>NC_089259.1:23200768-23517018 GCF_963930625.1 Muntiacus reevesi | reverse complement strand
GGACAGAAACGAGGAGGAAAAAATGTATCTGAATGAAGCTTTAAAGTTACCTTACTTTTATTTAAAGGTGGCAGGTTTCTCACATGCAGTTATTCCCCTTCCCTCTCCAAATTCCATTAAAGTGACTCACAAGATTATTTAAAAGGCATAAACATTTCTTTCAATGAGAAAGAGGCATGAACAGATACTTCACAAATGGCCATGTGAAAAGGCATTCAACACATGACTCCTTCATGGAAATGAAACTAAAACCCAAAATATGACTACAGCTGACCCTTGAACAGTATGGGTCCACGTATACATGGATTATTTTCAATAAACACAGTATTGTACTTTCATTTTATGGCTCTTTAATTAAGTGTGGGGAAAAGTTTGTGTTTGATTAGAGATCACAACATGTGGAATCAAAAGAAAGAGGGTCTGTGTCCTGATTCAATCCAAAGTGTTTCAGTTTTCTGCCCTTGTTATTTATTAATTCCTTTATGTCTGAGGCAGAGACAGTAATACAGAGATTTTTAACTATGTAGTGACTGGCACCTCTAATCCCATTGTTCAAGGTCAATTATATATACTTATCAGGTGGCTAAAATTGAATACTGGCAAATGTTAGAGAAGATGGAAACTGGAACTCTCATATACTTTGCTGGTGTAAGTGAAAAATGGCACAGCCACTATGGAAGTCTGGCATTTCTATCGAAGGTACGTTCACTCACTCTATGATCCAGCAATTCCACTTAGAGGTATATAACCAAGAGAAATGAATGAATATACACACCAAAAATATGTACAATAATATTCATATTATTTTATGAATATATATAAAAATATATAATTATATATATTTGTATATACAATATAAATATATATATAACAATAAATAAATATAAATAATATTTATTCACAAAAGCCAAAATCTCGAAACAACCCAAATGCCCACCCACAGGAGAAGGGATAAACAGTGGCTTGTTCATATTACGCAATAATACACAGAATTTTTTTTTTAATTGATGCCTGCAATGCGGATGACTTACCAAGTCTTTGCACAAAAGAAGCTACATACAAAAGATTTCATACTGAGACTCTATACTGTATGATTTTGAGGAACAAGCAAAACTAGTCTTTGATGAGAGAAACAAAAATAATGACTACAGGTGCTGGTACAGACTTGAAAGGGACACAAGGGGACCTTATAGCATATGGAAATGCTCTCTATCTAGATCTGAGTGGTGACTATATAGTGTATGCATGTATTAAAAATCTGTAAATTTAGGATTAATGCACTATATTGCACCTTGTTATACCCATTAATATATCCATTAATTATATATCCATATATCCATAATTATATATCCATTAATAAAATAAATAACAAAGTCATAACTCACAAAGAGGGAGGATGGAGGGAGTCAACAGTATCTCGTTTTTCAAAGGGGCGGCAGACATGGTGACTCATAAAACAGATCTGAGAAAGCTGAAGCCTACACTGTCAATCAGGAAACCATGGAAGCAGCCCCTCATATATTTCCTGGTAGAACCTCCAAAAGGCACAGGAACTGATGGGATTCAGTCCTCCTCTGGAAGAGAGAGTAGAGGACTGAATATGGGATGGATTCAAAGCTAATTTGCAAACTAATACAGCCACTATGGAGAACAGTGTGGAGATTCCTTAAAAAGCTGGAAATAGAACTGCCATATGACCCAGCAATCCCACTCCTGGGCATACACACGAGGAAACCAGATCTGAAAGAGACACGTGCACCCCAATGTTCATCGCAGCACTGTTTATAATAGCCAGGACATGGAAGCAACCTAGATGCCCATCAGCAGACAAAATGGATAAGGAAGCTGTGGTACATATACACTATAGAATATTACTCAGCCATTAAAAAGAATTCATTTGAAACAGTTCTAATGAGATGGATGAAACTGGAGCCCATTATACAGAATGAAGTAAGCCAGAAAGATAAACACCAATACAGTATACTAACGCATATATATGGAATATAAAAAGATGGTAACGATAACCCTATATGCAAAATAGAAAAAGAGACACAGATGTACAGAACAGACTTTTAGACACTGTGGGAGAAGGCGAGGGTGGGATGTTCAAAGAGAACAGCATTGAAACAAGTATACTATCAAGGGTGAAGCAGATCACCAGCCCAGGTTGGATGCATGAGACAAGTGCTCAGGGCTGGTGCGCTGGGAAGACCCAGAGGGATGGGATGGAGAGGGAGGTGGAGGGGGGATCGGGATGGGGAACACATGTAAATCCATGGCTGATTCATGTCAATGTATGGCAAAAATAAACACACTACAATATTGTAAAGTAATTAGCCTCCAACTAATAAAAATAAATGGGAAAAAAAAACAACAACAAAGCTAATTTACAAAGTAGACCCTCAGATCTCTCCTAACCAAGACCAAGAACACTATTTCTCTCCAGCCCTGAAAGAAGACTGGTGCTTTAATTCAAAAGAGTAGAAGAAAATACCTAATGTGTTCTTAAGTTTTCAGAAGAGATCCATATATTATAACTGTGGGAGGACTCAGGGTTTAATCAGCAATAAGTACACGGTAAACTAAGGAAATAAAAATCAAGACAATTATTAACTCCAAGGAAAACAAGATGCTGAGCTAGAAAGAAAAGTAATCAATATACTGCATGTTTCCATTTTGATTAATATCATAATAATATAAATAATGAATCCTGATACAAGCCAAATTATAATATAACCATCATGAGAAGATGGGAAGATGAATGGATAGAAAGTTTATGTGCCTGTGGTACATAGCATGGGAGACCTAAAATTCCATCTTTCCTACTAGGAAGTTAATGGACAATGCCTAACACTGAAAAATAAAGTAACAATATAAGCATCCTGTTTATTACAGATTCAGACAGAAAGACCAGATGTGGTAAGAAAATGGATACAAGCTTTGGGAGTAAGGGATGAGACTAGGGTGGTGGGATCTCCGATTTTCACTGCAAGCCTTATAAAAATATTTAATTCTTTATATGTGCAGGATAAAAACAATTACTAATTTTAAAAAAGTAAACTAAAGCTTTAGAGCAGCACTGTCCAACAGAATTATAAATGTTAACTACATATGTAATTTAAAATTTTCTGATAGCCACATTTAGAAAGTAAAAAATTTCAGTGATAGCATTTTATTTATCCAAAAACATCCAAAATATTATTTCATCATGTACCCAATATAAAAATTATTATGAGATAGTTTTCCTTATTTTTGGCATTAAGTCTTCAAAACCTAGTGTGTATTTTACACTTGAGGCATACCTTAATTTCCACTACCTTCATCTCAAGCCCTCAATACCCACATGTGCCTACTATAGACACTGTGGTTTTATTTTCCTGTGATCTCAGTAAAAATTATAATGATAGGATAATTTAAAGGACTTAAGGCTCTTTTAGCAACCATCTGCACTATAAAGGCATCACCAAACTAGCCTAACCATATTTTCTAACCTGAAAAATAAACCACTGGTCAGTCACATACAGGGACTTCACAGTAGTTGAGTGTGTGTGTGTGTACATTTATATATATTTGTCCTCAATTTAGAAAACATCACATACAATCAACCATCATCAGAGATCTTACTTGTCCCACCTTGAATCCCCTGTGAAAACTGACAATCCCATCCTGGAATCCTGTCTTTAGAACAGAATGCCAGTAGAATGCTTTCTTTCCTCAGACACCATGGGATAGGAATTCTGCATTCCACCTTCCTTAGGATACAAGCAGACTCAGAGTTCAGAAAGCAAGACAGCAGAGGTAACACAGGCTATGGCGAGCTGACCCAGGAATTTAACCAGCACTCTTAAGTCTGCTCAAATGCCTTGAACAGGGTCTTGAACAACACCGTGACTTGGCTTTTTTTGCTCTGTGTTATAGGCTATCAGTGTTCTTCCCTGATAGTTCAACTGGTAAAAAACCCACCTACAATGCAGGAGACCCCGGTCTGATTCCTGGGTAGAGAAGATCCCTTGGAGAAGGGATAGGCTACCATTCCAGTATTCTTGGACTTCCCTTGTGGCTCAGCTGGTAAAGAATCCGCCTGCAATGCGGGAGACCTGGGTTCAATTCCTGGGGTGGGAAGATCCCCTGGAGAAGGGAAAGACTACCCACTCCAGTATTCTGGCCTGGAGAATTCCATGGACTGTATAGTCCATGGGGTCGCAGAGAGTCAGACAGGACTGAGCGACTTCACTTTCACAGGACATCATGACTACCAAGGACACCATTTACAGAGCTTTTAATGTGTGCTGGAGACCAAGCTACATGTTCATTTCATTCAGTCCTTACAAACAACTCTTGAGACATTGCTACTGTTACTAGTACTTTGCAGAAGGAAGAAAAATGAGGTTTGAAGGCCATAACTGCTTTAGATCACATGTTTCTGAAAGACCTTGGAGCTAAGAATTACTTTCATATTTTTAACAGCATATAAAAACAAGGATATGCAACAGAGATTATATGTGACCCACAAGCCTAAAACATCTTACTATCTACTTTCTGGAACTTTACAAAAAGAGTTTACTAACCCATCACCTTAGATTACAGAGTTAGATAGTCTGATTCCAAAACTAATCCTCTAAATCAGGGTTTCTCAATCTCAGTTTGATTCACATTTTGGGCTGGAAAATTCTTTGTTATGGGAGGCCGTCCTGATCACTGGAGGATGTTTATCCCCACTCTGATCTCTATCTACTAGGTGCCAGAAGCAGTGTCCCCCTCTACCAACCATGTGACGATCAAAAATGTCTCTAGGGCTTCCCTGGTGGCTCAGTGGTAAAGAATCTGCCTGCCTATGCAAGAGACACAGGTTCGATCCCTGATCTGGGAAGATCCCACATGAGGCAAAGCAACTGAGCCTACTGCAACTACTGAAGCCCAAATGCCCTACAGCCCGTGTTCTGCAACAAGAGAAGTCACAACAGGAACTAGAGAAAAGCCCATGTAGCAACTAGGACCCTGCACAGCCAAACATTTAAAAAATAAGTAAATAAAGTTATTTTTTAAAAAAATCTCCAGGCATTGCCAAACGTACCCTGGCTGCAAAATCATCCCCTGTTGACAACCACAGCTCAAATGGTCTTTAAATGAGGGAATGTGTATTCAGGGGAACATGAAGATCTGTCGAGGAACATGTAACAACAACATATATAATTTTAAGAAAAAGGCTTTCAGATCCCTCCTCACTAAAACAGACCTATAGGCAACATGCCTGCAGTTTAGCTATCATGCTATTGCTTTTCCTCTTTCAAGCTCCTTTCATAGTCTTCCCAATTTGCAAAACTTTACCAAATATACCACACTCCCATTCCTATTTTTAGTATGGTGTATTTCCCAGCATGGAAAGGCAGAATTCATGGTAGAATGAAACAGCCCAAAAGTCACAGGTGTCAATTTCAATTTTATGCATGACTCCAACTATCCATCTCCTTAAAATATAAATTTCCACTAAAATTCCATTTTTATATTGAATTATCCTTTATCAAAATCCATCAGATATTATGCTGTTCTGAATAACTATTACTACTTGTAATAATTCAATCCAGAAGAAAAGTAACTCCTAGAGCAATAGTCAAAGAAAAAATTTAAAACTTAGTTTCAACTTACACAAGTATTTTTATTGAAGACATGTATGGCAGAGAATAAAAAGCTTTTGAGTATAAATAAATTACATTAAGATAATACTCAGGAGTTGGTAACAGTAGAAGTGGATAAAATAAGAGTACAATTTCAAGAAAAAGGAAGAGTGTAAAATAGCTTGTATTTTAAAAACTGACGGTGATGGATATAAAAGTGCAATATTATACCCCATGAGATACAGTTAAGAGTGATGAACCAATTTTATATTAAAATGTCAGTATCTATACTATGTGGGATACTGCATCCTTTCCAACCACCTGAGAGTATAATGCAAAACATTATAAATCAACTTAGACCTATGCAAGGGGAATTGTTTTACACAAATTATTTTGGGGGTTCACAAGTAAACTAAAAACACAGTTCTAAATCCACTCACTATATTATATTGCAAACATGAGACACACATGGTCTGTGACACTTAGAAGCACTGTAATTTACTGCCTTTTATTAAGCTCTCTGGACATGCTTGGCACTGTTATATGCTCCATTTACTCCTCATATCCTTGGAGGGTTGTTCTGATTTAGAAAATGTTTAACAAATACTCAGCAGCTTGCTCAAGGACTAGTCAGTGAGCTGGTAAATGGAAGAGACAGATTCAAAGAGTCAGGTTCAATAGGTATTTGTCAAGAAAACGACATGTCTGACTCCAAAGGTAAACCTCCTGCTATATGAACAAGTGAGCAGAGTGAGGAGGTGTGAAGGGTAACTGAACTGTTTCAGTTACTTAGAAAGACTTCAGGTTTAAGTCTTAAAGGGTAGATAGCATTTGAAGACAGAATGCACGAGAAAGGAACCCTAGGTAGAAGGAGTATTACCTTGCAAACGTCTTTATTTAAAAACTTATTTCACATCGTGAGCTGAAAGATTTCCTAAATAATGTGTCACTGGAGGAAAGGCGGCGGGAGCTATTCACAGCGAAGGCAGGTGTGTGTGTGCACACATCCATGCTGTGTGTGGGGTGGGGGTGTTCCTGGCTCAGCTGCTGCTGAAGAGTCTTCCTTGCTGTCGTCTTCACTTTGAAGAGGGAAATATATATAGAGAGCAGAGAGAACAGCCTGGAGGTCCAGCAGATGAAATGTAGTTTGTAATCTCATCACAGAAAGAAGATACTTTCTACTAAAATATTACATTTTCATTTTGTGGTTGTTACAGGATTTGCTTTTTCTCAGTAGTCTCTGAGAAGATGCATTTCACAGAAAAAAGGACTATACGATGGTGACTTAAAAACAAAGAAGTCTATCCTACCCCAAACCACAGTCAAGTGCTTATCAACTGTCTTGAAAAGTAAACACTATTATTACATGATTTGGCGCTTTAATTTTTAAAGTTGAGAACAGAAAAAAAGTCCTTGAAACGTCAATCTGAAGTATCAAATAAAACAATACCTACACCACTACATTCACCTTCAACCACAAATCAAAACCTGGCTCCAGATACCAATGGCGCATTTAAATTATTTTTTAAACGTTCTAATAAAAATAAAATGCATTTATTTCATATAACAGTGTGTGTGTGTGTGTGTGTGTGTGTGTGTGTGTGTGTGTGCGCGCGCGCGCGCGCACGCGCGGCTTTAAAAATATACTAGGAGCAAAGAGGTTCAATTCTGAACCAAACACTTAGTCTTTATTAGTTCAACCTCATAAACACTAAAAGTAGTAACAATCATGCTAACAATCAATACCACAACAAGTCTTTAATAATATAACCATTTATCTCCCTAGAAGGAGGAGCAGCAGCAGCTGTTCTGATGCCCACCCATCTCGCCCTTTACAAAATAAAACCAACCAACCAAACAATAGGAGCAGGAACTTTCCCCAAATATCTATCTGTAACTGCCTTCTGTAGCAACCCGCCCTATTTTGGCTTGCTACAGGAACTATATATAGTGACATTTCATAAAGCCTCACAGGTAACAGAGAGCACACGAGAAAAGAGCTTCTTATTCCAAATACGTTTCACATAAAGTCAACAACTTAAGTCTGCTAATGTGAAAGAGAGCGAACCAAAAAGTACCTGCACTTATAATGGCAGGGGGATTCTCATACTACTTTTGCTTTCGGAAATTTCAAAAGAAAATTGTTGAATTCCTAAACATTTAAGGCCACGCATTTCACAGGCAACAACAATGAAGACAAGCTCATTAAATTACAGTACAATAAAGCAAATCTCGAGCATCCTCAAGTGACAGAGTAAAGCAATTCATTTACAATTAAGAGAGTGGAGAACTGGGCCAACCCTACAGTAACGCAATAATGCCGTGTCACGAAACTGCGCATTCCAAGAGCAACTTTCCAGGCAGAGAAACTAAGTCGGAGGGATCTTCTGCAGTGTTCAGTGCCCCCCGCCCCCCCAAAACACGAACAACTGTTTTCGAAGGAGTAAAATCGCGAGCTACCCACCCCCATGTGGCTGACTTTCTGAAAGGTTACGGAACTTTCACTAAGCTGTAAGCCCCGGGTGAGGGTGAATAATCGGTAAACAGCGGGGGTGGGACGGCCAGAATGGTCCACAGATGCTCCGGGAGGAGCGCCAGGGAGGAGGCCAGGCGGCGCCCTCCAGCCCAACAGTAAATAGGGAGGGGACTTAGCGAGTTCCAAGGTTCCGTAGATACACGAGATGAAGGTTAACTAAGAACAACTTCTCAAACGAAACCCTCCCGAAACCGCTCCCTTCCACGAAAGTTCCATCTCTGAGACCTGGATGGGGGCCCGAGGCCTTCTCGGCCCTTCCCGCCCGGCCAGCCTGCCTTGGGCCCGGGTCGCTGACGCCACCCGCCCGCCTGAGGGGGGTTTGGGGGAGGGGGTCCGCGCAGGGGCGACTCCTTCCCTCCCTCCGGCCGCCGCCCCACCTGTGCCTGCCAGACCGCCGGGCCCTTCGGCTGCTGCGCAGAGTCCGCTCCCTCAGACGCGGTGCCGTCGCCGCTGCCGCCGCCGGCCCCCAGCGCTCCGCGCAGACCGGCCCGCGGGTCCCAGAGCCCCGCACGCGCGCGCCCGCCCGCCGGGGCTGACAAAGCCTGAGGAGGCGCGCGCTGCGGAGCGCACCACGTCACGCGGCCGCGCCGCCCCGCCCGCCAGCGCGGCTCCCGCGTGACCCGAGCGCGCGGCCCCCGCAGCTCGGCCCTCACGTGACGCCCACGCGGGCCCGCCGCCTCGCGGACTCGTCCCCCACTTTCCCAGCCTCAGTTTTGTCCGCTCAGACCTTCTGAATGGCCTCTGGGGCGACGTCCGTCCACTTGGAACGTCTGAGTCACCGTAAAACTCTAGGGGGAGAAAAACATAAAGGGCCGAAGGCCTGTGCTGAACCACTTGAGCCAGCGACTCGGCGCGGACTCCCCAGCTGGGGTCTCCCGGCCACGTTGACGGTCCGGCGCTTGCGCAGTCTCTTACTCTCGTGCGGACCCCGGGCCGCGGAAGGGAGTGGTCCAGAGCGGTGGGCGATGAGGTTGATGGTTAGTGGGAGCTGTGTGTGCTTGAAGTTTGTAGCAACAGCATGGTTTAAAAACAAAAAGTTAAGTTCTTGACGCCTAAGGTTAAATAGCAAATGTGCTCATTCCATTTATGATTATGGAACGTCAAAAAGGGAAAATCAAAGTAAACATATGCTTCTTTAAAAGTTCTTTAAAGTTAATAAGATAGTTTCGGTGCGTGTACAGGGAATGTTGCCTGATTTTCCAGTTCTGCAAGGATCAAGCCAGTGCAGCCACCCCTGACCCCGCATATGAGCCCTGAGGCGAGTTTAGGATGGAGAAAAAACACAACAGGTCTGTGCTTTGGTCCTAGATAGTGAAGATGCCTATCTAAAGATTAATGAACCCAGACTCTTGCATCTTCTGATACAGAGAAAGGGACTGAGAGCATGAACTTTAGATAATCTGTTCTTTGTGATTAGCAGTAATCTTTTGAAGTTCCACTTTTTTCCCCCTTAAGGGGAAAACACTTCACAAAACTACATATTCTGGTTTCTCTCTGATTCTTCAGAGCAGTTCTTCAAAATTACCTAAGACGCTGTCTCCAGGGCAGTAGTCTTTAGTAATAGCCTGGTTTAAGCTTACTCTTGAAACTTAGATTGTATGTTTTTCTTCAGTCTGCAAATGGCAGATTTTAGTCTTGAATAGACTTGCCTTAAAAAACTATATACATATGTATAAAGTGCCCTGAGCTCTTAAGACTAGCTAAGTGACTTGTTTGAGAATGGCAGTGACTTAATTCCAGATGAATTGTTATTCCGTTCAGTCAAAATTGGGCTTCCCTTGTGGCTCAGCCGGTGAAGAACCGCCTGCCAATGTGGAAGACCTGGGTTCGATCCCTGGATTGGGAAGATCCCCTGGAGAAGGGAAAGGCTACCCACTCCAGTATTCTGGTCTGGTGAATTCCATGGACTATAGAGTCCATGGGATCGCAAAGAATTGGACACCACTGAGCAATTTTCACTTTCAGTCAAAATTAATGATGGGAAATGCTGGATGTCTATTGGGGGAGGCTTTTAAGTTTAAAATTTGGTAGTTCCATTTGGTATATTAATAGTTCTCTGAAATCTCAGAAAGATAACAGCCATCCATCCCAAAAAGAAAAACCTACTGGGGGAGGGGATGGTATACATTAATACAGTGGTTTTAAATGATTTTTCTCATACACCTTAAAAAGAAGTCTGAAAAACTGTGACTATGTACCTTCTGCCTCATTTTTCATTGAGCACCAAAAATTTTCATCTCACTTAAAGAGTTGTAAAGGATACAAATTGTTTTCTAGTAAGTTGACATTCTAAAATAAGAGATACATAACTTTTAATTGTAGCCAGTAGAGCCTAAATACCAGATAGTTTTATATCATCATCAATTTTTAAAACTATATTAACAAGCATTTCTTTAATAGGGGAAAATGTTATACCATTCCTTTTCTTCTTTTTGTTTATTTATTTATTTAGCTGCACCAGGTCTTAGCTGTAGATCCTGTAGATCTCAGACAGGATCTTTTGTTGTGGCATGTGGGATCTAATTCCCTGACCAGAGATCAAACCCATTCCCCCTGATTTGGGAGCATAGAGAGTTAGCCACTGAACCACTAGGGAAATCCCCATTCCTTTTTGCCTTAAACTCATGTTTCCATATCACTTGTTGAAATTTTACCCTGATATTTATTCTAGTTATCCCCAAAATATAAGCAATAAAAAGAGAAAAAAAGGTAAATTGTATGTCATCAAAATTAAAACAATTTGCTCTTCAAAAGACACCATCAAGAAACTAAAAGTACAACCTACAGACTGAGAATATATTTTCAAATCATCATATTTTACTTGTATTTCAAACACATGAAAGTTATCAACAACCTAAGTTATAAAATTTTAAGTGGGCAAAAGATTTGAATAGGTATTTCTCCAAAGATATACAAATGTCCATGAAAAGATTCTCAATGTCATTAGTCTTTCAGGAAGTGCAAGTCAAAAACATAATGAGATGCTGTTACTTACTCACTAGAATGGTTGTAATAAAAAGACAATAACTAGTAATAAAAAGACACTAACTAGTGTCCTACAATGGAGAAGGCAATACTATTAGGTATTAGGTACCAATGGCAATGATGCTCCCACTCCAGTACTCTTGCGTGGAAATCCCACGGACAGAGGAGCCTGGTAGGCTGCAATCCATGGGGTCACGGAGAGACTGGACACGACTGAGCGACTTCACTTTCACTTTTCACTTTCATGCATTGGAGAAGGAAATGCAACCCACTCCAGTGTTCTTGCCTGGAGAATCCCAGGGACGGGGGAGCCTGGTGGGCTGCCGTCTATGGGGTCGCACAGAGTCAGACACGACTGAAGTGGCTTAGCAGCTTAGCAGTGTCCTACAAAAATGTGGAGAAATTCAAACCTCATGCATTACTAGTAGCAATGTTAAATGATGCATTTTTTGAAAAAGTTTGTTTCTTAAAAGGTTATGCATAGACTTACCATTACTATATGACCTAGAAACTCCTCTTATAGGTGAGATTCTATAGACATATGTTTTAATTTTACTTGGTTCAAAATATTGGGATATGTTCATTGGAAGGACTGATGCTGAAGCTGAAACTCCAATACTTTGGCCACCTCATGCGAAGAGTTGACTCATTGGAAAAGACCCTGATGCTGGGAGGGATTGGGGGCAGGAGAAGAAGGGGATGACAGAGGATGAGATGGCTGGATGGCATCACCGACTCGATGGGCATGAGTTTGAGTAAACTCCAGGAGTTGGTGACGGACAGGGAGGCCTGGTGTGCTGCGATTCATGGGGTCACAAAGAGTCGGACACAACTGAGCAACTGAACTGAACTGATGTTTTCATTTTACTTGGTTCAAAATTCTGGGAGATGGTCCTGTTATAAAACTCTTTCCACACCTATATATTTATTAATAGTGTGTTTAGGTGGCTAGAGTTTCTGTTTTCATATCTATAAATATTAAAAGTGAAATATGTTGAATTCTGTCTTGTTCTGGAAATAGTTTACATATAATACAAACAATAATATAAATACTTGTACACATATACAAAGTGCACAAGAGGACTTGACAGAACTGTTCATAGCAACCTTATTTAAAACAGCCAAAAAGAGAAAACAACCCAAACGTCAATCAACCAATGAATTGATCTTTGAAAATGCAATATAGCACTACAATGAAATACTATTCTATTCCCAAAGTTACCACAAAATGGATGACCCTCAAAAACATTATGCTCAGTGAAAGAAGCCAGACATGAACATAAATTTCTTTTTCAATGATTTTTCTTTGAAGGGCAAATATAAAGAGGCAGAAAGTAGATTACTGGTTGCCGAGGGCTGGGCTTGGTAATGGAATTGACTGTAAAACAGGAGGTTTTTCCTTTAGGGTGATGAAGATGTTCTAAAATTAGATTGTGATGAGGGTTGTACAGCTCTGCAAGTACAATGAAATTCACTTGAATTGCATATTTAAAATGAGTGAATTTTATGATATTTAAATTATATTTGAAACAGTTTAAAAATATCTCCTGGGGAATTCCCTGGTGATCCAGTGGTTAGGACTTCACATTCTCACTGCCAAGGGCTTGGGGTCAGTGCCTGGTTGGGGAACTAAGATTCCACAAGCTGCAAAGTGCAGCCAGGAAAAAAATAACAACTCCTTGATTGACTATTATAATTATTTATATTATATGTATTATACATTTGGATAAACATTTATTGAACAAAGAGAATATATTTATTGGAAATATACCCTGATAAGGTGATAGAGACTTCTTCAATTAATCCATATATTTGTGGATGACTATTATTTATTTTCAAAATGGGACAGGATTTAGCATCAATTCTATCCTAATTTTAATATTTAAAAATGTAAAGCTTGAGAAACTGCCTGCATAAACAAAATAAAATTAACAGAAGGAATTTTATAACAGCATTGTCATTCAGTTCTTTAAACTATCAAATCTTATGCCGCATATCATTATGATACATCATGTAAATTTGTATTTTACTCCAATGGATCCTTATTCCATTTTTTTAAATTAAAAAACTGAGAATCACTTGACAGCCAAAATATCTGTCACCAAGTTATAATAGTTATTTGCCTCCTCAGTTTCTGGGAAGAACACCAAAAAGACTTCATTAACATTGACCATCTGGTACCATTGAGGTCCCAGTATCCTTAGTAATGCCACATTCAAGGGACTGCTGAATACCTCTAGTGGTGGCTGGGCACACTCACTCAGAACTCAGCTTCAGCAACAGGTAACAGGCAGGAGGAATGCTGGTGCCCCTGGCCCTCCTAGCAGAGAGCCCTCCCACTCCCAGGTGTGGGGAGAGGGAGCCCACACCTAGCAGTGGTGTGGGAAGCACTGCTAGGTCTGGGAAGTGGGAGCACAGAGGGCCGGAGGGCAGAGGAAGGGACAGAGTGGGTCTTGATTTAAATAACACAAACTCTGTTCTTGCGATTTCAGATCTTTTGGGGGAGTGGTGTGCGCAGTGCCTTATGCTGTTAAGGCAGAATTGACACTCTCAATAAGGTGGGTTTTAATTGCCTTACTGAAAATCCACAAAAACTAAACTCATATTAAAGTTTTCCTCTCTGTGTTTTATCCTGTATAACTTGATTTTGTAGCCCTTTAAACATTACCACTCTATTTTAAGTGATCACCATAATGTGGGTTATTTGGTTAACTATTAAGGTCCTTTGTTTGCACAGGCTATTTGCACAGCCTTCTTCCAAGGCAGCACTTGAAATGTGCTCACCTGTATGTTTTACTAAAATTTGCAGAAAGAAAAAAGATTTTAGTCACAATCAGTTGAGATCACTGACTCTTTACACTTGACTTCCCTTCCTGTCCTTGGTATTTACATGACTGCAGCACGTTTGAGATCTAGGGCTTCCCTGGTAGCTCAGAATCTACCCACAATTTAGGAGACCTGGGTTTGATCCATGGGTGCCTGGAGAAGGGAATAGCTATCTACTCCAGTACTCTTGCCTGGAGAATTCCATGAACTGGTGGGCTACAGTCAATGAGGTCTCAAAGGGTTGGACACAACTGAGCAACTTTCACTTTCAAGGAGAAGTGGAGTTGGTTGTCGTTGTTGTTCAGTCACTCAGTCGTGTCCGACTCTTTGCGACCCCAAGGACAGCAGCACACCAGACTTCCCTGTCCTCCATCATCTCCCAGAGCTTGCTCAAACTCATGTCTATTGAGTTGGTGATGCCATCCAACCATCTTATCCTCTGCTGTTCCCTTCTCCTCCTGCCTTCAACCTTCCCCAGCATCAGGGTCTTTGCTAATGAGTTGGTTCTTCCCATCAGGTGGACAAAGTATTGGAGTTTCAGCTTCAGCATCAGTCCTTCCAATGACTATTCAGGACTGATTTCCTTTAGGATGGACTGACTTGATCTCTTTGCAGTTCAAGGGACTTTCAAGAGTCTTTTCCAACACCACAGTTCAAAAGCATCAATTCTTTGGTGCTCTACATTTTTTATGGTCCAATTCTCACATCCATACATGACTACTAGAAAAACCATACCTTTGACTAGACGGACCTTTGTTGGCAAACTAATGTCTCTGCTTTTTAATATGCTGTCTAGGTTGGGCATAACTTTTCTTCCAAGGAGCAAGTGTCTTAATTTCATGGCTGCAGTCACCATCTACAGTGATTTTGGAGCCCAAGATAATAAAGTCTCTCATTGTTTCCACTGTTTTCCCATATATTTGCCATGAAGTGACGGGACTTGATGCCATGATCTTAGTTTTCTGAATGTTGAGTTTTAAGCCCTCTCCTCTTTCACTTTCATCAAGAGGCTCTTTAGTTCCTCTTTGTTTTCTGCCATAAGGGTGGTGTCATCAGCATATCTGAGGTTATTGCTATTTCTCCTGGCAATCTTGATTCCAGCTTCTGCTTCATCCAGCCCAGCATTTCTCATGATGTACTCTGCATATAAGTTAAATAAGCAGGGTGACAATATACAGCCTTGACATATTCCTTTCCAACTTGGAACCAGTCTGTTGTTTCATGTCCAGTTCTAACTGTTGCTTCTTGATCTGCATACAGGTTTCACAGGAGGCAGTTAAGGTGGTCTGGTATTCCCATCTCTTTAAGAATTTTCCACACTTTGTTGTGATCCACACAATCAAAGGCTTTAGCACTGTCAATGTTGTGCATTTAATTATGAGATACGTTTATAGTTGCTTCTGTGTGTGATTGTGTTATTGCTAGCCATCCTATTGTAGCACCGACTTCCAAGAAAATTCCTATTCTGCTGGCTTATCTGTTGCCATTTAACATGAAGATGACAGCTAAGGGTCATATTGCCCTATGAACATGTCCTACAGTACACAGCATCAAAAGACTGATGGAAGAGAAACAACATTTGAAATATATGGGGCTGGAAGCAAATCTATTTCAAATGATTCCAGTCATCAGACATAAAAGGATGCCTGCATGGGTGTGTGCTCAGTCATGTCCGACTGCTACATCATGGACCATAGCCCACCAGGCTTCTCTATCCATGGAATTTTCCAGGCAAGATTACTGGAGTGGGTTGCATTTCCTTCTCTAGAGGATCTTTAGTTGGTTTCTTTAGCAAATACATAAATATCTTTTTAAAAGAACCTATTAACTAAACTATGGAAAACAATTCTTTTAACATTTCTTACTAACCTGATTTGGGTTTGTTCTGATCAAGTTGATACTTTTTATATTATAGAGAGGTTAATGACATGCTCAGTAAAGTGCCTTATTTTCTTTATATTTATATGTATAAATATATGTCTCTGTTAAAAAGCAGAGACGTTGCTTTACCCTCAAAGGTCCATATAGTCAAAGCTATGGTTTTTCCATGGACAGAGGAGCCTGGTGGCCTACCTAGGGTCCATAGGGTCACAAAGAATCGGACAGGACTGAAGCTACTGAGCAAGTACACACAAGTTCCTAAGGACGCAGGCAGATAAGAGACAAATAAATGAAAGAATACTCATAGCATTTTGTAATACTGTTACTAGATTAGAAATGAGCAGAGATTGGCAGCAAGTGGAGTGAAGAATGAGAAGCAGTGCACATTCAGAAGAGAGGAGAAAGCAAGCAACCTAGTAGACTGACAAAAACTCAAAAGAAAAAAATTTACCCATATTGCATTTGATTCTGTTTTGATTTGTGATTAAGAAACCTAAATTTCCTGAATCTTTAGTGTAGTTTGCAAAAAAAAAAAAAAAAAGAAAGAAAGAAAAAAAAGAAAAGAAATGCATTGTGTTTTGTTTTTGTTTAATTTGAACTAAAAATTTTGGGAAATTTCTCTAAAATTTCAATATCCATCTTGCTTACATTCTCCAGAACAAGACAAATATACAATTGATGCTGAACAGAACTAAACTAGGGAAGGCATAATCTCAGAAACAGAATTGTCCTGTAGACTGTGAATGCCTCGGGAATGTCTGGACATTTGGATGAGAGCATCGGATTTTCTACAAGAGGTGGAGATAGAGGCTCAAAGGAAATGTCAGTGCCTTCAGTCTAAGACCATCAAGGATACATACGAAGTCTAAACTTCTGTTTAAACACTGCTTGTCTTTTTGTAGGAGAAATCTGTGAGTGGAATGTGAAAGAACCCCTTGATAAAACAGTGAAGTTGTTTCATTTTCTGCATAACGAAAATGGTGGTTATATTTAAGTATTCAATGTACAGGTGTAAAGGTTTTCCAAACTTTGTGTAATCGGGGATGACAAGCATAAAGGGAAGAGTGCTGCTTGGCTAGTTACATGTTAGCTCCTTCTCCTCTTGAGAATATCACCTATGGGGAGCTGAGAAGAAAAATGTGTGACGACTCAAAACCGATATAGTTCCATGTATTCTGGCATCTAGTGTTACTGCTAAAAGGCTAGAAAGCTTATCATCTTAGTGATTTTAAAAAAAAAATTGAATTGAATGAGGCTTAAAACTTCTCATTCAGTTCTGAGAATACAAATACAGAAAAAAAAAGAACAGGAAATTAACATGTGATACAGTGTTATTAACTGAAGTACAGAGTTTTGTTTAAATTTCATAAAATGTCATGCTACTGTCCATTATTTGTTTTCATATCTTATTCGAGATTCTGCATTGTATTTAGTTGCATTGAGCATCATGCAACAAATTCTGGTAAATTCTCTTTTCACTTTTTTACTGTTACTATACATTTTTATACTGTTCTAATTTTTCTTATTATGGCTTTTTAGATCCACTCATCATTTAAAAGTGGACATTTAATTTCCAAATGCCTGGCGTTTTTAAATTATCTTTCATATTAATTTTCTCATTTAAATGTTTTCTTTTCTGCAATCACCCCCTCTGTGTTTTTTCAGTCTTCCAACTTTATTGAGACTTTCAATGGCTAAGTCAAAGATCTCTTGGTAAATGTCACATTGCACTTGAGAATATGTAAGATGTTTTCAAATATATTTTGATACTGATTTCTAACATAATTCCACAGTGTTAAAAGAACAGACTCTGACTTTAGTACCTTTAGACCATGCAATTTTTGCACCTTGTTTTATGTCCCTGAATATGTTCTAGTGCCTCCTAGTTTATAGTCTATGGGCACTTGAATAGAATTTGTATCCTACTCTTCTGTGAAAATTGCATAAATCTTAATTATGTTGAATTGGTTTTAAAGAAAAAAAGAAAAATGTGCAATGAGTTACTACTAAAATCCACTGAACACCAGGAATTCATTATTGGACATCCTTGATTGTCTTGGGGGGATTCCCCTTATAGAACAGCTAAGTCTTTTCTGGCAATATTCAGGCAATTTGAATGGAAAGATCTAGATCCAGAAATTCCATCCTCAGCACTTTCATTACTTGGGGCAGCTCCATCCTAGCCTGATTGTCCCCAAAACTGATGTTACAGCAGATGACACAATACTGGACACAGATTTGAATGCATCAGTTCACACAGAGTTCAAAAGAATAGATGCTATTCATGGGGGGAAAAAGTCTGCTATTTTATGAAATTTTGTAAAAATACACCAAGGATTACATTTTACAATTAAAAACTTCAAACAATTCTATCCAGAAATTCTTTCTTTGTTGTTCAATCATATTTATTTCCTGAATAACCTGTGTTTCTTAGTCTTTTTTACATGTTTGAATTTCTAACTGGTGATGTTGCTTTAAAAATAAAGTTTCTTTTCCTAAAGTAATGCAAACTTTAAACAATATTTATCTTCCTATAAGACAGCTGCAATGACTTGGTGTCATAATTAATATGTGAAGATAAGAAATTCAATAAATTTGGATTATTTTTTTTCCCCTACAGTCCCAGTTTGTCTGGAACACTTATTACTACCAACAACCAAGTTATTGGCTTTTTAAAAATCATATTCTGGATAGAAGGTGATCTTGAGGATGCTTATTTCTTTTAAAAGAGCCAGTTCTGCCATCCAAAACATTTCTTTAGTTTAATTTGCATATAGACAAGTCCCTGTGTTGTCAGCTCACAGCATAACTAAGCATCACTGATCTTTATTTAGTCACAAGCCTTGATTGTAACAGCAGGGTGCTTCTTAGGCAGTTCTAAAGTAACAGAAATTAAAAAACTAACAAAATCACGTTTAAACCAGTCCATAGAAAACTGTGTATATATATTAAGCCTACTCTCAGAGTCTATAAATTACCCCATCAGAGTAATTTAAGTAAGAGTTTTTGGAATTTGATTAACTCAGATAAAAACAGTTTCTATTAAATTTTTTGAAAAAATAAAATTGGGGCTATAGTAATAAATATCTTTTTTGTGTAGACCAACTCTATGGAAGGTCCTCTACTGGCCATTTTACCTACTTCATTTATTTCACCCTCTATGAACCAGGAATAAGAAGGCAATTGTCAGATGAAGAAACGGAAGCTCAGAAGATTTATATAATATATTCTAAACCACACAGCAAGTACCTGACAAAGCCAAGATGCCCAAAGATTGTTTTCAGAATTATTTTGTTGAAATCGACATTTTCTGTTACTATATTTCAGTATGAGTAGTTTTCTTATTATATCTTTGAATTCCCCCAAATAGTATGGAATGAGGTTTATTAACATGCAGTAATATGATCAAAATCTCAAGGCTAGTAAGTGGTAGAACTACAATTTAAACTGGAATTTTTGACTTTAAAATGTTAGCATTTCTGGGACCTTCCTGGTGGTCCAGTGGCTAAGACTCTGAGCTCCCAATGCAGGGGGTCCAGGTTTGACCCCTGGTCAAGGAACTAGATCCTGCATGCAACAACTAAGAGTTCTCGTGCCACAACTAAAAGATCCTGCAAGCTGCAACTAAGACCCGGAGCAGCCAAATGAGTAAACTAAAATAAATACATATTTTTTAAAAGTTAGCATTTCCTACTATAAGATAGTGTTTTGTTGGTTATCTAATTCCCAAGGGGTAACATATTTTGGAAGAATCTGAAACATCCTAGTAAAGAAAATTTTACCAAGACTAGAAATTCAGGGGTTTCTTCAATTTAGTTCCAAAAATAAACATAGAATCATGAACTATCAAATGTGCTTGTTTGAATCCTTGCCAGTCTTACCTACTACCTACATAAACATAGGCAATTTAAGCTCAAAGCTTCAGTTCTCACCTATACATAACTGGGATAACAATAACTACTTTGGAGGACTGTCCTGGCCAATAACAAAGATAATGTATGCCACACTCTGTACCCTACAAAGAGGCAGCAGTTTGGAGTGGTTAAGAGCTCACACCCTAAAACCAGCTACCCGAGTTCAACCTCTGAGTCCCCGTGTCAGCTCTGTGATCTTAGGCAAATTTACTTTACCCATCTGCATCACCATTTTCTCACAGGTAAAACGAGGTAATGATAATAACTACTTTATGAGTTACTGTGTGTAAAGTGCTTAGGAAAAAAATTGTTCCATTAAATTAAATGTGCCTGGCATATTGTAAACACTATTTAAGATGTTGTTAAATTTTAAAAATATTTGAACATAATAGATGCTGAATAAATGGTAGCTACTTTACTTGGCAGCTACTTGGGTGATTTTAATATTATATATATATATATATACACACATGTAATACATATATTGTAAAAGGAAATGACAACCCAATCCAGTATTCTTGCCTGGGAAATCCCATGGACAGAGGATCCTGGCAGGCCTACTGTTCATGAGGTCATAAAAGAGTTGGACATGGCCTAGTGACTAAACAACAAAAAATACGTATATAAAGTAAAAACTAAAAGTAACATTTTTGGTCCTTGGACAAAATTATTTTATTGCCATTAAAGGAATATGTGAAACTAAATCAGCAGTCCCAGAATGATTAGTCTTATATCTACCCTAATAAGGAGATCCAACCAGTCAATCCTAAAGGACATCAGTCCTGAATATTCGTTGGAAGGACTGATGCTGAAGCTGAAGCTCCAGTACTATGACCACCTGTTGTGAAGAACTGACTCATTGGAAAAGACCCTGATGCTGGGAAAGATTGAAGGCAGGAGGAGAAGGGGACAAGGGAGGACGAGATGGTTGGATGGCATCACCGACTCAATGGATATGAGTTTGGGCAAGCTCTGGGAGTTGATGCTGGACAGGAAGCCTGGCGTGCTGCAGTCCATGGGGTCACAGAGTCAGATATGACTGAGCGACTGAACTGAACTGAATAAGTCCCCTGGAGTTTGGGAGTGGAGAGGAGATATGGAGGGGAAGGGACTAAGCATAGTTTTCAGATTGGGGATTAACCAACTGCCTCCAGGTGCTACTGAGATAGGAGACACTGGAGGACTGCACATAAGAAAACTAACAGCTGTTTAGTGTTTTCCAGGAATCTCACACTGTGCTGGGCACTTTGTATATATATTATGCCATTTCCCTCTCAAAGCCATCCTGTGGGTACCACTCTCTCCATTTTACAGATCTGTGAAAATCTTTGAAGAAATCTGCTATGCTATGTAGACAAGTGAATCAACTTGTCAAATGAAAAATTTTTTTTTTTTTTAACATGAAGTGGCAAGAGGACAGCCCACCTCCTTCCCTTGCCCTTAAGTTCTGAAATTTCACATCTATATTTGTTTTGTTGTGTTGAAACAGTCACTACTTTCAACCCAAAGTGACCCTTTTCCTATTATGCCCTGAAGTCCTTTATTTAATACCTTCATAGACAAAGATTTTGAGATGCCATGCAGTCTGTAAAAGTTCACTAACAACTTGGAAATCTATAATTAGATTACTCTGCCCAGAAATGTCATGAGAGTTGCTGTATTTCTCTAACACTTTAGGCACAGTCATATTAACATGGAGCTAAAATGCATGTGCGTGTGTGTGTGTTAGTTGCTCAATCGTGTCCAACTCTTTGTGACCCCATGGACTGTGGCCTACCAGGCACCTCTGTCCATGGGATTCTCCAGGCAAGAATACTGGAGTGGGTTGCCATGCTCTTCTCCAGGGGATCTTCCCGACCCAGGGATCCAACAGAGGTGTCTGGCATTGCAGGCACATTCTTTACCATTTGAGCTACTTGGGAAGCAATATTGCATATTCACTTAGTAATGTTGCCTGTTATCAGCTTCAATACCAATATAATATAACTGGCTCCAACTGAAAACAAATAAAAGTATGTATCTACTCCAGTCTTTTGAATAATGCATACGATCTGCATTATCTCAAACTTCTGGGAAAAAAATGCATTGCTGCTGCTGCTAAGTCACTTCAGTCGTGTCCGACTCTGTGCGATCCCATAGATGGCAGCTCACCAGGCTCCCCCGTCCCTGGGATTCTCTAGGCAAGAACACTGGAGTGGGTTGCCATTTCCTCCTCCAATGCATGAAAGTGAAAAGTGAAAGTGAAGTCGCTCAGTCGTGTCCGACTCTTAGCGACCCCATGGACTGCAGCCCACCAGGCTCCTCCATCCATGGGATTTTCCAGGCAAGAGTACTGGAGTGGGGTGCCATTGCCTTCTCTGGAAAGAAATGCATTAAACTAAGCATAACCTCAAATGGTCAAAAGAATTTGTCTTTTTAAGGGAGCTTTTCCTTAACTTTCTGACAACAACAAAAAATTACAAGTCCTGAATCATATAACCCTTGATGTTTTTTAAAAAAAGCCCCACCAGAGGAAATTTTAATTCATTTTTAAAATTTACTATAGCGCAAATATTGGGTTGTTGTTGTTATTCAGTCATTAAGTCATGTCTGACTCTTTGTGACCACGTGGACTGTAGCACGACAGGCTTCCCTTTCCTTCACTATCACCGAGTTTGCTGTGTAGAACCATACAAAAGCACTGATACCACCACTTTAATGTGGCTCCACCTAATAGTTCATAAAGAGCAAAGTTCATACTATTTTGTCCCTAGAGAATTTAAAAATTAATTTTACTCCACTGCTTTTTTGCATGTGTGAGGTTATTCTCCCATGGTGGCAGGCAGTGCCCTCTTTATTTTCTATGGATGATTATCAATGTGGTGGAGGGGCAGGATTGGCTGGACCAGGGCTTTGAATTCTTAAGCTTGCACAACTTGAACTCTGAACTGCAAAGCCTTCCTCTGAAGGCTTTAAAAATAAACAGATTCAGATTCCATAGGTCTGAGGAGGGGCCCTGAGATCCTGCATTTCTGGCAGGTCCCCAGGGAATGCCATGTTGCTGGTCCACAGACCACGTTTTGAGAGCACAGCGTTAAATCACTTCAAACAATCCTACATCCCCAAGGATCTGTGAGAGTAGGACACATCCAAAGATGATTAAGGGCTTCCCAGATGGTGCAGTAATAAATACTCCGCCTGCCAGTGCAGGAGACACAAGAGATGAAGGTTCAATCCCTGCATCAGGAAGATCCCCTGGAAAATGGCAACCCACTTCAGCATTCTTGCCTGAAAAATTCTGTGGACAGAGGAGGCCAACAGGCTAGAGTCCATGGGTTCGCAGAGAGTTGGACACAACTGAGTGACTGAGCACATACTTGAAGATTATGAATGATTCTATTTTTCTGAAAGCAACAACCCCAAAGAAAAACTAGTTAATTTTGCTTTATCTTTGTTAATTTTTCTATGAAAGTGTTTCTGTTTCTTAATGTCTGGGAATAAACCTAGCGTTGGGTTGAACAGGTGCTTTTCTCTCTCTCTTAGATCCACTCCCTTTTAGAATTTTCCCCTCTAGTCTTCTCTGCCTCTACCAGATTCTTTTCTTTTTGTTCCTATAAAGTCTTAGGGTTATTGTTGACCTGAGACAGACTGTAACAGGAATGTCACAGTTGTTTTAGCTTGTGCAGTTGGTTGCATTCTTTAGAACTTAGCCTGAAATGAGATCGCTGCTCAAGAAAACCTTAAAATAGTGTCAGCACACAATATCTTACCCCAAATTATCCAACAACTTTGGATCAGCCTTATCTATTAATAAATGAGTATGTCCGTCCCTATCTGCAGTGAATCTGTTGCAGTCAAGGCTTTTTAAAAAAATTTTTTTTCTAATTTTGAAATAAAAACAAAGAAGATGCGAAAATAGTGATTTCATGGACTCTTTCCCTAACTTTCCCCCCAAATAACATCTTGCATAACCATAATACATGATCAAAAGTGAAATTTATGCCAGTACAGTACTATTAACTCAACTTCAGACCTTAATTGGATTTCACCAGTTTTTATATGCAATCTTTTTGTGCGGGAGGGCAGTGCACAGTATTTTGAAATTATACAGATTCGTGTAACCACCATCACAATCTGACTCATTCTTAAAGATTGGTGTCTCCCAGGATTCTGTTCTAAGCCCTCTTCAATTTTCATTTTACACATGCTCCCTGAACCTTCTCATCCATAATTGTGAGGTTAATTATTTTTTTGTATTTGGATAATTTTCAAATTGATATCCTCTCTCGAGCACTCTGAGTTTCCCCAGTGGCTCAGTGGTAAAGAATCTGCCTGCCAATGCAGGAGACACAGGTTTGATTCCCATAGGTTTGGGTCAGGAGGATCCCTTGGAGAAGGAAATGGCAATTCACTCCTGTATTCTTAGCTGAAAAATCCCCATGGACAGAGGAGCCAGGCATGCTACACAGTCCACAGAGTCACAGAGTCAGACACAACTTAGAGCCTGGACAACAACTCTTGAGCTGTCTAACCATTTCACGACCTACTTCCTTCTGTATACTCACTGAATATTTTATCTTCACTTTAAATTTCAACATATCCAAAACTAAACCAGTATTCCTTCATTTTAAAACTAAATAGTCTGTCTATGGGAAACTAGCCTGCTGCAGCCCAAGCCAGAATACTGAGGGATCATCCTAGATACACCCACCATCCATATTGCACTTCCACATAATAGAAGCAGCTGACACTCCTATGGAAAGTACCATGTATCACACACTCAACACAGATTAGCTCATTTCACCCTGAACGCATTGCGAAGCCTTGTCGGAAATGGCTCCAAGTTTCCCAAGGCCTGAAACTTGTCTGGTTTTAGGGGTTGTAAAGAAAAAGAACAGAAAAGTACAAGTACCAAAAAAAATCCTGCAATATAGAGCAACATGGATGAAACCTGAAGACAGACATTATAGAAGTGAAATAAGCCAGTCTCAGAAGGACAAATACTACATAATTCCACTTGTATGAGATTCCGAAATAGTCAAATTCATAGAGTCAGACAGTAGAATGATGGTTATGAGCGGCTGGCAGAAGGGGAAATGGGGAGTTGTTAATCAACAAGTAGTTTAAATTATGCAAGATGAGTAAATTCTAAAGATCTACTTAGGACATTGTGCCCATGATTAACAGTACTGTGTTGTACACTTAAAATTTTGCTAAGAGGATAGATCTTATGTCAAGTACTCATCGCAGGAAAATAAAATTAAAAAAAAAAGAAAAAAGGAAACCACAATTACCAAAATTAGTACTTATAACAGTGAAGAGTCCTGAAAACTGACCTTCATTAGTTTCATGATGCATCCCCCTGTAAGGCAGCTGCTATTCTTATTTCCATTTTACAGGAGGCACCAGAAGGTTAAAGATTTAACTTGACCAGAGTCCTCCTGCCATGGGAAGTCCTGTTATCTCCCAAACACTAACCAGCCCCGCTTCAGTTCATTCTCCGTGCTGACTCTAAATGAATCTGTGCATGGGACCAGGTCTTTCTCCTGATTAGGAGCTGTACCTAGTTCCCTATTACCCTTTTTTTAACCTATTTCTTTTGACTGTTTATTTATTCATTAAGATTTTAAAAAATCTTTATTGAATTTATCACACTGCAGCTCCTGCTTTATGTTTTGGTGTTTTTGGCCCCAAGGCATGTGGGATCTTAGCTCCCCGACCAGGTATAGAACCCACACCCCCTGCATTAAAAGGTGAAGTCAACCACTGGACTGCCAGGGAAGTCCCTCCCTCTTACCTTTTGCAGGCACGATGCCGGGCTGTCTTCTTGCAGGTGATGCTGAACTGCTAGTGACTCTCTCCACTCTCCATGCTTTCAACCCCTTTCCACTCACCTTTCCTGCTCCCAGGACTGTTCTCTTACTATCCTCTTAACTATCTATCAATGCTCTTGATCATTTTTTCCAAAGTGAAAATAGCATTATTAGTTATTTTTTAGCTTATAGGAGTAATACATAGTTAAATTAAAAATATATACAGATAAATGCAAAAAAAAAAAAAAAAAAAAGCACAAGAAATTAAATAGGAGCCACCACACCACAACCTCATTATCTGAGAAGAATCATTATAAATAATTTAGTGTATATATTTTCCATTTTTCCTGCATATTAGTGTTTGCGTGTGTGTGTGTGTATGTGTGAAAACACTATTCTATAAAACTGGGATATGTTACTGTGATATTATTATTCTTTTCCGTCTTTATCATTCTGCCAGTTCTCCCCCCAAATGTTTTTTGTTGTTGTCTTAATGGACAACATTGATCACAAAGAAAGTCAAGCATCTCTTCATGTGTTTCTTCTCCCAAGAACTGCCTATCAATATCTACCCACTTTTTACCTCTTCAGCACCAGAATCTAGCACAAGTCTGCAATAGAATAGGTGGTTGATGAATATTTGTGGAATGAGTGGACTAAAGACGCATCACCTCACTTTACAGTGCCCAGTGTTTTGGAGGTGAAGTCTCAACTTCTGATTTCTTTACTCCTTGCACAGGATCAACAGTCAAATCTTGTGAATTCTACTTTTGAAATTTTTTAAACCTCCCACAACCGCCACCCTAGTTCAGACTACTGTCATTTCTTACCAGGATTTTTGCAATAGCCTCCTCTGTCTAGTCTCTCTAACCCAATTCTTTCTCCAGCTATGACCAGAGTTTTCTAAAACGTAATTTGTTCAATTCATTCTTTCACTTAAAAGCTTTAATATTGCCTGGAGAATAAATCTAAGCTCTTTACAAAGGCATCCAAGACCTTCCATAAAATCTGGTCAGACTTTATATCTCCGCCCCAGCCCTCTTCCCTCCCTCTCTTTACATGTGTTCCAGCCACATCACACTTTCAGCTGTTCTAGGATAGACTTTGCATTCCACAATTCTTTGCTTTTCAGATCTTTCAAATGTCAGAAATACCATGGAAGCTCATCCTATCCCTCCACCAGAATTATCTCACTACAATCACACCACCGTCAGCACCACCACCACCACAAAAACGCCCTTGTCTTGCATACCTCCATACTTCCTTATTGTTTTCTCTCTCTCTCTCTTTATTCTAACTTCCTGCCTGCATAGGAATTCTGGATCAGCAATTTTAAAGCATCAGTCAAATATCTGAGTAGCTATTATGTGTAAAGTACTGATCCCATTTATGATACTCAACTTAATTTCCAGCTAAAATTTGGAATGCAGCTGAATTCCGAAAATAAATTAGCTCTAAAAGGCTGAAAACTTACATGTACCTTGGAAGGCTCCACAGGGTCCTGCTTTATTCAATCTCCCCCCAACACACTTTTTTTTGGAATACTTCAATCCTGAGGGGACCAGGGGTGGGACAAGAAAAAGAAAGCAGTCTTGGATAAAGAGGCTAAGCTCTGTAAGGGAACTCATAAACTCTGTAAGGGAACTTGGTTTTAGGAGGACTCAGTTTCAAAAATATTACCTCCCCACAATCTCTATGAGTCTCATCCAAGATATTTTACTTGTCTTTATTTTTAATAATTTGCCCATAGGAAGTTATTTCTAATATGTCATTTAAATGCCTTGCCTAATGATACAGGATGCTCGGGGCTGGTGCACTGTGATGACCCAGAGGGATGGGATGGGGAGGGAGGTGGGAGAGGGGTTCAGGATGGGGAACATATGTACACCCATGGTGGATTCAAGTCAATGTATGGCAAAACCAATACAATGTTGTAAAGTAAAATAAATAAAGAATTTAAATAAAAATAAAATAAAATAAAATAATGGACTAATTTGTAATTTTAAAAATGAACCTTTTCATTATGTAGTTTAGGGGCTAAAAAATAAATAAAATAAACGCCTTGCCTAAAAGATTTGCAAATCAAAGTGTTAGAACCTAAAACATCTTGTCAAGATAATCCATTGGTTACTATGTGTCAAATTTAATACTTAGAGATATTTAATATTTAGACAAGTCCAAGTTATTAATATATTAACGATATTTATTTTAATTTTCCAATCAGTTACTTAGTTCAGTTCAGTCACTCAGTCATGTCTGACTCCTTGCGACCCCATGGACTGCAACACCCCAGGCTTCTCTATCCTTCACCAACTCCCAAATCTTGCTCAAACTCATGTCCATCAAGTCTGGGATGCATATTACTGATGCTAAAATATAAAATCTTAATATGTTGCATGTAAGTTTTTTGAGCACAAATAAGATGACTAAGAAAAAAGAAATTGCAGACTTTGTTCTTGAAATACTCTATTATTTTCTAAGTTAAAGCAGCTATTGATTTGCTTCCAAAGTCATTTGCCTCCCATCTTTTTTTTTTCTTCCAATGGTCCGCATATTTTTCACTTCACTGTTTATTAAGACTTTAAATAGCAAGAGCCCCAGGCAAAGTGAAAAAAGAAACTTTTATTAATTCATTTAGTCACTTAAAAGCTATCATAGAAGTGGTAGTAAGAAAAATAATAGAATTATTAGGAGTATTGCAAGGGAAAATTTATCTGACACTTGAGTCTTATCCTCCTCAGAGTAATAGGTATTGGGCTCTCATAGTTTTGATATTAGCAGATGCCTTCTATGTTATATGATGCAATATAGCATAATTTGTCTCAAAATCTTACTGTTATCTCACCGTTCCTTTTTTGTTAGCTCCGAGTTTTCATTTTCAACTGGAACCAAAGTCATCCCAGTTTTGAAGATTGTCTGGACTCTGACTTGGAACATTTCCAAACCCAAGGTACCTTCCTTCATGAGAATACAGATCTCTTTGCCCAGACTCAGAGACACATATGGATCTCATTTGCTGTGCTTTATTCCAGGGTGATCCTAACATGACTCTATGTACTCTTAGAATCTTTACTCCTGAAGATACAAAACAAAGGATTCAACTCTTAGGAACTTATCCTCATCTGACAAATGGGAACATTTCCCTATGCTTTCCACTGCCAGTTTCCCTTGTTCCTGTTTCACATCCATTCAGTAATTCACTGAATATTCATGGACCTCCTAATGTGTTCAAGGCAGTGAACTCAGCACTGTAGGAATGACTGAGACACAGGTCCAGGTCTGACTCTCCAACCCGTTGCTGTGTAAAGATGTTGAGGTCTGGAGAGGATGAGACAGATACCCACCCCGTAAAAACAAAGTCTCCCCTTACATACCTTCTGAAGGAAGGAGAGATATTGTGCATAAATAAAATAATAGTGGTTATTAATTATATTAATGTTTATTCTTTCACTCACTCAAGAGCAATTCTCCCTGGGCAAGTTGCTTAGGATTTCCTTCCAGAATTGAGGCATGCATTCACAGAAGGATGGTGGGGGCTATAGCTGGTGCCATGCCTGGCATGGGGGAGGGAAGAAGTAGAGAGTGAAAAGGCTCTTTCATTTTCTTGGCAGAGGGAGCCTTGCAGCTGGGGCCACAGTCTGCTCTGCTGATTCATGGCCTCCAGAGAGAGCATGTGTTCCTCTAAGGATCTGAGTCTTAGCCACCAGCCTCTAGAAGCAGCCAGGAGATGGGGAAGACAGTTAATTAAGCCATTTAATTTCATAGAATATGGTTAAATATTTTATTTTTCTTTCAAAGCAAGAATATCTACTCAATTTGAACTTTTACCTGTGGTCCCTCTTCCTCAGAACCCGGATTGTGAATTTCTGTTGCACACGTGTGTCAGTAAGTCCTTACCCATCAGGTTGCTCATCTGTAAAATGAGAAGGTACCAGATGTTCCCAAGGTTCTTTCCAAATGAAAATAAATATGATTTTTACATCAACAGATTTTCCAGGGCCTCCCACTTGATAAGAAAAAGAATATATAAAACAATTTGCATATTTTCCTATTGGCCTTTTTCTATCATTTTAAGATTGTTTTTGTTCCCTTGCTAAGTTGTGTCTGACTGTTTGCATCCCCATGGACTGCAGCCCGTCAGGCTTCCCTGTTCTTCACTGTCTCCAGGAGTTTGCTCAAATTCATTTCCATTGAGTTGGTGATGCTATCTAACCATTTCATCCTCTGCCACCCTCTTCTTCTTTTGCTTTCAGTCTTTCCCAGCATCAGGGTCTTTTCCAGTGAGTCAGCTCTTTGCATCAGATGGCCAAAGTATCATATTAAGATCACTGGTTGTTATTTACTGATGCCACTTTCATTTTTATTATTACCTCCATTCATGGATCAAAACAAGCAAACAATTAAAGGTTGTTATCTTCTAATATTTTAAACACACATGCACACAAACACACTATGGGTGGTAAAACATGGAAATGAAAGCCCCACCAAGATCTAACTCCAGTGGTTCTCAAACTTTAGCAAGTATTGGAATCATCTACCTAGGTAGGTAAAGAAGAGTCCCAGAATGAATGTCTCTAAAAAGTCCCAGGTGATACTGATCGAGGTACCAGTCCAGCTGATCCAGGACCACACATTTAGAACCATTGTTACTGAGCACAGTTACCTTGGAGACACAGTCCCTGTGTCTGTTCTCTTCAAATCTCTTAAAGTCATGATATGTCTCAGGCAATCTTTTCTCCCTTCTATTTCTCAGTTGTCAGAAAGTCCTGAGGACGGTAGTGTTATCCTTCATGTCAAAGCACTTTCCACCTATTTATAATCCATCGCCTACTAATTTCTCTGTTTCCTTGAAAGGATTTCAAGCCACTATAAAGCCTGTATTTTAACATCTAGCATGAAACTTTTATGAAATATCATAAAAGCATGAAATATCATAACCTCAGATACGCAGATGACACCACACTTATGGCAGAAAGCAAAGAAGAACTAAAGAGCCTCTTGATGAAAGTGAAAGAGAAGAGTGAAAAAGTTGGCTCAAAACTCAACATTCAGAAAGCTAAGATCATGGCATCTGGTCCATCACTTTATGGCAAATAGATGGGGAAACAGTGGAAACAGTGACAGATTCTATTTTTGGGGGGCTCCAAAATCACTGCAGATGGTGACTGCAGCCATGAAATTAAAAGATGCTTGCTCCTTGGAAGAAAAGTTATGACCAAACTAGACAGCATATTAAAAAGCAGAGACATTACTTTGCCAACAAAGGTCCATCTAGTCAAAGCTGTGGTTTTTCCAGTTGTCATGTACAGATGTGAGAGTTGGACTATAAAGAAAGCTGAGCGCCAAAGAATTGATGCTTTTGAACTGTGATGTTGAAGAAGACTCTTGACAGTCCCTTGGACAGCAAGGAGATCAAACCAGTCCATCCTAAAGGAAATCAGTCCTGAATATTCATTGGAAGGACTGATGCTGAAGCTGAAACTCCAATACTTGGGCCACGTGATGCAAAGAACTGACTCATTTGAAAAGACCCTGATGCTGGGAAAGATTGAAGGCGGGAGGAGACAGGGACGACAGAGGACGATATGGTTGGATGGCATCAGCAACTCAACGGACACGGGTTTGAGTAAACTCCAGGAGTTGGTGATGGACAGGGAGGCCTGGCGTGCTGCAGTCCATGGGGTTGCAAAGAGTTGGACACAACAGAGCGACTGGACTGAACTGAACTGGTGAAACTTTTCCTTTGTTTTGCTTTATTTTTTGCAGCAGATCAAGAACTACCACTAGTGCATATCCGTTTTTAATCCCTCAGCCACTGTGGTCCGAAACTCTTTGCAAGAACTTTTGTGCTGCCCAGAACAGGAAATGAATTGGAAGGACAAGAGGACACTCAAGTCAGGGCAGTAAGGCAGCGTGTGTGCAGTGACTTAGTGTGTGCTCCTAGAGGTGCAGGGTCTGTACCAAGTCTCCATCTTTGCTTTAAGCAGGATAGGAGCCCAAGATTGTAGAAGGAAGGAGTCTCTCCAAAAAATGTATTTTGTGGTATTTGGGTAGACAGTCTTTATTAAAAAAGAAGCATTTTAGGTCTAAAGGACTAACTACAGGAAATATCCTTCAGTTAATGCTTCTTCTTTTTTTTATTTTTTGGCTGCACCATGAGGCATGTGGGATCTTAGTTCCCCAACCAGGGATCGAAACCATGCCTCCTGAAGTGGAAGTGCAGAGTCTTAACTGCTGGACCACCAGGGAAGTCCTGATATTTCTTTAGAATCAATGTGATCTCAGGTCTCTGTCTTTTAAAAGGGATCTAGAGAATAAATTACTCTGGCAAGTTTGTGGTATAGCACAGGAGAAGGAAGAAGGGGTGTTGATTTGCATAAAATAAAACTCATAACTTTACCAAAAAAGTACTTAGATGACTTAATTTCTTAAAAGGCTGATACCATATGCTAGAGATATAGGTACATACTCTGTTCATTTACCATCTGCCAGTATAAGGAGTCAAGCCCAATGTATTGTTAGAGGGCCAGCATTCAAAGAAGATAACTCTAGAGACTTATTTAGGGACCCTTTTCAAGATGATGAAGCAAGGCCCACTGCCTTGTTAGGTGCTCCTTTTTTCCATACCCGCTGTCCCCCCACCCCACCCCCACCCCCAATGAGTCCATGATGAGGAGGAGGCCAGTGGGAGCAGAGAGAGCAGAGGGTTTTCCAAGTTCAGGTCACTCAGTGGGCCTCCCAGGCACTGAAACATTTCTTTCCCATTCATGGTGGTCTATGACATATTTAAAAACTTGCATGTATGTTTGCAGTACATGGTGTGTGTGTGTGTGTGTGTGTGTGTGCGTGCGCACGCGTGTGTTTGGGTGGGTAAGGGTCACTATGCTTCAGGACTTCACTACCTTAGATGTTGCCCTCTATCTCAGGGTTTCAAAATTATTTTCCTCGAAATGTTTCTGAATTAAAACTTTCTGTGTCAAATTTAATCTACTCAGTAGAACTCCAAACTTCCCTTTAGAATAGCTTAAATCTGTCAAATAAATTTTTTTTCAAAGCTTCTCACTTCATGACATCCTTGACACCACATTTCCAGAAACATTTATCATATCTCACTGAAGAGATTCCAATGTCACACAAAACTTATTCAACACATCGCTTTGACTTTAGGGGTTGGGTTGTGAATTATTACTGTGCTCAGAAGGGACAATATTACTCCATGACTTCTGTTAGTAAAGACTGACCTAAACATTTATTTTTCTAGATTTCTTACATTTTATTTTATGCTTTAGTTAGATTGAGGTACTAGAGTGGCCATTCCTTTTGTAAGTGTGAATATCTTCATTTCTGTTGCCATTTATAATACAAAAATAGATGCTTCCTATTTATTCACTCTGGCCAGGGGCATTATTTATTTACAGAACTGATAATGTTATATGACCCCTGTAAACTAATCTGTATCAGGGTCTTACTGTTCTAAATTTTGCTTTCCATTTAACTGCAATCTTGAGCTAATACAGATGTTTGTTTTCAGCTTTTCATTAGGTATTCCAGTCAAGAAGGTAACAGATCTCCTATTTGAACCCTGTATGATAGCAGAACTTCTCTGAGGAGCTTCTAAGAATTGGATCCCTTCAAGACTGAAACTGCTGTTCTCAACACTTTGGTAAATCTAGATTCAACCTTTTTTTTTTTTTTTTTTTTGGTGATTTGTGATGTAGTTTGTACATGTACATTCGTAGCTGTGTACATGTACTACAGAGTTGCTGAGACTCTTGAGAGTCCTTGGACTGCAAGGAGATCCAACCAGTTCATCCTAAAGGAAATCAGACCTGAATAGTCATTGGAAGGACTGATGCTAAAGCTGAAACTACAACACTTTGGCCACCTGATTTGAAGAACCGACTCACTGGAAAAGACTCTGATGCTGGGAAAGATTGAAGGCAGGAGGAGAAGGGGATGACAGGGGATGAGATGGTTGGATGGCATCATCAACTCGATGGACATGAGTTTGAGCAAGCTCCAGGAGTTGGTGATGGACAGGGAAGCCTGGCGTGCTGCAGTCCATGGAGTCACAAACAGTTGGACACGACTGAGCGACTGAACTGAACTGTGATGTAGTTGTGTCCATGTACTACAGAGTTTCCGAGACAGTGAATGTGAAGGATTGGCCTCGAAGCTATGACTGCCAGAGGAGCCAGGAAAGGGCTGGGGAGAGAACAGCTGTCAAGGGCTTGCTTCGCTTTTGCTGCTCATGGAAAAAAAGAAAAAGCCTCTCCGGTTACCTCCCTTCTCCCAGAATATTCTGTAAATCCCCTCACCCACAAGCCCAGACATGCACTCAGGTTTCTAACCAGACGCTTGATGACCAATGTACCTCAAACAGCTGTAGCCCGGACACAAAAGATGATGAATCCTTTTGAAAGGAAGCCAAACCAGTGTTAACCAAACAGAAATATGTTATTATTAATAGCCATGAAACTGATTTTACCCACTTCATCTTATAATCTCAAGTCTGTGAGTAAATCCAGTTTTTACTGGATTACTGGCTGTATGGGGTTTAGAAGTGGAGAATGAGGAAAGGTATTCTACTTAATAATTTTGAGAGTTAATAATTATTGCTGCAGCACAATAGCTGTCTTTCATCATGCTATTATTACATCGCTACCATGTGTCAGAGGCTGTATTTGTGTTTTATCATTTAAGTCTCACTGGCCTCGTTGGAGAAGGAAATGGCAACCCACTCCAGTACTCTTGCCGGGAGAATGCCAGGGATGGCAGAGCCTGGTGGGCTGACGTCTATGGGGTTGCACAGAGTTGGACACGACTGAAGCGACTTAGCAGGAGCAGCAGCAGCAGCCTCATTACAAAAAAGAGATGTCTGAGCTTCCTAAAGATTAATTAATATCCCCACAGAGGGTTGTCTAAATGCAGTTAAGTCAAGGTCTGAATCCAACCTTTCTTCCTCCAAAGTTTGTGCGTCTGTCACTAGTCACTATGCCTGTTACCTTAAAGAACTAATTGAAAGGGAAACAAATCATTCATATATGTCATTTAGATTAAATACCGGTCAAAGTGCCAAGGCACAAAACTCTGATTAAGTAAATTATTATCCAGCAACTTAACAGACCTGTGTAGCCATTGAAACTTCAATTAAAAAAAAATATTAAATGACATTTAGAATACATATAATTATAACCATTTAAAACTAAGCATACACAGAATTAAAATTCATAAAAGTTATAAAGGTGCAAAATATATCTCTTAAAGGGAAGGCAAGTGGGTTATATATTTTCTCTAAGATTATTTAAATTTTTAGGACTTTGTTTTTTGAAAGAAAAGAGTGTCATTCCTCAGACTGTACTGCTTTTGCTGACTATAAGCTTTGCAAACTCAAATTCAAGCTGGCAAAGCTAAATTCCCAATGTTTTGGAAGATTAAGACAATTCATAGTCTATATCTCCTCATCCTATTTCTAACAAAATAGTACTTGACAATAGCATAACCTAAAGCAAAACAAAAAACGACCAAAATTCCTGTCCTTCTGCCCTGCAGGGGGCACTGTGGGCTTGATAACATCGAAGACGCCTGGCACCAGTTCCAAGCAAAGTGTAAATGAGCGAGTCTGACCTCAGCCCACCTTCAGGCCCATTCCTCTTATGTCAGACTCTAGCTCCCTGTCCCCCTGACCACTCTGATAATTATCCTAGTAGAAAAGATTGGTATCATTTCAAGTGTGACTTCTCCCTGGGAGATTTGTGTTAAATCTCAAAGCCTCACTCTCCAAGGGAAATGGAGACCCTCAGCTAAATGGAACACAGGCATTGTTAGGAATGCTGGAAAGATACACTTAAGACCAGGCCCACTCTGCTGGTCCAGATCAACATCTTTGCTGGTGTTAAGACAGTCTTACTGAGGGCTGTATCCTCAGAGGAAAAGGTTCTTCTTTTTCTTTATAATAGCAATTCTGAGGTTTATAACTTTCACAAAAGGTGATGTTCGAAAAAGAAACTTACCAGAGTATATAAAATAGTTTTCTGTGCTCATATATCAATTCATGCCTTTTTTCTAAAGTAGTACCTCTTTTTTTCTGAAGGTGCATGTGGAGTCTCTTACTAGACAACTGGTATGAAAGTATTCAAGATTCAACAACTCTATCATCCTCTTGGGCAAATCTATTTTAAATTCAGTTTTTGTTTTTCATAATTCATCAGAGGATGCCTCACTGGGCTCCAAATGTCAGGCTTTGTTAGGACTCTGAGCTTCTGGCAGCCAAGGTATTCTGTGTTCTGGGTGTGGATGTCTGGTTGATGGTATGGATTCAAGTAGGTATAAGCAGAAACATTTCATCCTCTGCTACTTTCCTTCTATTTATTGCATTTTCATGCCCATCATATTCAAGAAGGTGCCTAAGATCAAGGAGTCAACAACCCCATTCTCTCACCTCATTGTTTGTACCTTTTATTTCATTCACATATCTATGTACAGAGCTCTCTGGCATGGTTCCAGGTCAGTAGTTCCTAGTAAGCTGTTCAAGGAGGCAACTCCTTTTGTATTTATGCACTCATGCATGTATTGCAGAACACTATTGAGTGTCTATCATGGGCCCAGGACTGTTCTAGAAGCTATGGTTAGAGTGGCAAACCTATGGAGGTGAGTCGCAGACTTTCTTTATTTCCTTTTTATCCTTGGAGTTTATATTTGATTTCTTTTTGAGTTAGTTTTGATCCCAAAACATTAATCTCTGGAAGTTGTTTGAGGATGGTCACCAAGGCCAGACACAGTGGGAACCTCCTCCACCCTCAATCCAAACAGTCCTGTTTCTCTCCTAAAAACAAACAAACTTATTTGACTGTGCTGGGTCTCAGTTGTAGCACGTGGGACCTAGTTCCCTGATCAGATATTGAACCCAGGCCCCCTGCATTGGGAGTGTAGAGTCTTATCCACGGAACCACCACAGAAGACCCCTATTTCTCTTTTTAAAGAGGTTTCTCTGACTCCTGAGACAATGTCCCACATCTATCCTGAATAATGTCCATCAGTTCAGTTCAGTTGCTCAGTTGTGTCTGAAACTTTCTGACCTCATGGACTGCAGCACGCCAGGCTTTCCTGTCCATCACCAACTCCTGGAGCCTACTCAAACTCATCTCCATCGAGTCAGTGATGCCATCCAACCATCTCATCCTCTGTCGTTCCTTTCTCCTGCCTTCAATCTTTCCCAGCATCAGGGTCTTTTCCAATGAGTCAGTTCTTCACATCAGGTGGCCCAAGTATTGGAGTTTCAGCTTCAGCATCAGTCCTTCCAATGAATACTTAGGACTGATCTCCTTTAGGATGAACTGGTTGAATCACCTTGCAGTCCAAGGGACTCTCAAGAGTCTTCTCCAACACCACAGTTCAAAAGCATTCCTGCTTCAGTGCTCAGCTTTCTTTATTGTCCAAATCTCACATCCATACGTGACTACTGGTAAAACCATAGCTTTGACTAGATGGACCTTTGTTGGCAAACTAATGTCTCTGCTTTTAATATGGTATCTAGGTTGATGATAGCTTTTCTTTGAAGGAGCAAGCATCTTTTAATTTCACGTCTGCAGTCACCATCTGCAGTTACTTTGGAGCCCCCCAAAATAAAGTCTGTCACTGTTTCCATTGTTTCCCCATCTATTTGCCATGAAGTGGTGTGGCTGGATGCCATGATCTTAGTTTTATGAATGTTGAGTTTTAAGCCAACTTTTTCACTCTCCTCTTTCACTTTCATTAAGAGGCTCTTTAGTTCTTCTTCGATTTCTGCCATAAGGGTGGTGTCATCTGCATATCTGAGGTTATTGATATTTCTCTTGGCAATCTTGATTCCAGCTTGTGTTTCATCCAGCCTACTGTTTCTCCTGATGTACTCTGCATATACATTTAATAGGCAGTGTGACAATATACAGCCTTGATGAACTCCTTTCCCGATTTGGAACCAGTCTGTTGTTCCATGTCCAGTTCTAACTGTTGCTTCGTGACCTGCATACAGATTTCTCAAGAGGCAGGTCAGGTGGTCTCATAGTCTCATTTCTTTAATAATTTTCTACAGTTTGTTGTGATCCACACAGTCAAAGGCTTTGGCATAGTCAATAAAGCAAAAGTAAATGTTTTTCTGGAACTCTTGCTTTTTTGATGATCCAACGGATGTTGGCAATTTGATCTCTGGTTCCTCTGCCCTTGCTAAATCCAGTTTGAACATCTGGAAGTTCAGGGTTCACCTACTGTTGAAGCCTGGTTTGGAGAATTTTGAGCATTACTTTGTTAGCGTGTGAGATGAGTGCAACTATGTGGTAGTTTGAACATTCTTTGGCATTGCCTTTCTTTGGAATTGGAATGAAAACTGACCTTTTCCAGTCCTGTGGCCACTGCTGAGTTTTCCAAATTTGCTGACATATTGAGTGCAGCACTTTCACAGCATCATCTTTTAGGATTTGAAATAGCTCAACTGGAATTCCATCACCTCCACTAGCTTTGCTCGTAGTGATGCCCCACTTGAGTTCACATTCCAGGATGTCTGGCTCTAGGTGAGTGATCACACCATCGTGGTTATCTGGGTCATGAAGATCTTTTTGTATAGTTCTTCTGAATATTCTTGCCATCTCTTCTGCTTCTGTTAGGTCCATACCATTTCTGTCCTTTATTGTGCTCATCTTTACATGAAATGTTCCCTTGGTATCTCTAATTTTCTTGAAGAGATCTCTAGTCTTTCCCATTCTATTGTTCTCTTCTATTTCTTTGCACTGATTGCTGAGGAAGGTTTTCTTATCTCTCCTTGCTATTCTTTGGAACTCTGCATTCAAATGGGTATATCTTTCCTTTTCTCTTTTGCCTTTCAGTTCAGTTCAGTTCAGTCGCTCAGTCGTGTCCGACTCTTTGCGACTCCATGAATCGCAGCACGCCAGGCCTCCCTGTCCATCACCAACTTCCAGAGTTTACTCAAACTCATGTCCATCAAGTTGGTGATGCCATCCAGCTATCTCATCCTCTGTCGTCCCCTTCTCCTCCTGCCCCCAATCCCTCCCAGGATCAGGGTCTTTTCCAATGAGTCAACTCTTCGCATGAGGTGGCCAAAGTATTGGAGTTTCAGCTTCAGCATCAGTCCTTCCAATGAACACCCAGGACTGATCTCCTTTAGGATGGACTGGTTGGATCTCCTTGCAGTCCAAGGGACTCTCAAGAGTCTTCTCCAACACCATAGTTCAAAAGCATAAATTTTTCGGCACTCAGCTTTCCTCACAGTCCAACTCTCACATCTGTACATGACCACTGGAAAAACCATAGACTGGACCAGACAGACCTTTGTTGGCAAAGTAATGTCTCTGCTTTTTAATATGCTATCTAGGTTGGTCATAACTTTCCTCCCCAAGAGTAAGTGTCTTTTAATTTCATGGTTGCAATCACCATCTACAGTGATTTTGGAGCCCGCAAAAATAAAGTCTGACACTGTTTCCACTGTTTCCCCATCTATTTGCCATGAAGTGATGGAACCAGATGCCATGATCTTAGTTTTCCGAATGTTGAGCTTTAAGCCAACTTTTTCACTCTCCTCTTTCACTTTCATCAAGAGGCTTTTTAGTTCCTCTTCACTTTATGCCATTAGGGTGGTGTCATCTGCATATCTGAGGTTATTGATATTTCTCCCGGCAATCCTGATTCCAAGTTCTCCTTTAGCTTCTCTTCTTTTCTCAGCTATTTATAACCTCTCGTTAGACAACTATTTTGCCTTTTTATATTTCTTTTCCTTGGGGATGGTCTTGATCACTGCCTCCTGTACAGTGTCACAAACCTCTATTCATAATTCTTCAGGCACTCTGTCTACCTGATCTAATTCCTTGAATCTATTTGTCACCTCCACTGTATAATCATAAGGCATTTGATTTAGGTCATACCTGAATGGCCTAGTGGTTTTCCCTACTTTCTTCAATTTAAGTCTGAATTTTGCAATAAGTTCATGATCTGAGCCACAGTCAGCTCCTGGTCTTATTTTTACTGACTGTATAGAGCTTCTCCATCTTTGGCTACAAAGAATATAATCATTCTGATTTTGGTAGTGACCATCTGGTGTTTTGTGGGGGGGAAAAAATCACCTTCTTTAAACTAATACAATGTGTCTGTCCCCTAAAATAGAATTGGCTGCTACTTCTCTTTCTGAAGCAGGAAACCTAAGTAATCATTAGAATTCTGAAATTTGAATACATATACTCTTTTAACTGTGGTTTACGTGACTCATACAGCATTAGAGAAATTAGCTTGACAGTCTTCCTTGCAGAAAAAATTCAATTTTCTTTTGGTCTCAGTTGCATAAACTTGAAATTTGCTGAAGGGATTTTAGCAAAAGGCAAGTCTATCATTATCACATTAGAATTTATTAGAGGCAAAAATGGGACCATTATTTAGAAATTACAGCATGGACTATATTTTAACTGTTTATACTTTCAGTGAAACTGTGTGAAACAAGAAAATCCCTACTGGAATTAAGATTTTAGAGTAGCAGGATATATTCAGTCCATCCCACTTGAGGGGTTTTTTTTTTCTTTAAATTTTTTAGTGAAATTCTAATCATTATTAATATAAAATGCTAATTAGTCTAGGAGTAATTAAAAACTTGCCCAAGCCCAAAGAGATTGCCTATTTGGCAACTGAAAAAGAAGAAATTTTCCTTTGTAGCTATGCATTTCCTTCCCTGGTGGCTCAGATGGTCAAGCTGCAATGCGGGAGACCCAGGTTTGATCCCTGGGTTGGGAAGATCCCCGGGAGAAGGATATGGCAACCCACTCCAGTACCCTTGCCTGGAAAATTCCATGGATGTAGGAGCCTGGTTAGTTACAGTCCATGGGGTCACAAAGAGTTGGACACAACTAAGCGACTTTACTTTAGTTTGCAAAGACATCTTGCATTCTTGTCAGGAAAATACTGGGACTTGATAGAAGATCAAGTTTGATGATATAAGTAGTATATAGTACTACTACAGTAGTACTTTAAGTAGTACTACTACTGTAGTACTATACTAAGTACTAGTAGGGTACTAGTACTACTAGTACCCTAGTAGCTCAACTGGTAAAGAATCAGCCAGCGGAGGGAACTAAGATGGCGGAGCAATAGGACAGGGAGACCACTTTCTCCCCTACCAGTTCATCGAAAGAACATTTGAACGCTGAGCAAACTCCACAAAACAACTTCTGATCGCTAGCAGAGGACATCAGACACCCAGAAAAGCAGCCCACTGTCTTCGAAAGGAGGTGGGACAAAATATAAAAGATAAAAAGAGAGACAAAAGAGCTAGGGACGGAGATCCGTTCCGGGAAGGGAGTCTTAATAGAGGAAGTTTCCAAACACCAGGAAACCCTCTCACTGGAGGGTCTGGGGGAAATTTTTGAATCTCAGAGGGCAACCTAACTGGGAGGAAAAATAAATAAAACCCACAGAATACATGCCTAAAAGCAACTCCCAGCAGAAAAGTACCCCAGAGGCCCGCATCCGCCACCAGCAAGTGGGGGCGGAACAGAGAGGAGCGGGCGGCATTGCTTAGGGTAAGGACTGGGCCTGAGTGCCCTGAGGGCAGTCGGAGGAAGCTAACGTGAGATAGCAACTTCAACTGTGGGATAGCAAGAGAGAGAGAATTAAATTGGGAAAAGCCCTAAACTTAGGCACTACCCACCTGTTCCCAGAACGAAGGACTGAGCAAATACTAGAGAAGAGCTAGCTGGCGGCAAACTGGCCCATCCCCCGCCGGAGGCTGGAGGCAGGGGGGAGGGGAAAGGGGCAAACTCGGCCCCAGAGAGGGCACCCCCTACCAAATTGCAAACAGGCCTCCAGCTTCTAAGCAAACACTTCCTGAGATTCTGGATGGTCAACATCCGCCAGGAGGGTCACAGCCAGAAATCAGCTTCCCAGAAGGGACACAAGGCGCACCTCACCGGTGCGCACGGAAACTGAGGCAGGGACGGGGAGGGGAGAAGGCGCACCGCCCCGGGGAGAGTGTGCTCGTCAAGCTCCTGGCTGCCTGAGCTGCTCGGGCGGGGAAGGCACAAAACGCAGGCCCAACTGAGTCTACGCCTTTGTGGAGTACCCGAAAACCTGAAGCTGAGTGGCTTAGGCCTGGGAAGTCCACGCAACGTAGAGCCTGCTCCCTGGAGAGCAGCCTGGAGCCTGAACAGTGTAGACGGGGAAAGCACACACACCCGCCCCGAGTTGGGGCAAACCCAGTGTGGCCTGAACACAGCGAATGCTCCCCACACATGCCAGTGACATTTGTCTGCAGCGCCCCTCCCTCCCCACAGCACGACTGAACAAGCAAACCTAAACAAGAGACCACCTCCACCCGCCTGTGTCAGGGCAGAAATTAGACACTGTAGAGACCTGCAAACAGAAGCCAAATAAACAAAGGGAACCGCTTCAGAAGTGACCGGTGCAACAGATTACAATCCCTGTAGTTAACACTGACTACACTGGAAGGGGCCTATAGATAGCGAGAAGTGTAAGCTCAAACAAGGAGCTATCTGAAACTGAACCGAACCCACACTGCCCACAACAGTTCCAGGGAAATTCCTAGATATATTTTTACTAGTATTTTTTTTAAATTTTTAATTAAAAAAATTTTTTTCTCTTTCTTTTTTTACTTTTTCTTTTTTAAAAAAACTCCTCTATTACTCCTTAATTTTCATTTTTATAACCCACTATAACCTGCCAAAAAAAAAGAACCCTATTTTTAAAGCGAACTTTAAGAAATATATATTTCTTAAAATTTTGTGTTTTTGTTGTCTTTTACTATTATATTTTTAAGAGTCTAACCTCTACTCTAGATTTTTAATCTTTGTTTTTCAGTATTTGATATCAATTTTGGACATTTAAGAATCCAACCTTCAGTACCCATTTTTACTCAGGAGTGTGATTACTGGTTTGATCACTCTCTCCCCCTTTTGATTCTCCTTTTTCTCCCCCAGATCACCTCTATTTCCTCCCTCCCCATTCTCTTCTCAATCCAATTCTGTGAATCTCTGTGGGTATTCTGGGCTGCTGAGAACACTTAGGGAACGGAGTACAATCTAGATCTGTCTCTCCTCTCTTGAATCCCCCTTTTTCTCCTCCTGCTCACTTCTATCTCCTTCCTCCCTCTCCTCTTCTTCATGTGACTCTGTGAACCTCTCTGGGTGTCCCTCACTGTGGAGAATCCTTTCACCATTAACCTAGAAGTTTTATTATTAGTGCTGTATGGAGGGAGAAGTCTTCAGGCTACTGGAAGAATAAGACTGAAATCCAGAGGCAGGAGGCTTAAGCCCAAAACCTGAGAGCACCAGAGAACTCCTGACTCCAGGGAACATTAATTAATAAGAGATCATCCAAAAGCCTCCATATCTACACTGAAACCAACCTCCACCAGAGAGCCAATAAGTTCCAGAGCAAGGCATACCACACAAATTCTCAAGCAACGCAGGAACATAGCCCTGAGCATCAATATACAGGCTGCCCAAAGTCACACCAAACCCATAGACCCATCTCAAAACTCACTACTGGACCCTCCATTGCACTCCAGAGAGAAGAAATCCAGCTCCACCCACCAGAACACCGTCACAAGCTTTTTAAACCAGCAAACCTCGACAAGTCAAACACCCAGCTCCACCCACTGGGAGAAACCTCCACAATAAAAAGGAACCACAGACTACCAGAATACAAAAAGACCACCCCAAACCCAGCAATCTAAATAAGATGAAAAGGCAGAGAAATAACCCAGCAGGTAAAGGAACATAAAACATGCCCACCAAGCCAAACAAAAGAGGAGGAGATAGGGAATCTACCTGAAAAAGAATTTAGAATAATGATAATAAAAATGATCCAAAATCTTTAAAACAAAATGGAGTTACAGATAAATAACCTGGAGACAAAGATTGAGAAGATGCAAGAAATGTTTAACAAGGACCTAGAAGAAATTAAAAAGAGTCAATTAAAAATGAACAATGCAATAAATGAGATCAAAAACACTCTGGAGGGAACCAACAGTAGAATAACGGAGGCAGAAGATAGGATAAGTGAGGTAGAAGATAAAATGGTAGAAATAAATGAAGCAGAGAGGAGAAAAGAAAAAAGAATCAAAAGAAATGAGGACAACCTCAGGGACCTCTGGGACAATGTGAAACGCCCCAACATTCGAATCATAGGAGTCTCAGAAGAAGAAGATAAAAAGAAAGGCCATGAGAAAACACTCGAGGAGATAATAGCCGAAAACTTCCCTACAATGGGGAAGGAAATAGCCACCCAAGTCCAAGAAACTCAGAGAGTCCCAAACAAGATAAACCCAAGGCAAAACACCCCAAGACACACATTAGTCAAATTAACAAAGATCAAACACAAAGAACAAATATCAAAAGCAGCAAGGGAGAAACAACAAATAACACACAAGGGGATTCCCATGAGGATAACAGCTGATCTTTCAATAGAAACTCTTCAGGCCAGAAGGAAATGGCAGGACATACTTAAAGTTATGAAAGAGAATAACCTACAACCCAGATTACTGTGCCCAGCAAAGATTTCATTCAGATATGAAGGAGAGTTTAAAAGCTTTACAGACAAGCAAAAGCTGAGAGAATTCAGCACCACCAAATCAGCTCTTCAACAAATGCTAAAGGATCTTCTCTAGACAGGAAACACAGAAAGGTTGTATGAACGTGAACCCAAAACAAGAAAGAAAATGGCAACAGGACCATTTTTATCAATAATTACCTTAAATGTAAATGGGTTGAATGCCCCAACCAAAAGACAGAGACTGGCCGAATGAATACAAAAGCAAGACCCCTATATATGCTGTCTACAAGAGACCCACCCCAAAGCAAAGGACACATACAGACTGAAAGTGAAGGGCTGGAAAAAATATTCCACGCAAACGGAGACCAAAAGAAAGCAGGAGTCGCAATACTTATATCAGATAAAATAGACTTCAAAATAAAGGGTGAAAAGAGACAAAGAAGGACACTACATAATGATCAAAGGATCGATCCAAGAAGAAGATATAACAATTATAAATATATATGCACCCAACATAGGAGCACCGCAATATGTAAGGCAAATGCTAACAAGAATGAAGGAGGAAATTAACAATAACACAATAATAGTGGGAGACTTTAATACCCCACTCACACCTATGGACAGACTACTAAACAGAAAATTAACAAGGAAACACAAACTTTAAATGACACAATGGTCCAGCTAGACCTAATTGATATCTATAGGACATTTCACCCCAAAACAATCAATTTCACCTTTTTCTCAAGTGCACATGGAATCTTCTCCAGAATAGATCACATCCGGGGCCATAAATCTGGTCTTGGAAAATTCAAAAAAATTGAAATCATTCCAGTCATCTTTTCTGACCACAATGCAGTAAGATTAGATCTCAATTACAGGAAAAAAAAAACTATTAAAAATTCCAATATATGGAGGCTAAATAACATGCTTCTGAATAACGAACAAATCATAGAAGAAATAAAAAAAAGAAATCAAACTATGCATAGAAATGAATGAAAATGAAAACACAACAACCCAACACCTATGGGACACTGTAAAAGCAGTGCTAAGGGGAAGGTTCATAGCGTTACAGGCTTACATCAAGAAACAAGAAAAAAGCCAAATAAATAACCTAACTCTACACCTAAAGCAACTAGAGAAGGAAGAAATGAAGAACCCTAGGGTTAGTAGAAGGAAAGAAATCTTAAAAATTAGGACAGAAATAAATGCAAAAGAAACAAAAGAGACCATAGCAAAAATCAGCAGAGCTAAAAGTTGGTTTTTTGAAAAGGTAAATAAAATTGACAAGCCATTAGCCAAACTCATCAAGAAACAAAGGGAGAAGAACCAAATTAACAAAATTAGAAATGAAAATGGAGAGATCACAACAGACAACTCTGAAATACAAAGGATCATAAGAGACTACTACCAGCAGCTCTATACCAATAAAATGGACAACTTGGAAGAAACGGACAAATTCTTAGAAAAGTATAACTTTCCAAAACTGAACCAGGAAGAAATAGAAGATCTTAACAGAGCCATCACAAGCAAGGAAATCGAAACTGTAATCAGAAATCTTCCAGCAAACAAAAAAGTCCAGGACCAGATGGCTTCACAGCTGAATTTTACCAAAAATTTAGAGAAGAGCTAACACCTATCTTATTCAAACTCTTCCAGAAAATTGCAGAAGAAGGCAAACTTCCAAACTCATTCTATGAGGCCACCATTCACCCTCATACCAAAACCAGACAAGGATGCCACAAAAAAAGAAAACTACAGGCCAATATCACTGATGAACATAGATGCAAAAATCCTTAATAAAATTCTAGCAAACAGAATCCAACAACATATTAAAAAGATCATACACCATGACCAAGTGGGCTTTATCCCAGGAATGCAAGGATTCTTTAATATCCACAAATCAATCAATGTAATACACCACATTAACAAATTGAAAGATAAAAACCATATGATTATCTCAATAGATGCAGAAAAAGCCTTTGACAAAATTCAACACTCATTTATCATAAAAACTCTCCAGAAAGCAGGCATAGAAGGAACATACCTCAACATAATAAAAGCTATATATGACAAACCCACAGCAAGCATTACCCTCAATGGTGAAAAATTGAAAGCATTTCCCTTAAAGTCAGGAACAAGGCAAGGGTGTCCACTCTCACCACTACTATTCAACATAGTTTTGGAAGTGTTGGCCACAGCAATCAGAGCAGAAAAAGAAATAAAAGGAATCCAGATAAGAAAAGAAGAAGTAAAACTCTCACTGTTTGCAGACGACATGATCCTCTACATAGAAAACCCTAAAGACTCTACCAGAAAATTACTACAGCTAATTAATGAATACAGTAATGTTGCAGGATATAAAGTTAACACACAGAAATCCCTTGTATTCCTATACGCTAACAATGAGAAAACAGAAAGAGAAATTAAGGAAACAATACCATTCACCATTTCAACAAAAAGAATAAAATACTTAGGAGTATATCTACCTAAAGAAATGAAAGACCTATATATAGAAAACTATAAAACACTGATGAAAGTAATCAAAGAGGACACAAATAGATGGAGAAATATACCGTGTTCATGGATTGGAAGACTCAATATTGTAAAAATAGCTATACTACCCAAAGCAATCTATAGATTCAATGAAATCCCTACCAAGTTACCAACGGTATTTTTCACAGAACTAGAACAAATAATTTCACAATTTGTATGGAAACACAAAAAAACCTCAAATAGCCAAAGCAATCTTGAGAAAGAAGAATGGAACTGGAGGAATCAACCTGCCTGACTTCAGGCTCTACTACAAAACCACAGTCATCAAGACAGTATGGTACTGGCACAAAGACAGAAATATAGATCAATGGAACAGAATTGAAAGCCCAGAGATAAATCCACTTACCTATGGACACCTTATCTTCAACAAAGGAGGCAAGGATATACAATGGAAAAAAGACAACCTATTTAACAAGTGGTGCTGGGAAAACTGGTCAGCCACTTGTGAAAGAATGAAACTAGAACACCTTCTAACACCATACACAAAACTAAACTCAAAATGGATTAAAGATCTAAATGCAAGACCAGAAACTATAAAACTCCTAGAGGAGAACATAGGCAAAACACTCTCTGACATAAATCACAGCAGGATCCTCTATGACCCACCTCCCAGACTATTGGGAATAAAAGCAAAAATAAACAAATGGGACCTAATGAATCTTAAAAGCTTTTGCACAACAAAGGAAACTATAAGCAAGATGAAAAGACAGCCCTCAGAATGGGAGAAAATAATAGCAAATGAAGCAACAGACAAAGGATTAATCTCAAAAATATACAAGCAACTCCTGCACTCAATTCCAGAAAAATAAATGACCCAATCAATAAATGGGCCAAAGAACTAAACAGACATTTCTCTAAAGAAGACATACAGATGGCTAACAAACACATGAAAAGATGCTCAACATCACTCATTATCATAGAAATGCAAATCAAAACCACAACAAGGTTCCATGACACGCCAGTCAGGATGGCTGCTATTCAAAAGTCTACAAGCAATAAATGCTGGAGAGGGTGTGGAGAAAAGGGAACCCTCTTACACTGTTGGTGGGAATGCAAACTAGTACAGCCACTATGGAGAACAGTGTGGATATTCCTTAAAAAACTGGAAATAGAACTGCCATATGACCCAGCAATCCCACTCTTGGGCATATACACCAAGGAAACCAGATCTGAAAGAGACACGTGTACTCCAGTGTTCATCGCAGCACTGTTTATAATAGCCAGGACATGGAAGCAACCCAGAGGCCCATCAGCAGATGAATGGATAAGGAAGCTATGGTACATATACACAATGGAATATTACTCAGCCATTAAAAAGAATTCATTTGAATCAGTTCTAATGAGATGGATGAAACTGGAGCCCATTATACAGAGTGATGTAAGCCAGAAAGATAAAGACCAATACAGTATACTAACGCATATATATGGAATTTAAAAAGATGGTAATGATAACCCTATATGCAAAACAGAAAAAGAGACACAGATGTACAGAACAGACTTTGGGACTCTGTGGGAGAAGGTGAGGGTGGGATGTTCTGAGAGAATAGCACTGAAACAAGTATACTATCAAGGGTGAAACAGATCACCTGCCCAGGTTGGATGCATGAGACAAGTGCTCAGGGCTTGTGCACTGGGAAGACCCAGAGGGATGGGATGGAGAGGGAGGCAGGAGGGGGGATCAGGATAGGGAACACATGTAAATCCATGGCTGATTCATGTCAATGTGTGGCAAAAACCACTACACTATCGTAAAGTAATTAGCCTCCAAGTAATAAAAATAAATGAAAAAAAAAAAAAAAAAAGAAGAAGAAGAAGAATCAGCCTGCAAGGCAGGAGACCCCAGTTTGATTCCTGGGTCAGGAAGATCGCTTGGAAAAGGGATAGGCTACCTACTCCAGTATTCTTGGGCTTCCCTGGTGACTCCTCTGGTAAAGAATCTGCCTGCAATGCCAGAGATCTGGGTTTGATCCCTGGGTTGGAAAGATCCCCTGGAGAAGGGAAAGGCTTACCTACTCCAGTATTCTGGCCTGGAGAATTCCATGGACTGTATAGTCCATGGGGTTGCAAAGAGTTGGACACAACTAAGCGACTTTCACTCACACTTCACTTGATGATATAAAAACTTTGAGATTTTTCTGCAAAACAGTAATAATATAAGCACCATAGGCACTCAGTACCAGAAATATCAATCCTACCCTAGCACTGAAAACACTTAACAGGAACATGTCATAGGTGTGTAAGTTAACATGTTGCTGCTACAACAAATTATCACAAATATAGTGGCTTGAAACAGCATACATTTATTATTTCACAGTTTTAGGGCTAAAATCAAGGTCTCCACAGGGCTGGCTCCTTCTGGTACCTCCAGAGGACAGTCCACTCCTTGCCTCTTCTAGTTTTTAGAAGCTTCCCACATGCCTTGGCTCATAGTCATTTCCTCCCAATCACTCCAATCTTCTACTATCCTCATCATCTTCTGGGTTCTCTTATAAGGAACTCTGTGATTTCACTGGGCTCACCCAGATAATCCAGGATAATCTCTCCATCTCAAAATCTTTACCTTAATCATATTCATGAGGTCCTTGTACCACATAAGGTCTCTTTTACTATTCACAGGTTTCAGGGATTATGGTGTGGGCATCTTTGGAGCATTATTATTCATCCTACCACATTCTCATATCTCATATTAAGTCCCAGTCTATTTAAATCCGAGAACATCTCAAATGGAGAAAATAGTGAAATGAAGATATTTTGTAAACTCTAGAAAGATGATACCCATATTAACAGTTAATGCCATTTATCTAGTACTGTGGGTCTATGAAAATCTCACCCCAATCAGAAGAGCTTCATTACTATTTCTTTTTCAGCTTTACTGAGGTATGATTGACAATAAATTGTACATACTCAAAATGAACAACATGATTATTTGACATAGGTATACTTTACAAAACTATGGCAGAAAGCAAAGAGGAACTCAAGAGCCTTTTGATGAAGGTGAAAGAGGAGAGTGAAAAAGCTGGTTTAAAACTCAACATTCAAAAAATGAAGAGCATGGCATCTGGTCCCATCATTTCATGGCAAATAGATGGGGAAACAATGGAAACAGTGACAAGACTTTATTTTCTTGGGCTCCAGAATCACTGCAGATAGTGACTGCAGCTATGAAACTAAAAGACACTTGCTCCTTGGAAGAAAAGCTATGACAAACCTAGACAGCATATTAAAAAGCAGAGACACTACTTTGCCAACAAAGGTCTGCATAGTCAAAGGTATGATTTTGTATGGCTATGAGAGATGTACCATAAAGAAGGCTGAGCACTGAAGCATGGATGCTTCTGAACTGTGGTGTTGGAGGAGACTCTTGAGAGTCCCTTGGACTGAAAGGAGATCCAACCAGTCCATCCTAAAGGAAATCAGTCCTGAATATTCATTGGAAGAACTGATGCTGAAGCTGAAGCTCCAACGCTTTGGATGTGAGGAGTCAATTCATTAGAAAAAACCCTGATGCTAGGAAAGAGCGAAGGAAAGTGAAGGGGACAACAGAGGATGAGATGGTTGGATGGCATCACTGACTCAACGGACATGAGTTTGAGCAAGCTCCGGGAGATGGTGATGGACAGGGAAACCTGAACAACAACATACTTCACAAGCAGGTTAATTTACACATCTATTGCCTCATATAACTGCATTTTTTTGGGAAAGAATGCTTAAAATCTATTCTCTTAGGAAAGTTCAATTACATAATGCTCTATTATTAACTCAATCACCATGCTGTACATTCAGTCCCCAGAGCTTATTTATTTTCACTGAAGGTTTGTACCTTTGACCAACATTTCCCTATCTCCCCAACTCATCAGTTCTTGGTTACCACCATCCTACTGTCTGTTTCTGTGAGTTCAACTTTTTTTTTTAAAGGTTCCACATTTATAAGTGGGATGGTACAGTATTTGTCTTCCTCTGGCTAGTTTCACTTAACATAATGTCTGCTAGATTCACTCATGTTGCTGCAAAATGGTAGGTACTGCTTGTGCTGCAATTTCTTCTCAGCTGGAGATTCTCCTGAAACTCTTATCAGTTATAACCAAGGATGTGAGTTGGGTGGGGGTGGGTCTGTCCTTGATCTTAAAAAAAAAGAGAAGCTAACATTTCCACTGGCCAGAATACTAGGACAAAGCTGCACAGAGAGTGGGGCTCAATAAATGCTTGCTATTGAATGGAACTTCACACTGCTTGCTCTTATATCATCTCTGCTTCTCTACAATCAAGCTGTGTCCTGTGGGGGAGCCAAGGGATCAGAAGTGAGTAAGAAATCACCATAAGATGTGGTTGCAGCAGGAAAAATCCTTTTTCTTCTACTTAAACCACAACATGTTCAGATATCCCGGGGGGCAGGGGGGGCGGAAATTATTCTCACCATTGCAGTATGCCAACAGTTCTAAAATCAATGGCAGTTGACCCAGTCTGGAAATATGAGGATGGATGTTAACAGAATGGAACAAAGAGACACATAGGTAAGGGAGTCAGTATTGAAAATGGTATATGGATTGGAGAAGGAATTAAAGGACAATGAAGTACTGACCAGAGGTGCAGCTGCTATTTGCTAATTAATTCTATAGCTGTGCAATAACAAAAGAAAGAAAAGAACGTGATAGCAAGTAAGTGATGATTTCAGGATGAAAGACAATAGTACAGTGATTATGTAAGTGTTGGTTTTTACAGAATATCATGCTCATTAACAACTTTAAAAAGTGACAAGACTCAAGTACAGTCCAAAGCTGATAATTGATACTATAAATATCTTGTAACATAACTAAAAAGAAATGTGGATTTAACTATAGAAATGTAATTACACATAAAGATCACAACTTCTGGGAGGTTGACCAATGGTGTTTGAAATGCTTCCAATTATTTTAAAATCTGTTGTTGGCTATAATATGACAAATTTGAGAAAATCTAAAAGCAACACTAAAGTTTTTAAGGTATAAGTCAACGGAAATTCTAAAACTGCCTCATTAACATGTTATTAAAATATGTGGAATGCTAATGTATTTTAGCATTCTATTATTTTAAAGCCCTCAGATCCAAAGCCCATAGATCCAAAATACAAATTTATAAAAATCTCCCAGTGTGTTATAAAATGTCACCATTGGTTTCTTGGGTAAAAGGAGACTAGCTGTTCAATCAATTAAAATTTGAGCACTGTACTTCCCCAATGGCTCAGCAGATAAAGAATCCACCTGCCAATACAGTAGATGCAGGAACGCGGGTTCGATCCCTGGGTCGGAAAGATCCCCTGGAGAAGGAAATGGCAATCCACTCCAGTATTCTTGCCTGGAAAGTCCCAAGGATGGTGGAGCCTGGAGGGCCACAGTCCATGAGGTCTCAAAGTTGGAAATTCAGAGATTCATCTCTTTAAGCTTTTCTTCATGGTGAGTTGGATGTAGCTTGGAGGATCTCAGAGGAGGATGGATGCTTCTTAGGACATTAGCTAATCATAGCTAATTATTACAATAGAAATATTGCTAAGGAAAAACTTGCTGGTGGGTGAGAGTTATCTTGGATGAATCCATAGTCACCAGCTTTCTTAGGCTGAGGAAAATAAATATTACCAGTGGGTTTGAAGTTGAGGGAATTCTTTGGGGTTGATTTATTCAAACCAAAAGTGAGACTCATAAACCTGAAAATTAAGGTATTAATTTATATTGGGAGCAATAACTCAGGATACTTTGGTACATGCCACTTGTTAAGGGCACTCTGTCCTGGAATCCGCTCTGAGGAATAAATATGAGGCTGAGAGCAGAGGCCGAATAAATGGAACGAGGGGCTGACCAACAATGAATGCTCTCTGCAATACTGGAGACAAACCTATCTAGGTATCAGATCCTCTTCATCAACCTGCTGTCATCTCAGGTAGTGGAAGGGCTGTCTAGTCCTTGATACGTCACATCTCTCGTCAGCTCATTTGGCTGATGATATATATTTAAAATATTTTGAGGCTGACTGATCTCTTTATCATTTTATTAATTCTCTACATTTTTCATATTGGGTGACCATATTTTCTGATCTTATCTATAACTTTTTAGATGTTTTCTTGGTCAGCTCTACAGACTGACATTCAATTGTATCTGGTGTTCAACTGGAAATCCCATCTTATGATTTATCTACCACATGCTGCTGCTTCTGCTGCTAAGTCGCTTCAGTCGTGTCTGACTCTGTGCGACCCCATAGACAGCAGCCCACCAGGCTCCCCCATCGCTGGGATTCTCCAGGCTAGAACACTGGAGTGGGGTGCCATTTCCTTCTCCAATGCATGAAAGTGAAAAGTGAAAGTAAAGTCGCTCAGTTGTGTCCGACTCTTAGCGACCCTGTGGACTGCAGCCCACCAGGCTCCTCCATCCATGGGATTTTCCAGGCAAGAGTACTGGAGTGGGGTGCCATTGCCTTCTCCGACCTACAACATAGGTGACATGAAATATATCTAAAGGCAAATCTAACCATGTAACTGCCCAGCTTAAAAACTCTTCAGTAATTCCCTGCTGTTCATCTACTGAAATGAGCTTCCCGGGTGGTACAGTGGTAAAAAAATCCACCTGCCAATGCAGGACACCCAAGTTTGATCCCTGGGTAGGGGAGATCCCTTAGAAAAGGATGTGGCTACCCACTCCATTTCCTTGTCTGGAAAATCCCAAAGACAGAGGAGACTGGAGGGCTATAGTCCATGGGGTCACAAAAAGTTGAACATTACCAAGTGACTGAACGTGCACACAAGCTTCTTAGTTGTGGCAGACCAATTGCCTTCTGAGCTGACCCTTGCCTTTCTCACCAGCCCTGTCTTTAGGGGTGGCCCCAGCCCCTCTTTTTTTCATGCTAAGGCCATGTGAAATTTTTTTGCAGTTCCTCTAATATGTTATATGATTTCACTCCAATCCTCTCTGCACACACATGTATCCTTCTGCCTGGAATGCCCTTGATTCCCTTGCTGGCTTGGAAATACATTTTCTATTAAGTTGTCGCCAATCTCCTCAGGTTTCATAATCAATTACTCCCTCCTTTGTTCTCCTAAGGGCCTAGGATATGTTGGTAACAGCATCTCTAACATGATATTTCCTGTCCTTGTCCATCTATCTGTCCAGACAGTAAGCTGTTTGGTTATTTCCAGTGCCTGGCACAATCCCTGGTGAAAAGCAAGTACTCAATGAATGGTTGCTGAAAACATGAATAAAAGTCTTACATTTATAAATTTGCAGCCTACAGTACTGAAAGAGACAAAAAAAAAAGGGGGGGGAGAAAGAAAGGCCACATGTTAAAATCTTTGAAGGATGAAGCCAAGGACTGATCACATAACAGGAGAAAGGAATGTGCTGGAGGAGAAATTTATGAAGTAGATTAAATGCTTTGATAACCCTGCCAAATGTCATTCCCAAATTATGTTATAATATTTGTATAGGTTTATCCATATTTGCAAATTTCTTTGTTATTCATTCTTTTATCTCAGTTTTTCCTTGCGGAATAATTTTACTTATTTCTTAAGTAAAGGAAAATGTCCGTCTTTTGTTCACACTCCTCTAGGTAAAGTACTCTACTTTGATGTGATTGTCTCCCAGCATCTTGAGGATATGATATTTTTCACACAATTCTGGCTTCTATTAAGACTTCAGTTGATTGTCAATGCTTCTGTGTTTTCTCTCATTGTACATTTCTTTTTACTTATCCTATGTGGGATATATCTTGCTTCATTAATATGATAAACATAATGTGTGTGTATGTGCTTAGTCATTAAGTTGTATCTGACTGTTTCCTGCCAGGCTCCTCTGTCCATGGGATTTCCCAGGTAAGAATACTGGAATGGGTTGCCATTTCCTTCTCCAGGGGATCTTCCCAACCCAGGGATCGAACATATGTTTCCTGCATTGGCAGGCAGATTGTTTTCCACTCAGCCGTCAGGGAAGCCCTAAGATATGTATCATGTATATTAAATTCCTTATATGTGTAGTATGTATAAAAAATCATATATGTTAAGAAATTATATATTAAAATAATTTGAGATGAAATTCATACAGAAGAATTAACCATTTGAAGTGAACAATTCAGTTCCCTAACTCTTATATTTTAGAACATCATTTCTGCCCTATTCTGCCTATTCTCTTTCAGAAACTCCAAGTAATATTCAATTTTTTTATATTCAATTTTTGTTCTATCCTCTATGATTCTGATCTCTCTTTTATTTTTCTCTTTGTGCTATATCATGTGTAATTTCTTCAGTTCTGTCTTTGACTTCAATAAATCATCTGTGAATATTTCTTTCTTGTGATGAGAACTTTTAAGATCTACTCTCTGAGCAACTTTAAAATATACAATGCAGTATTATTAACTGTAGTCACCATACTGTTTACTACATCCATATTACTTTCTTTATAACTATACATTTATACATTTTGACCCCCTTTATCCCTTCACCTACTCCCTACCCTGGTTTCTGGCAGGCACCAATCTATTCTCTGTATTCGAGTTCATTAAAAAAAAAAAATTCCACATAAAAATATCATACAATATTTGTCTTTCTCTACCTGACTTATTTCATTCAGCATAATACCTTCAAGTTCCATGCTGCCACAAATGGCAAGATTTCCTTCTTTTTTATGGCTGGATAACATGCCATTACACACACACACACACACACACACACACACACACACACACACACACATACACACACACACAAATGTGTACCACATCTTTATCCATTCATTCATCCATCCATGGACACTCAGGTTGCTTCCTTCAATGACAACATTTTTAATTTTAGAAGTTATTTTTGGTTCTTTTCCAAATATCCTGGTCATTTATGATACTCTGCTATTGTTTACTCATATTTTTGACACCTTTAGAGGAATCACATTGAAATTGATGACGGGGTTCTATAAACATTTATTTTACATTATCCATGAGATAATTTCAATACCTGAAATTCTTTGGCATCTTATTCAGTCATGACTTTTTGCTCATGGTGACTCATTTCACCATTTTAAAAAATTTTTGCCATTTTATGTTGATGTCACTGGCAAAGTCCATTAAATAATTCCCGGGGAGTAAAATCAGAACCTGGGTGATAAAGTCTAACCTTTTTTCTTCCCTTTTGTGCTCAGCCTAGTGTCACTTGCTCTTAGGTGCTACATGCCTTGGCCTTGAGCCTGGCACATCAGATCCAAGTTCCTCGTGTGAACGGCTGCGCAGGCACCTCAGCTCTGCGGGCGGACGCGCACTGCAGGACACTCTACAAGATGGCGGGCGTGGCGCGAGAGGGGCGGGCGCAGAGCGGCTGCACCCCGGCACTGTGGTGGCAGCCTGCACAGAACGGCTGCACCACCCCCGAACCTCCTCCCCGCTCCCCCCAGATCCCTGCAGAGCAGGCCCGCCCACAGCCTGTCAGGGAGTGTGTCCTCTATAGCCCAAGCTTCCGCCTCGCCATTCGGTCAAAGAGGAAAGCCTTCCTTTGCTTCTGAATCTAATTCAGTCCTGTTCCATTGGCTCCGACAACACCGGGCAGGCAGACCCTAGTCAGGGACTAACTTGGGAGGTTTGGTAATGCTGGGAGCTCACATTTGGCTGATTTGGGGAATCCTAAATTCTGACCTGAGGGTATATTTCCTTATACCCTTATACCCTGGATAATGGATGTAGTATGATTTGAAACACAATTCCAAGTGAAAGGGCCACAGTTAAAAATGCTCAGCTGAGAATTTCCGATTTTTATATTACTCTTTGACCCAGAGCAAGAATCAGAATACAAAGTTTCCCAGTTTTCTCCCTTTTTCCAGGAGACGGGGCCAATGTCTGCTGGTGCCTGGATTCTAATTCTGCTTTGCTCAAGTCGAGGGCTTTCTTCTTGTTCCACAATGGTCATTAAAAACCTAAGGTTCTGGGGACTTCCCTGGCAGTCCAGTGGTTAAGACTCCATGCTCCCAAGGCAGGAGGCTCAGGTTTGATATCTGGTCAGGGAACTAGGTCCCACATGCAGCAACTAAGAGTTCACATGACTCAACTAGAAATCCCACATGCTGCAACTAGGACCCAGCACCCAAACAAATAAATAAAACAAAGAAAAATAAAGTAGCAGCACAGTATACATGGCTCAGTGGTAAAGAATCTACCTGCAATGCAGGAGACTGAGGAGACATGTGTTCGATCCCTGGGTCAGGAATATCCCATGGAGTAGGAAATGGCAACCCACTCCAATATTCTTGCCTGGAGAATGTCATGGACAGAGGATCCTGGTGGGCTATAGTCCATGGGGTCACAAACAGCTGGACATGACTGAGCACACACATACACACACAGACACACACACACAGAGTATACATTATAAAAGACTTATTAATCTTCCAATATTAAACTATAAATCTGCAGAACTGTCTTTAAAATAAAGAAAAACAAAAAACCAAACAAAAACCTATGGTTCTTTTTACTACATTTGAGGTGTCTTTGTGGAGGAATAGTTAATTTTCCAGTATGTGCTATATCACTGAAAGGAACTATCATCTTTGACAGTGGAAACACCTACTGGACCATTTCATATTAAAATATAAAGAAATCAGGAATTATTAATTAACCATATAAGGTCTGGTAATAATTTTCTTAGCAATTTTTGATAAAGAACAAAAATACAAGCTAGTTGACGTATGATACAAGTTGAGGTATATAATGAAATTCTAAGAAGAGTTTTATTCTAGGGTAATACAGATACAGTGTTTTTTCTAACATGATAGCCAAAAGACTAATAGTGCAATTTGGAACTTATTAATGAAAATCATTACTCAGATTGAAGCATTCAGTTAGCACCCTAAAAATCTATCTTTTTATATGTTGTTAAAGGAAATTGGCTTTGATCTATGAGTATGTATGTATGCATCAAGAGTAGTCACAGTAGAACTGTCAGTTTAAATCATGTGAAGCTAACACATATTTTTCCTTGGAAAGAATTCCACTAAAAAGGAACTGACTGGACCTTAAAGGTCATTTAGTACAAGTTCCAGCTAACATGAAATGTGTGGTCAGTTCACTTCAGTTCAGCTCAGTCGCTCAGTCATGTCCAACTCTTTGCAACCCCATGGACTGCAGCACACCAGGCTTCCCTGTCCATCACCAACTCCCGGACTTTGCTCAAGCTCATGTCCATCGAGTCAGTCAGTCGATGCCATCCAACCATCTCATCCTCTGTTTTCCCCTTTTCCTCCTGCCTTCAATATTTCCCAGTATCAGGGTCTTCTCCAGTGAGTTAGTTCTTTGCATCAGGTGGCCAAAAATTTGTGGTATTTCATACAAATTCCATTCTTGCCAAGAGATTAGTAAAAGTATGCTTTTTAAATGTTGAGACTTATTTTTTGCACAGTGCTATTAAATGAAAGAAAACCAGTCACTTTTCATGTAAATATTCTGGGAATTCTCCATCTAGTTTCTAGTTCAGCAGTAGATTAACCAGAACATCTCCTAAGGATATCTAGTCTAGATTTACTTTGGGGAACCACTAACTCATTCATATTGAGCCAAAGGAAAGCCGGGAGCAGTCAGTCCCAGGAGACAGCTTCTCTATTTCAGTATTCGTGGAACTCACCAGGGAGTTAATGGGAATTCCTAACATAATCTGGGCAAAAAGCTCATCCTCTGTAAACATGAAAGCTGAAACACATGAAGATTGTCAGGGTGCTTATTAATAAGTGAATCCTATGGAATAATACGGCTTCCCTGGTGGCAGACAGTAAAGAATCTGCCTGCAATGTGGGAGACCTGGGTTCGATCCCTAGGTTGGGAAGATCCCCTGGAGAAGGAAATGGCAAGCCCACTCCAGTATTGCCCGGAGAATCCCATGGACAGAGGAGCCTGGCGGGCTACAGTCCATGGGGTCACAAAGAGTTGGACACGACTGAAGTGACTTAATAGCAGCAGCATGGAATAACAATGATGATGGTTAAACAAACAAGATTCTAGTTCTGTGCTGTTCAGAAGCCTTGAGGTCAGCTGAAGCCTCAGAGCCAGACAAACTTTCACATATTAGTCCTCTCTCATTTTCATATGATCTCAGCTACATGTTTACACAGTTTTGTGAAATTTATCTGGTATCTAGGTGTTCTGTTGCAGGAGGATTTAAAAATACCTGTCTGCCCTCTTGCCAGAAGCAGAATATCCTAACCATCCCTTATTTTTGATTCTTAGTAGGTAACTATAATGTTTTTGTGAAATGCAATAATAAACACATTCATTAAATCATTGTTAAAACAAAAATGAGAGAGATGCTATCAGCTTCATTGCTGAGCAGTAGCTCATCCCCAATATATGCATTTGCTCAGCTGACCCTTTTGTTCATTGCATGACTTTGGAATTTCAAGAAAACAATACAAGTAAGAATGTCTGCTGCTCAGTAGCATCTGATTCTTTGTGACCCCATGGACTATAGCCCACCAGGCTCCTCTGTCCACGGGATTCTCCAGGCAAGAATACTGGAGTGGGTTATCATTTCCTTCTCCAGGGGATCTTGCCAGCCCAGGATTGAACCTGTGTCTCTTGCATTGCAGCAGATTCTTTACTGTCTGAGTCATCAGGGAAGCGCCACAAATAAGAGAAGTAATATCAAACAGTCCTACATGCTCTTTTAATTTTCTTTTAAAAGCAAATTTAGATAATGCATTTTGTTTTTAACCTGGTCCTTTTTCTGGAGTGTTTTTCTTTGTCTTAGTAAATAAATAACAACAACAATAAAATCTCTGAAGCCTCTAAATACTCTATTTTTCTTAGAGCCTGTATGATATCTCTGTAGTATAAGTTAATTTGAGAAGCTTTGAGGATGTTTGAAATGACTTTTATATCATTTCTAAAAACTGGCAAGGGAAATTATCTCTAAAGATATCAATCTCATTGACTTGGCAGTTTTATTAAATTTTAATTGCCTTTTCAACATTTCCATTGTTGAGGAGTACATGTTCCCATAAGGTAACATTCAGTCATCTAGAGCTTGAGAGATAAATATATAATTTTCATACAGATCCTTTAATCCTTAGATATGGTTGAGCAATAACACAGAACTAAATAGAACTGTCAGCACCGAATCTATGACTGAGTCATAGCTGGTGACCTGTGTTTTAGACGGAGAAGCTTGGGCCCTTGTGCAAGAGCAAAGGTATTTGAAAAGTTCACTGTTTCAAATCTAGAGTTCAGTAGAGAATTTAAGACAATGGGTAGGATTGATTCACAGCCACTATTAGAAGAGAGTAGATTAATAAATTCTGAGGACAGGAACTCACATCGCTCTTGTGACCTGTTGCAAACCCAATACCTAATAAGTTCCTGGCACACAGTTGGTGCCTAATAAATATTTGATGAAAATGATGAGATTAATACACAAACAGGGAGGGGCAATAAAACTTTATGGCTTTAGGTACAGTTCTGATTCTCAGCCAAGAGCCTTTCTATGAGTCCAGACTCTGCTTACTTATAGCTTAACAGAAGTCTGAGAGATTGTCAGAAAGAAAATAGCAATCATTATTTCACCTTCATTCTAAATACTTTCTAAAAAATACTTACATAGAGACTCAACGTGGATAAATATCAGGTTAATTCTTAAGAATCAGCTACAAAAACATAAACTGTTGGTAATATATACATATATATACTTTGCAAAACATCCTAACAACTGCAAAAATATAATTAATTTACAAATTAAAATTCAAACATATCATGGTAAGGCATTGCATGTAAGAATATATTCATTGAAACCTTTAAAACAAATTTGATTTACTTATGTATTCGGCTGTGCTGTGTTTCCACTGCTGCGTGGGCTTTTCTCTAGTTGCGATGCACTGGCTTCTCGTTGTCGTGGCTTCTCTTGTTCCAGTGCATGGGCTCTAGAGCATTTGGGCTTTGGTAGGGCTTCAGTAGTTGTGGCATGTGGGCTCAGCAGTTGTGGCTTCCGGGCTCTAGAGCACAGTCCAGTGGTTGTGGTGCATGGGCTTAGTCCTGCAGCATGTGGGATCTTCCTGCACCAGGGACTGAACCTGTGTCTCCTGAATTGGCAGGTGGGTTCTTTACCACTGAGCCACCAGGGAAGCCTTCATTCAAACTTTCAAAAAATTCTACAAATAAGTTAAAGATAGTACTGGGGGCTAGATTTGAGGAATTTTAGAGGCATATTTAGAAAGCTACTAAGGAAATCAGAGTTTGGAACTGTGCCTATTTCTGTTCTGAAAAACAGTATTTCATAATAGTAAAATAATTCTTATTTATTATATACAGAATATAATAAACTTCAAGTATTAAATTATAAGCTTTTTCCAAAGATAACATGTAATGTATGCTTTTCTCCTCCCAAAGGAACATAGGAATGTTCAGAAAAAATAATTTTGGTGTGCAATTTTGGTTTTACATAATTCAGATCCTTATTTTTCCCCAAAAGTGCACTATTAAAGAGGAAAATGAAGATGGGGTGATTTACAGCTCATAGGGAAAAAAAAAAAAGATTAGACAGTCTTTTTGATCAATGATTTAAATAAGAATTTAAATGGATATGTTTAAATGAGTTCCACCCTGAAACACCTCAGAATACACTGCAACAGATGATTAATTTATTCAAATGATTTAGAATTTGCATTTTATTTATCACATAAAAATCACTGTTATTGTTGAGCTGACAGATGGTCAGTCCTCAACAGATTGCAGTTTATTAGAAGGAAAGAGGAACATTACACCCCTCATATCTAGGGGACATGACTGGCCCTGTTCCTCCAGCTTCAGAAGCTTTTCTCCTTTTATTTCTTCCAGTGGGATTCTCTCTCTCTTTTTTTTTTTTTTTTTTGCAGTGTTTCTTCCTGACTACTGCTTTGGTCTTTGCTTGAAATCAACAGAAATTTTAATCTGAATGCCAGAAGTTTCCATACTTCGTATTCCTTTGACAACAAAACAGTTTTTTTTTTCTGTATTTCTTCAGTAAAAGGGTCCAAAGTCAGCTTCTTACATAATGAAGACAACTTAAAAATGGTTCAGTTATAGTGGGATAAAATGTTGTGTATACAAACTAAACAAAAAGAAACAAAGAAAATATCTATTATTTTCTTTACCAAGGATATTGCTCAGAGAATTCCCTTATTTCCAAATCCCACTTATAAATTATGCATTACATCATCACTGTTTATTTGAACTTGTTTTCATTAACTGGGTAAATAAGTTTCCTGGTTATTTTCCTGAAGGGTTGGCATAACAACCTTGTTTAGACTGATCTAACTCCCTATAGCTTCCTGTCTCTCCCCTGGACCTGAATTACAAACTCTCCATTTCTCTTCTTTTTAATCTTCAGTGAAAATTTATAATTTATTCTAAATGAATTCTCTTGGATTTGAAAGCCAAAAATAACTCATAACTCTAGCTGTATATCTTCTTTATTCATTGAAATCATAAAGCTTTCTCTCAGAAAATTTCTACTTGAAAAATCTATCATCTTAATAATGTTCCTAATGTTATTCCCAGCACAATTCTGGAATTTTTAATCACTATAGTGCTCTTGCTTTATCAAGTAAATTAATATGATGGAAAGCGCTATGGAATCTATTAAAAATAATCCTACTCAATGAAAGGAATTAGAGAGAGAAATGATTAGTTCCCCATAATACCAAGAAGTAGAATTGTGAGCACACTGCTGCATAAATTAACTCTTATCTTCTGGAAAGCAGAAGTTTGTTCCTAACAGATCAACTGTCTCATCAGTCGGGAAGCAAGAAACAAAACAACAGATCCCAAATAAGGACGGATCTTGGGTGCTGATCAAATATTGGTAGAGACAGGAAGATTTCACAAACACTGGTGTCAATCCGAGAGGAAAGTTCTCAAATCAGGGAAAGAGAGTATGAATTTGGTCATAAAATTCAAAATAAAACTTTAGTGACAAACATAAAGCTTAAGCTGAAATTTATATCAACTATTATGTAAGTCCAGCATTCAGCATACCCAAGTAAATAGTTACAGCTATAAGATGAAATGGCGAAAGTTTGATTAATGCATCCGGTGAACAGAATTCAAATTAATCTTTCAGTTGTTCTGGCTCTATCTCTAGATTATTGCCTGATTGGGGGAAAGGGTAAACTTTTCATTTTAATGAAGGAAAATGCACTTTTTTCCTTGTTCGTGTATTAATGGGTCCTCTTTATGAATTGCATGGTGAAATCAATGCTTCTCATAGAACCGGCACTAAATAGATGACTTTGTGTCAATATTTATCGGTGTACTTTATCCCAAGGTATGATATAAGGATAACATAGGAGGAAGCAAGTCAAGATATTCATATTTGCATACACAGTAGAATTAGATTGTCCACAATGCCTCAACGCCCTGTAACTGTTCTCAACTACCAAAATATATTCTAATCCTACGTTGACCAATATGGTAACTGCTGGCTCGATGTAACCACGTGTGCTGTGTGCCAGGTGGCTTCAGTCGTGTCCGACTCTGCGACCCCATGGACTGTAGCCCGCCAGGCTCCTCTGTCCATGGGCTCTCCCGGCGAGAATACTGGAGTGGGTTCCATTTCCTCCCCCAGGGAATCTTCCAGCCCCAGGGATTGAACCTCGTCTCTCATGCCTCCTGCATTGGCCAAGCAGTTTCTTTACCACTAGTGCCACCCGGGAAGCCCCATGACTATGTAAACTAAGTTAAAAACTCAGTTCTTCAGTTGAACTGGCTATATTTCAATGCTCAACCACTACACTTGGCCACTCATTACTATTTTGGACAGTGAGAATATAGACTATTCCTATCATTACAGAAAGTTCTATTGAACAGTGCTGTTGGTGTGATCCTGAAACTCTCCCTGATAATTTACTTCTTCAATAATGATTCTTTTTCTTATTAAGCAATTAATATTATTATAGGAAATTTAAAAACTATAAATAGGCCAAATGAATTTAAATATAACCAGTAAATCCTATAAAGCACAGATAACTACTTAGTACTGTTTACTGTTGGTGCTTTTTCTAAGCATATAAAAATTTTAAAAATGTAACATACTACACACTGTTTTTCTTCTTTATATCCTAAAATTATGAGCATTTTTGTATGCTATTTTAAAAATCTACATTATTTTACATGACTGCATAATAGTGATTCAGACTACTGCTATGAAGTGACTTATGGTCACTTTCTTAGGTAAATCCTGGAACTGGACATCATGTGTGTTGATTTATTTCTGAAGCTTCATTTTCAGGAGCTGAATTTGGAAAGAAAGAGAAGTCTGAACCCGTGTCCTCATCTGTGTAACACATGATTTAATGAAATAACTTCCAAGTCCTCTTCCAGCTTTCCAAGTCTAAGAAATTTTTCAGTTAGTGCCAAACTCTGAAGTTACTAAAAAAGAAGAAACAAACACAAAGGCTTGAGAAAGCAATTTTAAGAAATTTTTCTCTCTTGGACACATGAGTTAAAAGATTGGGAAGAGTAGAGGAAAAATATAACCACATGGTGGCAGTAACATACAATGAGCTTTATTGGGGTGCTGCTTTGAGAGGTTTGGGTGGGGGAGTGGCTCAGTGGTAAAGAATCTGCCTGCAATGCAGTAGCTGCAGGTTCGATCCCTGGGTTGGGAAGATCTCCTGGAGGAGGGCATGGCAACCCACTCCAGTATTCTTGCCTGGAGAATCCCATGGACAGAGGAACCTGGCTACAGTTCATGGGGTCGCAGACAGTCAGACAAGACAAGCAACTTAGCATGCAGTGCAGGGAAGTTCCCTCAACCTTCAGGAGACAATGGTGTGGGAAAGAAAGTGAAAGTGAGAGTCGCTCAGTCATCTCCAACTCTTTGCAACCCCATGGACTATACAGTCCATGGAATTCTCCAGGCCAGGATACTGGAGTGGGTAGCCGCTCCCTTCTCTAGGGGATCTTCCCGATCCAAGGATCGAACCCAGATCTCAATATTGTAAATCAACTGTGCTGTGCTGTGCTTAATCACTCAGTCTCGTCCGACTCTTTGCAACCCCATGGACTGTAACCCGCCAGGCACTTCTGTCCATGGGGCTTGTCCAGGCAAGAATACTGGAGTGAGTCGCCATGCCCTCCTCCAGGGTATCTTTCCAACCCAGCGATCAAACCCAGGTCTCCCGCATTGTGAGCAGATTCTTCACCAACTGAGCCACCAGGGACCCCCTCCCCCCCAAATGAATGAATCAATAGTAGACTTTGGCTACTTTGATGTATGTATTCAAACTGCTTTCATTCAGAGAAAGTGACTTTACAAACATACATACATCATCTGTCATGCATTAAGAGATCCACTTTGTACCACCCGAGAATATATGCTTCCTAAGGCGGTAAATTTTTGGCTGCTTCTCAAACTGGACTCACTTGATCCTTTGGTCAAGTGGGCTAGAATGTCACAAATCTCCTGTCATCCCCAACATCTGTCTCTCATCTTACAACATAGTTATGTTCTAAATTTAAATGTATACTGAGAATGGCAAAGGCATGTTTGTTAACAGGTAAAATATGTCCTTAAAAGGACCTCGGTCCTTAAAATAAAATTGGCTCTTCTACTTTTTCATCTCTTTTCCATCCCTATGCTGAAAATCAACTTCATTTCATACAAATTAATGAAAACTGAAATGTTTGAACAGGAGGTTAATTACTAGCTACAATGAGCAAATGGGATAGACATAATAACAGCTTCGGAACTGCCAGGTAATTGCTGGCAAACAGAAAAGACTGTCTTTGAATTAAAATTTGGAACGGGGAGGAGTCAGTTTTAATAGAACTTTGAGGTTTTAAAAATCCCTAGTAAAGAATTCAACTGTCATCCTTATTATGGAAATTAACCCTAGCATCCAAACAGCTGAGCACTGAATATCAGGCAGGAAGTGCTGACCAAGTCATTTGTTGAACTAAGAAAGTGTTATATTAGCATATAAGCTATACCAAATATTTTAGACATTAAAAATGTATTTATAATAAAATGTATTGTTCACGTCTCAATATATTAACAGATAGGTTATGTAAAACATGCAGACCTTGAAAATCTACTCAACTTTGATTTCTAATCCTGATTTTGCTACACTAATAGCAAAATAATGAGTCTCACTAAAAATGCATAATTTGTGAGGAAGTCCTTTGTATTCTCTCTGCTCCAATTTTTCCTAATTACAAGGCCAAGCTTTCCATTTACATTTTTTATAAAAATTGTGATCTTACTAGTTGAGTTTGTTTTTAATGCCATGAATCATTACTAGTTCAAATATTTAATGATGATTTTTTTTAAACCCAGGAAAACATAGTGTGCAAGTTATATAAATATCTGAATTAATATGTGCACACATATTTTAAAAATGCATAAAGTTCACCTCAATTACTCTCCAATTTAAGATCTCACCAGAGAACTGTAATGATTTAATACTGAATTCAAAGGCAGTACAATAATAAACTCATAAGCCACATATTGGTGCTCTTTGTCAAGTTTAACAAAGTGGATGGAGAAAGAAGAAAGATGGTAATATGTAATGATAATATTTCATATGCATTAAGGTTGGATTAGGCTGCAGCTATTCACTTGAGCAAACTCCAGGAGTTAGTGAAGGACAGGGAAGCCAGGCATGTTGCAGTCCATGGGGCTGAAAAGGCTCAGACACGACTAAGACACTGAACAGCAACAACCACAAAATTCACACGAGAAGGGGTGGGGGAAGATGGCTGTGAAATAATCAGAGGGTCTCATCTGGTTAAGAGTTCTTTTCTCTTTAAAACGCATTTTTTTGGACTAGAGACAGCTGAGAGGCACAGACCCCTTAGTAGCCTCCTCCACTGGTCCTGACCAGATGTGTGAGTCAGGATAGCCAGTTTCAAAGACCTGCCTCTGCCGGGGGCCAGCGCTACCCTTTTCCCACTTGAGCTTCAGTCTCAGAAAAGGGGATCAAAACAACAGGCCCCAGGAACAAACACTGCACTGGCTCCTTCTGTTTTGGAAGAAAGGATGAGTATGAGGTTTCTGGTCACTTTCCTTGAGTAAATCATATCAAAAGGGATGTACAGAGCGTCAGGTCACAGGAGGGCATGGAAGTGAAAGTGAAAGGCACTCAGTCGTGTCCAACTCTTTGCGTCCACCAGGCTCCTCTGCCCATGGAATTCTGCAGGAAAGAATACTGGAGTGGGTAGCCATTCACTTCTCCAGGTGATCTTCCCAACCCAGGGCTCAAACTGGGTCTCCAGCATTACAGGAAGATTCTCTACCATTTGAGCCTCTAGCTCCTGCCAAAGTAACCCTGGCTCTTGGCTAGACCTGCTCCTGAGTCCCTAACAGAGTCCGCCCCTGATGCCTTCAGAATCCCCAGAAGTCACAACAGTGTGGTCAGATGGTGGAAGCCTCCCCAGAAGGCTTCCAAAAGCAGCACCAGATGAGAAGGGGGCAGAAAGGCTCTTTTCCTCACCAGATAGCAGCACCTTGCAAAACCAAGCATTTGGGGCCTACCTACATACGTTGCCACAATTTAAGTTGTTATCAGAGCTCCTGCGTTGCTTTCATATCTGAAGGCATAGGGATTCCAGGATTTAAAGGGATCACTGCTTCATTCATCATTCATTAATGAATGAAAGTGGGTAATAAACGTATAGAAGTTAGTTTCACATTAAAAGCCATTTCTACTTTCCTTGGGCATCCAGGACTGATTTGCAAGATGCCTCCTAACTGCATCTTAACACCTGAATTAACACCTGACTCAATCGCTTTCTTCCTCACTTCCTGTAGAATACTTCAATTTTCCCATGAAAGTAATGTATACACAGATTACTGGGTGAACCCATTAATAAAGAATACTTAAGAAAAAATTGGGAGAGGTGTAAGATTAGCAATTATTTTCATTCAAAACAGGAAGAAGGCAATAAATAAACAGTTCTTAAAACGACCATTTGAATGGTTTCCATAATCTGTTTTATGGATGGGAACTTAGGGATGGGAATTTAAAAATTAAAAAGACAAAAACAGTAACATATATATAACGTGTGTGTGTATGCACAAGAACATTTTCAAAAAATAATAAAGGTAAAAATTCTTATACCTGGCTCGCTAGTTACGTCTGCAAATTCCAGGGCTCCCTGGTTTCCAAGGACCCCTCTTCCCTTCCTGCGTGGCCAAGGCCCCTTCTCCCTACTCTCACCTCTTACCCCCAAAGTAGGCCCCCTGCTTCCACCTTACCTTGCCACGAACCCCGGACCCCGGATCTAAGGATTCCCTTCCCACGTGGCCAGGCCACCTGCTCAGTCCCTAGTTCCCCGCTATTCCCCCTCAACGTCCCAGACCCCATCGCTGCCACTCGCGTTCCTTCCTCTTCCTGGGCCAGCTTCACGCTGGGGCTGCCGGAACCGTCGAGGAAGGTCTCTTTCCTGGGGACTGAGAGCACCACGTGCGACCCTAAAACCCCGGGTCTCCTCTCCCGCCCTGCCGGGATACATGCACCCGAACCCAGGTCGGCCAGGCGTGGCCTCCGGTACGCAAGGACCCAAAATGACCGAAGACACGCCGCCACCACGGACTAGGAGGCCGCGACTCCAACCAGAGGCCCGCTCGCTGCCACTGGGCCTCTCTCTGGGAGCAGGCTTAGGTGTGTGATCGGGGGAAAGGGGAGTGAGCCGCGCTGTCTGCCCGGCGCAGTCAAGGCGCCGCGGCCTCAGCAGCCCCGAGGGCCCGCGTCGCCCTCCCGGGCCAAGGTTCTCAGGAGCGGGCCGCGGAAAAGACGTTAGCGGGAGGAGTTAGCGGCTGTTGGGGGGACCGGTTCAAGTAAAAACAGTCCCTTCCAAACCCCGGTCATCGCGGGGCGGGCCTTCTTCCTCCTTTACAGACATCTGCCACACGGGGGCCGTGGGCGCCCACCGCGGCCGCCAGCCCGGGCACGCCCAGGCAGGGCCGCTTAGGAGGGGCCCAGGGCCGCCGCCAGTTGGCCCCACCCGGCCCCGAACGCCCAGGGGTCGCGGTGCGTCCTCCCGAAGCGTGTCGGGTGAGGAGGTCGCCATAGAGATGCGGTCGCGGAGCGCGCACGCCCCCCTGCGGTTGGCATGGAAACGGCCCCCGCGACGCCCGGGAGCTGCGCTGATTGGCCCATTCAACAGACGCGGGGGCCGGCGGGGGGGCGGGGGGAGTTGAAAGTAATTAGCTCTGAGCCGGGCCGCAGACGCTGGGAGCCCGGCGCCCCGGCTAGAATCTACTAACACCTCCGTCCCCTTCCGCCCCGCCCCGCCCCCGCCCCGCCCCCTTCAGCAGACCCTTATTCCCATCCTCGTGTGCATTTGCTAATTGTTCGAGACTTATGTGTAAAGAGATAAGACTGAGAAGAGCAAGGTCCGCTGTGGGTTCCAAGCAGATTTTGGGGCTTTCTGTCTTGTGGGAGAAAGGCCGCAGAAGAGCACTCTGCTTGTCACTTGAGAAGGGGAAGTACTTTCCGACAGTGATGTATCCTGGGTCACTGGTTTGCAGGGAAGGGGGTGGTGGAGTGATGGATAAGCATCACAGCTAGGAAAGACACGGGCTTGTAGGTTTGGACTCCCCGCTAATATGGGGGTTAGTGTCTTGGCTTGGAGGTTTGTCATATTCCCTTTCCAGCCATCAGCCAGGTATTGGAAGAAAGGCTAGAGAGATTCAAATCACCATTTTGATTCAAAGTGGCTTTGATCACTTGCACTGTGGCTCAGGCCCTTTCAACCCTAATAACTGCAAGGAAGATCATGTGTCACAGGGCTCTGTCTTCTACAGTCTCAGCATCCTTGGATCCTTGGTGGAAGAGGCTGACTAACCGGCATGTCTGTTTCTCCTTCCTTGACAGCAGTAAGCTGTGGAGACTGAGGCTATGCATCTCAGCAGCTCCAAGAGTGAAGTAGTGCTGGCTCCAGTGTCCCGAGGTCCTGATGCCTGTCAGATGATAACCAGAGGCCAGTTCGGCCAGGATCCGCCACAAAGAACAGTACTAGGAGTGCTAACTGAGAATGGGCAGTACAGGAGGACCTGTGGCCAGGTAATGCCTGAGAAGAGCTGGAAAGGCCCTCGTGTCTTTGGTGGGAAGTGGGATCTCTTGAGATTTTCTGCACAAACTCCCCTTGAGTATTCAGCCCTGGAATCTGGCCTACAGGGGCAATGAGTTTTTAAAAGAGCACTTTGTCAGGTCCCTTTTTCAGCTAGCAATATTGAATGATTTTCTTTGTTATTAGGAACTGTGTAAGTCAAGTATGTGTAAAGTCACTTAAAAGAAAGTGAAAGTGAAGTCGCTCAGTTGTGTCCAACTCTTTGTGACCCTGTGGACTGTAGCCTGCCAGATTCCTCCATACATGGGATTCTCCTGGCAAGAATACTGGAGTGGGTGGCCATTTCCTTCTCCAGGGGATCTATCTTCCCAACCCAGGGATTGAATCTGGGTCTCCCACATTGCAGGCAGACGCTTTACCCTCTGAGCCACCAGGAAAGCACTTAAGTTCTGGGCTAAAAGGAAATTGTGAATGCACCAAAATAAACTATTGTTCAGTTGCTAAATTGCGTCTGACTCTTTGCAACCCCATGGACTGTAGCCTGCCAAGCTTCTTTATGCATGGAATTTCCTAGGCAAGAATACTGGAGTGGGTTTTGATTTCTTTCTCCAAAATAAACTTGTGGTACTGGTGTTTCTCTAGATCAGAATGGTATTCAGATTGACCTAGGCTGTGCCTGAAGCATCTCCGATAACCTTTAAGTTCATTGGTGATGGTGTTAGAATAAGGATTGAATCACAGTATACTAGATTACTTCCAAATGTGTGCTTTGAAAGTCAGCTTCTCCCCAGGATCATGGACAGTTGGGCAAAAGATCGTGGACCATCTGATGTCCAGTTGCTTGTGCTTAATTAATCATAGGTACCTCCCTTAACAGAATGTAAACAGAGGGTAAATAAATTCAACACTTAAAATGCAAATAAGGTGTTTGGATCCTTAAGAATGAATTTTGAGATTAAAAAAACAAAAAAACTTCCTCAAATCTGTTATTACACCAGCTTCTCATAAGCTTGTATATCTATAGCGGAAGGACATTGGCAGTAGTATAGTGGAGTAGGTGGGCAGGTATCCTTTCCATTTTATAGGTGAGAAAATTTGAGAGGTTTGAGAAAGCCTTCACACCCAAATAAAAGTCATGATGGAGGCCAGATCAGAAGCTTCTCCTCATCTACTGACTACTCCTACTCCTCTTCTACACAATGACACAAGTCATTTGTGTTTTGGTGGCATCTGGTTAGTGGGAGAAAATTACCCAAAGTAATCTGTTTTAAGTTTTGGAAAAAACGGAGTAAAGGTGGTTTTAACAAACAATTTGCTTAGCGACGTGGTGTACTTCTTTAAACATGAAGTCTAACAGTGGGGGAAGGAGAGAGTGGGATGAATAGAAAGAGTAGCATTGAAACATGTACATTACCATATGTAAAACAGAGAGCTGGTGGGAATTCACTGCATGACGCAGGGAGCTCAAACTCAGTACTCTGTGACAATCTAGGGGGGTGGGATGAGGTGGGAGGTAGGAGGGAGGGGACATATGTATGCCCGTGGCTGATTCATGTTGATGTATGGCAGAAACCAACACAGATTGGAAAGCAAATATCCTCCAATTAAAAATAAATAAATAATTAAAACACAAAGTCTAAAACCTCTCATGAATCGACAGTTAGCCCTGTGTTTAGTGGTTTCACTTTAAATTCATAACTGTTAGTTAACCTCTATGTTGCTTGGTGCTACCTCTACATTTCCTGTTTCTATTCCTCTACAACTGTCTTATAGAAATCTTTTATTTAATACTTTCCCTTCTCTCTTTATCCTCCAAAGCCTCTATCTCCATCCGGCCTCTCAACTTATAACTTTATATCCTATTTTCCTAAAAATATGAATGCAACTGTAAGAATTTCCACATGCCCCCATGTGTCATATACCCTGCCACCCTCCTCCTGCTCCGTGACCTATGTGTTCCTGCTCTTATGCAAGGTGTACCCCCATGTGTGAGGCACACCTGATGCCCTCTTACCCCTTCAAGGATATCATTCCATCAGCTCTTCTTTCTCTTCTTAGTTTTCTCTTCTCTACTGGGCCAAACCCAAATGCAAATATATTGTGGGTTTTTTTCCAATCTTAAAAACCTTTCAACTACAAAGCTCTTTATAGCAACTGTCCCATTTATGGCAGTATTTCTTGAGAATTTTTCTACTATAAACTCTATCAGGATGAGGATTTGAGATATCAGGTTTTCTGCTATACTCCCAGTGTTTAGAAAAACCATGCCTGGCCAAGGTAGCATGCAAGTATTTGTTGAACAAATACTCTGTCTCGATTTCTTCTTTTGTTCTCTTTGGCTCAATTCTTATTTAAAGTTGTAAATATTTGTTTAAAAATTATTATCTATTTGGCTGCAATGGGTCTTAGTTGCGGCATGCAGGTTCTTCAGTTGCAGCATGTAGACTCTTAGTTGAGGCATGCAGGATCTAGTTTCCTGACCAGGGATTGAATCCAGGTCCCCTGCATTGGGAGTGGAGAGTCTTAGCCACTGGACCACCTGGGAAGTCCCTCTCTTTGACTCAATTTGCAATCCTTTCCTTACCTGTCTGAAAGACACTGTTTGATATTGTTGGTCATTCTCTCTTCCTTAAAGTAATTTCTTCTGACTTAGCCCAGAGAACATAGCTCTCTTCTGGTTTCTCATCTCGCTCACTGGTCACACCTCATTATCTTGGTTCTTCTTCATCCACTCTCTGAAAGTTAGAGTGTGCTAGAGCTTAGTATTTGATCTAAATTGGCACTCACTCCCTTCACAATCTGTTCAAGTCTCCTGGCAACAAATACCATCTTTCTGTTGATGATTCCTTTTTCTATCTCTGGTCTGGAACTCTCAGCTAAGTTTCAGGCTCAAGTTTGCTATCTACTTGACATCTCCACTGGGATCATGCAGTAGGCATCTCAGACTTAGGTGAAACCAAACACTGACTCCAGCCCCAACCTGCTCTTCCCAAAGTCTTCCTCGTTTCAGTAAGTAGAATATCCATTCTTCTCATTATTTAACCCCAAAACGTTGTCATCCTTGACTCTTCTTTTTCTCCCACCCCACATCTAATTTGCTGAGAAAATGCTGTTGATTGTACTTTTAAAAATGTCTAGAATTTCATTTCTCTTTCTCATTATGTCATATAATAGTGTTCCAAGCTTGTAAGAGAATTAATTCATAGTACACATTTTTAAAAGCATCGTGTTTCTGAATAACCGTGTATAAATGGGAACTTTCCAGGAGCCTGTTGACTAAAAGGAGGATTCTGTAACTGTGTTTCAAGAACCTTGCTGGGTTGTTATAAAAACCTGGCATGCTACAAGCACAAAAGCTGATTTACAGCACCCCCCCAGCCCCCCAATATGTGCTACCTAGTTCACTTTGGAGGAGTTTTTCTTTTTTTCTATAATTTTGCGCTCCTTTGATAAATACATGAAGAAGATGACAAATTTTAGGTTAGCTCCTTCCCCAGATGTCACATATAGACAAAGATAAGGGCAAAGTAATCCTTTGGAAGCTTCAGGTTCTGAAATTCAATTGCAGACATAGATATTTCAAATTCAGATTCCTCTCATCTTTCCAGCCTGCTGGTTTGAGTCACATGTGTTGTTAGCACCTATGCGGGCTCTGGGGTAAGCCCCTAACACAAAAAATTCATCCTTTTCTAGGGGCTCACCACACTCAGGTGTTTCTCTGGATCAGAAAATGTCTTCCCTCCAGCTGGAAAGAAAGCGTTGTCCGACAGCAGGGTCCAGGCACCTGCCAAGCAAGGATTTGACATCTACATGGATGAGCCTGAGCAGGGGACCAGAGATAGCTGCCCAGGGCGAAAGGGGATGGCATTAGAGGATGCGTATGAAGTAGACACCAGCGCACTCAAGTCAGACCTTCACTTCCTGTTGGATTTTAACACAGGTAATGGGACTCACCCATGGCTGACAGTACCCTGTCTTTGTCATCGCCTGCAGTGTTCAGTAGCATAGAACTAGCAAGAGAACTCCCTGGAGTAGTAACTGTTTTCACAGCTGCCTGTAGAGGGTTAGTGGATGGAACTAGTTTTGAAATGAAATGTCTTACCTGATAATGTTGAACCCCCTGCAGTTTCCCCTATGCTGGTAGATTCATCTCTCCACTCCCAGTCTGAAGATGCATCAGATTTTGGTACCGATGTGATAAATGTGACTGAATATGCTGAAGAAATTCATCAGTACCTTAGAGAAGCTGAAGTGAGTTTTCCCAACTTCTCCTCCAATTTCCAGCACCCCAAGCACTCTGTATTAAGATAGTTATATGCTCTTGGCCATGACCACTAGCGAATGGCATTCTTGTGACATCTAAACATGAGAACGTTTATGAAAAATAATAGTTGGGTACGGTGAGTAGCAGTTACTTGGGCTATTTCTCTGTCTCAGAAGGGTTTGTATATTAAGTATTTCACTCTTGGGAAGAACCATTATTGCCATGTCCCCCCTCCTTGAAGTTACTCATTAACTAAATTGCATTACAGAGCCAGAATTGCACAGTTTGTTCCATATCATGATGTACAGATTCCCCTGGCTTTTGACTGAGTTTCCTGCTAACCTTTGCCCATGAGCTTTTTAAAAATACCAACTGTACTGTGGAGTGATCCTTCTAAGATAACAGGTATTTAAACATCAAAAAACTCTCTCCCCAAACAGATAAGACACAGGCCCAAGGCACACTACATGAGGAAACAGCCAGACATCACAGAAAGCATGCGGACCATTCTGGTGGACTGGCTGGTTGAGGTCGGAGAAGAATACAAGCTCCGGGCAGAGACCCTCTACCTGGCCGTCAACTTCCTGGACAGGTTTCTTTCCTGCATGTCTGTTCTTAGAGGGAAACTGCAGCTTGTAGGAACAGCAGCTATTCTCCTGGCTTCGTAAGTCCTTCAGCTCAAATAACATGAAATGTCAGCCTGTCTAAACACTTGATTTCTGTTCCCATTTATTGGAGAAATATAGTGCTTGATAATTAATACTTACTCATGCCTCCTTTGATAAAATATCATTATTTTTACAGTGTTTACTGAGAAACTGAATCTCACCACATGTTCACTCTTCAATTTGGATGTTTAAGATCCTCTTAACGACAAGTTCAGGAGAAGGCAATGGCAACCCACTCCAGTACTCTTGCCTGGAAAATCCCATGGATGGAGGAGCCTGCTAGGCTGCTGTCCATGGGGTCGCTAAGAGTTGGACACAACTTAGCGACTTCACTTTCACTTTTCACTTTCATGCATTGGAGAAGGAAATGGCAACCCACTCCAGTGTTCTTGCCTGGAGAATCCCAGGAATGGGGGAGCCTGGTGGGCTGCCGTCTATGAGGTCGCACAGAGTCGGACACGACTGAAGTGACAGCAGCAGCAGCAATCACAAGTTCAGTATCATGACTAAGGCAACCATCAGCTCAAATTCAGAATCTAGTTTAATTATTTTGTAGTATAGTCTTTTGACTGTATTCTACTGTGAGTAAAAGCCCAATTTAAAGAAATTTGGGTTTATGAAAGCCTTCTCCAGACTCTAGCAAGTGACTCATAATAACCCAGTTTATTTGGTTACAGTGAATAAACTATTTTAGCTAATTCCTGTTACTATCAGTCATTCATAACAATATCTATTTGTGTAGAAAAGGTCTGGGTTGTGGCTAAAAGTGAAAGTGTTAGTTGTGTCCAACTGTTTGCAACCCCAAGTACTATGGCCCACCAGGCTCCTCTGTCCACGGGATCCTCAGGCAAGAACACTGAAGTGGGTAGCCATTCCCTTCTCCAGGGGGTATTCCTAACCCAGGGATCGAATCTGGGTCTCCTGCATTGAAAGCAGTTTGTTTACCATCTGAGCCAACAGGGAAGCCTTATTTGTGTAGAAAAGTGCTGGGATTGTGGCTAAGCTTCTTTTAAATAAGTGACTAGATGGTGAATAGTAGTTTCCTTTCTATTCTTCTGGTCTCAGACTTTATACTTATTAACTACTATAATTTTGCAAAAATTTCCCTGTGGAAAGGAGAAACAAAAGCAAAAGCAAAGAATTGATACCAGTGAAATCATTATCTTTCTCTCAGATAGTTAGCATCTTTTGCTAATTCAATAGAAAAAGCTAAGTACAATCTTTAAAAAAAAATCTAAGTCCTAAGGAGGTTGTTTTTTTTTTTTCTATCATCATGTTCAACATAAAATTCTTTTCCACGAAATGAAGTTTGTAGAATTAAGAGGAATTTACCCACATGTCTGTCATTCAGAATCTTTCAGCTTATCAGACGCCAAAACCTAAAATCCCTAGTTGAAAATTGTCTCTTTACTACTCATAGCAGTAAGTATGACATATCCTTATCATACTCATGCTCTTTATGAAAACAAGCTTCTGTATTTTTTCACACCTGTGCCATTTCATGATTCATAAGTGATATTTAAGTCTACAAGGGCCACGTGATAAGCCTGGTTGGGATAGCACAAGAAAGAGAGTCAGAGGGTCCAGGCTTTACTTTCCCAAACTCTTTCCCTTTTGTAGGAAATATGAAGAAATATATCCACCCGAGGTAGACGAGTTTGTCTACATAACCGATGACACCTACACAAAACGACAACTGCTGAGAATGGAACACCTGCTCCTGAAGGTCCTGGCGTTTGATCTGACAGTGCCAACTACCAACCAGTTCCTCCTCCAGTACTTGAGGAGGCAAGGAGTGTGCGTCAGGACTGAGAACCTGGCCAAGGTAGGCCACGTGACTTCCGAGAACCTCAGTGCCAACGGGATAAAAAAAGTAGCCTCCTTCAGTTCTTCCTTCCTTTTCAGTTCTTTGCCTTGGGTCCAGAAAAGCTTTTTAGCAACTGGAAGAGAACTAATTTGAAGAACATGACTTCTGCTTACGAGATGTTTCCATTAATCATGTTTGGCAGATGTGGGTTGTCTAATCACCCACAGGTCTTAGAAAAAAAATGTAAGCTTGGAAACCATTCTCTTGTTGTATACAGACCATAGGCAAGCAGTACCTCTTTGGTTTACAGAAAGGAAACAAGATAAATATGGTTTGATTTGGCTCTAATCTCATTCTAACATGTTAAGTAAAGAAGCACTGTTTGGTCATTTTGGAGTCCTAGAACTTTAGTTAGAGTCACTATAGTATTGGTTTGGGAAACCTGGTTCCCATCCACTATGATCTAATATATCTCGTATTTATATGCAAATGCAAAGAGCAAGAAGAACATCTCTCTAAATTTCCCAGTATGTTTCTTTTAATCTGATAAGTCCCCCCTGGTCCTGTTCTAGCCAATGAACTGCATGCATTTGCCTGATAAGTTTTTAATTAATTTTTTACTGGAATATACTTCATTTACAATGCTGTATTAGTTTCTGTTGTATAGAAAAGTGAGTCAGTTATACACATATGTATATCTACCCTTTTTTAGATTCTGTTCCCATGTAGGTCATTATAGAGTATTGAGTTTAGTTCCCTGTGCTCCCTCACAGCTCAGTTGGTAAAGAATCTGCCTGATCTGCTGGAGAATGGATAGGCTACCCACTCCAGTATTCTTGGGCTTCCCTTGTGGCTCAGCTGGTTTAAGAATCCGCCTGCAATGCGGGTGACCTGGGTTCGATCTCTGGGTTGGGAAGATCCCCTGGAGAAGGGAAAGGCTACGCACTCCAGTATTCTGGCCTGGAGAATCCCATGGACTGTATAGTCCATGGGGTCAGAAAGAGTCGGACACGACTGAGCGACTTTCACTTTCACTTCCCTGTGCTCTACCGTAGGTTATTAATTATCTATTTTATATATGATAGTGTGCATATGTCCATCCCAATCTCCCAGTTTATCCCTCCCTACCCAACCTGATTAATTAATAGCTATAATATGGACATATTTTTGCCTTTCACTGAAGTCTCCAGTCTATTCCAGTGGCTAGAGGAATGCTATTTGACCATCATAAACCTGCACTACTAGTATAGGTAACCTACCACATACATTGTACAGATAGGCCAAATATTGATCCTTGCCTATACAATATTGAAATTTACTTGTAATTAAATGTATTAAAACATAGATATTATTCTGGTTATGGACAGGCATGGTGATTACTGACTCAGTGAATACTTTTGAGCATCTATTTCTGTGCTTATCACTAGATACACTTTGAACAAAGATGACAGTTTGTTCCCTTGACATTTCTAGGTTTACTTGGAACCTTAGCCAGATTCCTAATTCCAATGAGACTTTCTCTCTTGTGCTTAGTATGTAGCAGAACTGAGTCTCCTTGAAGCTGACCCGTTCTTGAAATACCTTCCTTCACTGATAGCTGCAGCTGCTTATTGCCTGGCAAACTATACTGTGAACAGGCACTTCTGGGTAAGATTCTAACTGATTGTTTCTAGATGATGCTTAGGCTTCCCAGAAGGCTCAGTGATAAAGAATCCTGCAGCACAGGAAATGTGGGTTCAATCCCTGGGTTGGGAAGGTCCCCTGGAGAAGGAAATAGCAACCCATTCCAGTATTATTGCCTGGGAAATGCCATGGACAGAGGAGCCTGGCAGGCTACAATCCATGGGGTTGCAAAAGAGACTTAGTGATTAAACAACAGCAACAAGATGATCCTCAAGGCCTGTCTAAAGTCTGTTTAGTAACTCAAGGCTTAAAACTGGTGGGCCTGTTAGGAGGAAGAGTTAGTTTTATAGGGAACTAGTTGCCTAACCCCCAGATTACAACGTGTAGCTACTCAGTGTTCATGGCTTGGACTCTGTGGCTTAGCTCACTGGGCTGCAGAAGGTGCAGGAAGTCACCATCTCCTGATGGTGGTGACACACTGGTTCAGTGGAAGCTGGCCTGGAAACCCCAGTGCCTACCCTTATGTAGGGAGTGCCCTTGTAGCATAAGCGCTGACCACTTCAAGGCAAAGGATGTTGACTCTTCCCCTCCATGTAAAAGAACCTCAATCCAGTTACGATGGTCAGATGTTGTATGAGGCTTTCAAGGGAAAGGGGAATTATTGTTGCTTCTTGGCTCGTGATAGCTGGCAGGATTAGAGATGGGCCCCTAAGATTTGGTTCTGAAGGCTCACTTTTGTACTAAGAGAGCAGGGCATCTACTTTTATTTTCAAAAATTCTTATTTCTTATTCTGCATTTGGCTAAGAATCTTTCCATATTTTATTTAAATAGAGTGTTCAAGTAAGTTGAGGCTCTTCAGGGGCCGATAAAAATCCTGCTCATAAGAGAATAAACTGCCCCTAAATTAGGCATTTATAATTGTACAATATGAGCAAATTTAGAACTCTGATTGTTCTTCCTAATATCTTGTTCCTAAAGGCTCTGAATAAGGATTATGATTTCTTTTGAGATGAACATGGATACTTTCTAAGTATACCTATTAATTCCCTTCAGTTCGCAGTTTTATCTTCAGATTTCTGATATCATATATTAAGATCTTCAAGCTCTCTGATACAAATTTCTTCTTTTGTCTTGATTAGCCAGAAACCCTGGCCACATTTACAGGCTATTCATTAAGTGAAATCGTGCCTTGCCTGAGTGAGCTACATAAAACGTGCCTCAGTATACCCCATCGACCTCAGCAAGCAATCAGGGAGAAGTACAAGGCTTCAAAGTAAGTTCCCGAAAGTCTCTTATCTAGGCTCACTACTTAAAACTTGAGTAAGTGATAGTAATTTCAGAATTAAAAAACAGAACAAATTGTATATGGTGCTGGGCTGAAAAGTAGGGTCGCATGTCAGACCGAGAAAATCAGTTTGTCAGGGCCTAGATTTATAATCCGTCACCTTGTAGAGTAGCAGGTGGCTCAGTAAAAATCTACCTGCAATGCAGAAGACCTGGGTTCAACCCCTGGGTTGGGAAGATCCCCTGAAGAAGGGAATGGCTATCTACTCCAGTATTCTTGCCTAGAAAACCCCATGGACAGAGGAGCCTGGCAGGCTACAATCCATGAGGTCGCAAAGAGTCAGACACAACTGAGCAACTGACACTTTCCAGAGTACATCTAGTCAGCCAGCTCGTTCCTTTCTGTTAAAACTACCAGATGGTTTTCTGGGGCCTACATGAGATTTTTATGAAACCAAAGTCCTCGACTCGCGCTGAACTTGCCATGGGTCTTGTTTCAGGTACATGCACGTGTCTCTCATGGAGCCACCCACGGTCCTTCCTCTGCAACGAGTTTCAGAACCGAAGCGCCTTCAGGATTTAACCTCCTGATCAACAGACTCGGTCGTGATTTTTACAGGTTTTCTGCAGGTTGCGTCAAACTAGTGTTGCTGCGATATAGGTGACATACTTTTTAGAATGTAAGTGTATTTAGGTTCTCTTAGACATAGTAGCTTGTAATATAGTCTAGTACTTTCTAAAGAATAAACCTGCCGTCTGACCATGTGTTAGACTTATTTACTGCTGACTGGCTGACACGCTTGCCTGGAATTTTCGTTGAGAGTATTACAAATGTCATTTCTATTTTAAGAGTGCTTCTACATTGGTTTTATAAATCTGGTATGCTGTTAGGATTAAGTGTTCTGAGGAATCAGAGATTTTCATGTTTGGTAAATTGCTACCCTGAGACGTTTTTCTTCCTATCTTTTTACTCCTCATGTAGCTCTCCATAAACTGGCAAGGATGAATGCCAAGCCTAGATGGATTAGTGAAGGGACGTAAGCAAGCACTATCTATTCTGGTGTCCCTGTCAGGCCCTGGGGGGTAAAGACAGTGGATGAAGAATAAATGTTATCAGGTACCTCAGAGGGGTAATTTACCTAACTTCATTCTAACTGAGGGTTATGATGCTTATTTTGTAAAGGACTGTTATTTCAATGTCCAGTTTTGATTTAGTCACCCATCAAGCATATATTCAGCTTTAGAAGATGTTCGGAGAGGTAGAAGAAAATTTTACCATACGATGGGACCTCATAATAATTAAGCTAATCCTGGGCTTCCCTAGTGGCCCAGTGGTTAAGCATCTGCCTGCCAGTGCAAGGGATACAGGTTAAATCCATGGTCCAGGAAGATTTGACATGCCTCGGAGTAACTCAGCCCGTGTGCCACAACTACTGAACCTGCGCTCTAGAGCACACGAGCTGCAACTACTGAAGCCCATGCACCCTAGAGCCTATGCCTCACAACAAGAGAGGCCACTGCAGTGAGAAGCCTGCACACTGCAACGAAGAGTAGTCTCCACCCGCCACAACTAGAGAAAAGCCCGCGCAGCAAGGAAGATTCAGCCCAGCCAGAAATAAGTAAATTAAAATTTTTTAAAAATTAAGCTAATCCCTCATGTTCATCCTTGGAAGATATCCATGCTAAATACAGCTGAAACTCAAATTATTCACGATCCTACGGTTAACTCACTACACATTCGTACATGGTCCCTTTCAGCACATATATGTATATGGGATGAGGAAAACTGGAGCAGAAATGCACTTGTTTTAACTTTCTTTTAAAGATTGGAAGGAAAATCAAGAGTGGACTTGGCCTTGAGGGAGAGTGGTGCTTACTGGGGATTGCATAGAAATGTTGCTAATCTCCAGTTTAGTAGCCCCGGGCCAGCAGGCCTGGAGGCTCAGGAGCCTCTGGCTGTGTTCTGCCTCCAGGCCTGCCCCAGGGCTCAGCCCACATGCTCTGCAGAAATGAGAACAACAGATTTCCTTTACACAGAAAATATCAGACCCAGGTGGAAAAATGGGAGTAGATGATATTAACTCTAAATCTAATGTTTGTTCCAAGCAAGTAGGAAATGGCAACCCACTTCAGTATCCTTGCCTGGAAAATTCCGTGGACAAAAGAGCCTGGCAGGCTAAAGTCCACAGGGTCACAGAGTCGGACACGACAGCACACACGCATGCACCCTAATGGAATTATAAGTATAAAAATATAGCCGTATTTGACATGTTTTGTGAAGTCTTTTTTTTTTTTAAAGTTTCCACAAGCCCTTAAAAGAGTCTGGCGTAGCCTTTTTTTTTTTTCCTGCAGATAAATATTCTCAAGCTGTCTCCATTTCTGATTCCACTGAAGAAATCAACATTTCTCTAAATGGTTTTGTGGTTTATGGCATAAGTTTCACAAAAGGGATTTAGGACCTGTATCAGTACTAGATTCTCTGTTTTTCTATGCTATTTTGCAAAAGAGGCTTTTGTTTCTAAAGTTGGATCTGACATTTGACCTTGACTTTAGGTCACAACACCATGCTGCAGGCCATAGAAGTCCGAACCCACAACTCCCGTGTTCCTGGGGGCCAGCGGTTTGTACACAACCCGTTCCCACCCTGCAACACACACATTGACAGGTTGCAAAGAGGTGGTCTCCAACTTGACTTCCCTTTCTTATTACTTTTTTGTGTCCCTGAAATAATTTATTAAAAATATACAAATATGACTGTCACCTCTGTACCTTCTACCCAGCTAAAGAGAGAGCAACAACCTGTGGTATGTGTCCCTCCATCCCACTCTTTGTCTTCCCTAATTTCAGTGTTGACCATGGTTTTCATATTTCACAGAACATGTCCATAAACAATAATGCTTCTTTTTAAAATTTCCTGAATATTGACTATCTTTCAGATTCTTCAGTGATACATGTTTTAGGCAGCATTAAATTTTGAGATGATCTGTGTGGACAACTAGGATTCTGGTTATACTGTTATATAGTTTTAAGTAAACATACATATCTGTTCTCATCTCATATCTGTTCTCTTGATTTTTCCCCATCTTTCTGTTTGACCCACTCCTACCCACTGCCTGTCAGCCAGTAAAGGAAGCTGGTCTAGGCAGGACTGTGGATCTGGGAGGGCCACCTCTGTTTGCCTCTGTGGGCTTTTTGAAAGCCTGTGGCTTCAGACAGACTCTGGCTTTTCTGAAGCCTCATAGAGACAGCTGTGAATCAAGGGGCGCTTGTTGAAATGGACCATGAGAAAGGACTAAGGGAGCAACATTTGCCTACACATTATCAGGACCCCAAGAGAGAAGCTCAGGTCACCCAAATGGTTCCGTTGTCTCCTAAGTTCTCACCACCAGAATGAAAACGCGTAAATCTAATGTACCACTCAAACCTTGAAATTGAAGCCCACACTACTTATGTGAGAGTGTCCTCGCCTTTCTGATCCTTGTGTCCAGATTGGTCGGGGTGGGGGGGTGGTGGTGGTGGGAATTGGGGGTCGGGCAGATGGGACACTCTCCTCAGGGCTCCTGGCCATGACCCTATTTATTATAGCATCCCGGCTCCAGGGCAAGGCCCAGTGTGTAAAACCTAATATCCCCATTACTCCGGGAAGATCTTCCCTGCAGTCTCATAGGATTTGTGTGAACTTGCTTTAGGCAGCAACCTAACTATTGACTTCTAAAATGTCTTTTATTAGCAATTGATGGTATTCTTAAAAAAACAGAATGGCCAACGGTCAATTAGCTAGAGTAACGATGAGGAAGGGTAGGGGAAACGGGCAGGGAGAGGGGATGTGGGAAGGAGGTCATGGGAAATCAGATCAGTTAAAATGAGTCAAAAAAGGATCTGCAAATGGAAGTTTCCACCCGGAGGTGAAGTGTTCTGAGGCAGGTAAGTTGAGAGGCTGTGCCCACAGTCCTATTCACCTTCCAGGACAGGTGTTCGCCCAGGCTACCTGCTCCTTCGTCCACCAGGTATGTGTGTGTGTGTGTGTGTGTGTGTGTGTGTGTGTGTGTGTGTGTGTGTGTGTGTGTGTGTGTGTGTGTGTGTGTGTTACCCCTTGGGAAACACCAGCTTCAATGAGCTGAGATTCTGCCCAACTCTGCAGAAAGTTTGTAATGCATGGAAAAGTAAATGCCAACAAAAATTCACTTTATTTTTTATGTATCTTAAACTTGAGGGTGCTTGGGCAGAAAGTTTGAAGGTTAGTTGTGAACTGAATTCTCTACTGAGAATGGCAGAATCTTAGGATGATGAAGAACCACTAGCTGGGAGTGATATGTATTTAGGTCTTCAAAATAATGGGATAGTATCTCATTTCAGCCTCATTTCTCCTCTTTTCCTCCCCTGCAAGTAAGAGCCAGTGAAGTGGGAAGATTGACTGCCTCTGTTTGGAGTGGAAAATTCAGCGTGGCAGTTCTGACACTGAGGGCAAGAGAAGGACTGGGAAAGGTGCATAACATTGAGATGATGTGTCAAACTAGGACGTCTTCTAGAAATAAAACATAAGAGGGGTTATTTCCCCAACGCCTGAAACCCTCCCTCCTCATGCTGTCTCTGCCTTGGCTCAGCCCCCGTCATTTCTCATGCACACCCATCACTGTAGCAACCTCCTCATGGCGCTTCAGTTTCCTTTTGCCTGCTTCCAGGGCTTTCTGAAATGAAGTTGATGGCATCTCTTTACTGCATCTGATTCTTTAGTGCTGCATCACCACTGGGATAAAATGGGGGGCAGAGGGGTGCAGGCTCTTGAATGAGCCAGGCCCTGCCTACCTGGAAGGAAGAGCCTCTGCTTTGTTACCCCCGCATTGTCCCTTCTAGTTCCTCGCTGGCCCTTTTTCCCTCTCCCTTGACTCACTGGCGAACACTCATCTGTCTCTCTAAACTCTTCCCACGTGACTGCACTGCTTGGCAAACTCCGAAGTGATTCTTCAGATCTAGCCTTTGGCCTCACCTCCCTGTCAGCCCCAGGGTAGGTGCCTCTTACGCCCACTGGCTGCTGCTTGTCTGTCTCCCCTCCTTTCATCCCTGTCCTCCTAGCATCTGGCTTCATCCTAGAGATTCTACCATATTTTGTTATGACTGAATGAATGGGTAATATTTTTTTACAATCACTAGCCCTCAGTTTAGTCAAATCTAAAGTGATATTGCTGGGAATATACAAAGCATAAAGCTTTTCAAAATACATTTGGATAAAATGAGTTTAAAATGAAAAATCACAATCAGTGGTAAGAGTAAATGGTATACACATATTGTAAAAAGTTCATTCTCTTTGTCATTCTTACATTCATTTTAGTGTAAGAAACGATGATAAAGGAAAACTTTCATTAGGGGTCTGGAAACAAAAGGTATGTCTTAGATGAGAATGGGGAACACAGTGGCTTTTTTTGAGAAGTACATCCAGGGCTCTGCTGTCTTCACATATTCCTCTATCTGCCTTAGAGGATTCACAGGGAAGTCTCCTGAACACATCACTGTACCATAGTGGGAGTCTCTTCATATGCAACCCTTCTTCCCCTTCTCTCCTGCACAGGGGTGGGGCTTGCATCCTTGTCTGAAGGTTTTCCATGCCTTTTCTAGCTCCTCCCCTTTTATCTCATTGGCGATCCCCCCCCAATCAATCTCTTGCACATCTACTCCTATCTCCACGTCTGTTTTGGGGAGGCCCCAGACTCACCCAAGAAGCCTTGTAAATCCTAAGAAGTGGGAATAAGTGGTGTTTCCAAATGTACTTGTCTAGAGAAAATGTTCTTTACACAAACCTGTCAGTGTTTAAAAGGATACTAATGTTTCAAGGAACACGGATCAGATATAATGCCCTAGGGGAAAAGGATAAATAATTACCCAAGCTAATCTACATTTTAATTTCTATGTTATGTACAATTTGATTTGTACAGATATATTTAAATTATCTGTTAGTATAATAAATTTTATATAATCCTTTCATAGTCAATTATTTCAGTGTTCTGAACTTAATGCATCCCTCAAATTATATTAAGAAAGATTCCTAACTGCTTAGGTGCAATTATAGCTATTGTCATGGTACCCAAGCAGAGGAGCGGCAATCTAGGCAAGCAATAGCTTTTTGCCTCGGGTCCCCTGGGGGCAACCCGTTAAATGCCATTAATGCAAATCCCCAAGATGGTGACTGACTGTATATTAAATATTGACATGAGGGATTTCTGGAATACTAAAAAATGTCTGATATGTTATTAGACTTCTAGTGATTCTATTATAGCTATTATTATTCCAGGAGAAACTAAAATTCTGATTATGAACTTCTGATAGCATAGCATAGAAAATTTATAACTCTTTGGCACTGGCTTTTTGAGAGGAACTGAGCCCCCAAGGTAAATGTAAGTACTATATATCGGAGAATCATTCAGGCGTATGTTTTGAAAAGTATTTGAAGTTTCTTAAAATGATCTGTCCATTGACAAGTAAATGGATAAAGAAAATGTAGTGTATACATACAAAGGTATATCATTCAGCGTTAAAGGAAACTCTGACACACGATACAACATGGGCTAAACTTAAGGGTATTATGCTGTGTGAAACTAGCCATCACCTGAAGACAAATACTGATTCCACTTCTATGAAGTATCCAGAATAGTCACATTCATAGAAACAGAAAGTGGAATGCGAGTTGCCAGGGGGTTGGCAAGGGGAAATGGAGAAGTTGTTGTTCAATGGATATAGAGTTTCAGTTTTGCAAGATGAAAAGGTTCTAGAGATTGGTTGTATAACAATGTGAATATTCTTAGTACTAGTAAACTGTACAGGGCTTCCCTGATGGCTCAGTGATAAAGAATCCACCTGCCAATGCAGGAGATGCAGGTTTGATCCCTGAGTCGGGAAGATCCCCTAGAGAAGGAAATGGCAACCCACTCCAGTATTCTTGCTTGAGAAATCCCATGGACAGAGGAGCCTGGTAGGCTACAGTCCACGGGGTCCCAAAGAGTCAGACACGACTAAACGACTAAACCACAACGAGAAGTTAACTGTCCACTTAAAAATGGCTAAGATGGTAAATTTTATGTATATTTTTCTGCAACTTAAAAAATGAAATCTGAGAAGTTTCACGCTGGTATTTTTAAGTATTAATATAAGAACAGTCCATTTTGTGGGAAAATACAAGCTCCTCAAGAGCAGAAATGCTATTTCATTGTTGTATCCCCTACTCTTTTGCTGCTCGAAGTGTGGTCCATGGGCAGCAACACCAGTATCACCTGGGGAGCTTGTTAGAAATGAACAGCCTTGGATCCCACAGCAGATTTACTGAACTTAATCCTTAATTTTAACAAGACATCCAGGTGATTCACACGCACATGAAAGCTTGAGAGGCACTTGCTCTACAGCACCTAACTCAGAAATATGAGTTTAATAAAGTTTGGCTGTTCTTTGCAGACTAGATTCTGCAAGATTTGGTAAACACATTCAACTGTTTTGCTCTAAGGGTTGCTATCAACTCTAGGCCTCACTATTATCTGCTAGAAATCAGTTTCCCAGGTGGGTCAGTGGTAAAGAACTGGCCTGCAATGCAGAAGATGTGGGTTTGATCCCTAGGATGGGAGGATCCCCTGGAGAAGGCAGTGGTAACCCACTCCAGTATTCTTGCCTGGGACATGCCATGAACAGAGGAGCCTGGCGGGCTACAGTCCATGGGTTTGCAGAGTTGGACACAACTTAGCAACTAAACAGCAACAGTAAAAAATAAGCACTGAGAAAAGATTTACATGGGCTGTCCTGGTGGCTTAGACTGTAAAGAATACTCCTGCAATACAACCCAGGAGACCTGGGTTCCATCCCCTGAAGAAGGGAACGGCTACTGACTCCAGTATTCCTGCCTGGAGAATTCCATACACAGAGGAGCCTGGTGAGCTAGAGTCCATGGGGTCCCAAAGAGTCGGATGTAATTAAGCACGCACACAAGATTTACATACATTAAGATAGAGGTCTTAAAAATTAATATTCTATTTGCTTCCCTATCCTGCATCTGAAACAAAAACTGAACTTGGAGGTGGCGCCATCTCTGCCACCCTCCCACTTTCTCTTGACTACTTAATGACCTCTATGTGGCAGTATAACTCAGAGAAATGTACAAAAGAGTCAGCATTTAGTCTCTAGGCACCATTCCTGTGCTCTGAAATGCTTATTCCACAATCACATAGTGGGAAAAGACCATGGGTGAGGCCTTTGTGTATGGAGGGGAAGCCCTCAAGGCTCTTCTTTCCTTCCTCTCTCTCATTAATTCAAGAAGCCACGAGTCCCAGATCTGATGCTTTGTTTTTCAGTCATTCAGTCGTGTCCGACTCTTTGCGACCCCACTGACTGCAGCATGCCAGGCTTCCCTGTCCTTCAGTGTCTCCTGAAGTTTGCTCAAACACGTCCATTGAGTAGATTATGCCATCCAACCATCTCATCCTCTGTCGCCCCTTTCTGCTTCTGCCCTCAGTCTTTCCCAGCAGCAGGGTTAATATATACTATATATTGACCCCTGCCTCAAGCTAGGATCTAGAATGCTTCATGAGAAGGGAACTCTAGAAACTGTGGAAAACTCAAGTTCAGGATCAGGAAGCAGCTGTGATTCCTGCCAGAGGTCACACAACAAATGCGTGATTACGCTGGACCTGTGATTCAAACCATCTTCTTCTGGTTCAAAGTTCAACGGTCTGCCCATTATGCATCAGCGTGAGAAATTTTAGACACATCTCAGACTTCATCTTCATTAAGACGTATTCTCTGGTCCCATCCCCCTTCCTGGCCACGTGCCCCACCTCTCTCTCCTAGTTGCATTCTGTACCTCACTAGCTTACCACTCTGTGTATCGATCCCCTAAACTCTAAGCTCCCTCAGGACTTGGGACCACCTTCTTTTGTTCTGGTATCACCAGAGCTGGATCATTGCCCGTACATAGGAAGCACAGTAAATGTTTGTTAATTTTAACTCAAGGATGGCTCCTGGTAGGAATTTTGATAGGAAGCAGTCTCCTGTTCAACCTTTGCCACAGAGAGCACACTGTATCCATCTGCCTGTGTTTCTTTGTTCAGTTTGACCCCCTTCTGTCTTTTATATCTTCTCCTAGAGATCTATTTATTAGCTATGCCTATAATTCTCCAGCTTTCATGCAGTGTTTGAATAAAATCACAGTTTAGCTCCAGCCGTGTAGATTTCTGCAACCCAATATGAAGCTCCTGCCTGCTGCTGAGAAGACATACAGATGTGATTTATAATCAGATTTCAGGGGGATGTGGCAGATTGTCAAGGTTTAATTTCTGGCCAAACAGGAGGGAGGCACTAAAAATGGGGCTGCCAGAAGATGAAAATGTCAGGTGCTTGAAAGGAAGCGTGAAACTCAGGTCTCTAAATGACGCTCTGATGGTCTTTGTTGCTGCCGCTGTTGTTTTGGCTTTACCTGTCTAATTTGAGACAAGTGAACTATACTTGATCAAAACAAATTCATTGCAGATTATATATGTGAATGAATAATACAAATATACAAAGATATGCGTGCATATAAGCAGGGATGGGTACATATGCCTTTGTTTTCTGGAATTAGAAATTTCCATCCTATGTAGCAAAGCCTTGATATACAAGCCCATCTCCTTATTTAATCAGTGTTATTAACATTAATAAATTATTCAAAAGTCTTACTATGATATAATAAAAGTCACAATCATTAACCTACTCTATGTAACACATTGAATGATGTGACCATTAGCCATTTACCAAATGAAACTCCATTCTAATAAATTAAACAATTTAAAGGAGGAATTTCATAAGCTTAGGGGAGCATTTCAAGACAACAATACATTAACTAAATATAATCAATCTTTTTCTTCCATATTAGAAATCTTATTGTTTTGGGCACTATATTAGAAAAATAATCTTTGCTATTTTTGCAAGTTGTCCAGTAGCTGCTTAAAGTCCAAACTTCCAAAAGGATGTAATACAATATTTAAAGCTACTTTAGTATATGAAATAAGAATAAGGGCTCTCTGAATTGGTATACTATTTTTAAGCTCTTCTATTCTTATGAGAATAACAAACTTGTTTAATTTAAAACATTACACCCCCTGTATTTCCTTGGTTTGAGAAAATATAAGCAGATATGTCTTCACATTATTTTGGCAAAAGCTGATGAAAGGTGGGATGTGACATGTTAGTCAATGACAACCGGAGCTAACCAGGAGATAGCCAGGGTCGTTTTGAAATCAATTGATGACACAGTCCCCCGGTAAAGTAGAGGGATAATTTTTTCCAGACGTTTAGTGGTGAAAAAAAAATGTCATGCTATTAATTTTGATTATAATTGTAATTTAAAGCGGCTCTCCAATTTTGAAGTGATTATATAAAAGCATTGATTTGGTGCCTAAAACACATTTGCTCAGGTGTGAAGTGAGAAGTTTTTAAATGAGCTGCATACATTTCCTTCACTTTAGAAAATAGCGAGAGATACAGCCTTCTCTTACAAATTCTGCTAACCCAAAGCTTTGATGTATTTGTCTTAAGTTAATACAGTTTCTGATTCTAGATTAGCTGTGCCATAGGAAAAAAATTAGTAATATTTTTTAATTAATTTGTGTGTGTGTGTGTGTGTGTGTGTGTGTGTGAATGAGCTCAGCAACCTCAGTTTCAGAAAAAGAAATGATGACTGCATCAACACCCAAGTTCTGCATCCAGGCAGTGAACAGTCCCGTTTTCACTGCCTGGTTAGAGAAACTCGGCTGAGAGGGAGAAGGGCTAGTAATCCTGTGAGTTGTCTTTTACCTGCTGTTTGCCCAGAGGCTAGGTTTAATTTGAGTGATGGCTCCTGCTGTCTCAGTTTATCCAACTTTGATTGAGGTAAGGGAAAGAAGGAAGAAGCGTTCTGCCAGGCAGGTTAAGGAGAAGATGCCTCAGCTTTAAGTCACCTGGGAGATGTTAGAAGACAAAAATTCAACAGAGGAAAATAAATGTGAAGCTCTAATTGGGTTTATTCAATGATTCGTGAATCTGGGAGCATCCCAGCTAGAAAGTAGAAATATACCCCCAGGAGTTAAACCAAGTAGGAGGTTTTTATAGACAGAAGGCGGGTGCAGCAAGGAAGTTAGCAAAAGAAATGAGATTTTTTTTTTTTTTAAGACAGGGCATCATCTTTTTGGGAAAGGGAATGGTAAGCGTCTAACCTTGCAGACTACCTTGTTAGTGCTAATTGAAATTTCAGACTGATTGGTTATAAAGGTCATAATCGAAAGAGTCTGAAACTGTAACAAAGTCTTGGGATGCTGTCTGTAGAAAGAAATGATTCCATTTGTAGTCTGTTTTTTTTTTTTTTTTTTTTCTTTTTTTTTAACAGGGACTATCAGGAGAGTTCTATATTTTAGGAGTCCTGAATGACAGGATTCCAGGCCAATTTAGAGAAAGGAGAACATAGAAAGAAAAAAGGATTCCAAATGAAAATAATCTAAGCCAAAAACTCTGATGAGAAGCCAACGGTACAGAAATTCTGTTTAAAGTATGACTAATAGGTTGTTTTAAAGCTTAGCCTTAAGTGGAAAACGCTCAGAGGAGCCCTAACCTAATCTTCATTTAATTTAATTTTTTTTTTTTTTTGTATAATCTCATTTTAGATTCATTCTGTTCCTAGACCCCTGTGTGTGCGTGCATGCCAAGTTGCTTCAGTCGTGTCTGACTCTGCAACCCCATTGACTATAGCCCACCAGGCTCCTCTGTCCGTGGGATTCTCCAGGCAAGAATATTGGAGTGGGCTGCCATTTCCTCCTCCAGAGGATCTCCCTGACCCAGGAACTGTACCCACATCTCTTATATCTCCTGCATTGGCAGGCGTATTCTTTACCAACTACGCCACCCAGACCCCTGAGTTGCTGTCATTGTAGGACACCAGAAGGACATTGCTCCAGAAGGAATGGTCAACATTTCACTGAATAGACTGGGATTTTCTAGGGGAGGTAAGAACATGATGAGGTGAGGAAAGGAATTTAGCCAGTGATGTGCTACTTGTTTAATGACTGGTCTGTGGGCAGGATGCTTATATATACATATATACATTTATTATATAAATCTTACAGGTGTAAAGAATATGTTTATGGTGTTTAGTAGTTAAGTCATGCCCGACTCTCTGCAACCCCATGGACATAGCCTGCCAGGCTCCTCTGTCCATGGGCTTCTGCATGCAAGAATTCTGGAGTGGGTTGCCATGCCCTCGTTCAGAAGATTTTCCAACTGAGGGATCAAACCTGAATCTCTTATGTTTCCTGCATTGGCAGGCGGGTTCTTTACCACCAGCGCCACCTGGGAAGCACCCTATCATCTATTACTGCTGCCAGAAGGAGCGACTATCCGGGAGGGTGGCAACCCTGAGGACTGTAGCTGAAATACATGAGAAATGCATCTGCTAGCTGAAAAAATAGGGAATTCAGAGTCCTTAGCCCACATACATTTTCAGGGTCTGGTTCCAAATACACGTAAGTAGCTTAAGGAGTACTTTTCTCTCTGGAGAAAAGGGATGTTCACCTCTGCCGTGTGGCACAACCTGAGGGGGTTGGTCCCCACTGTACGGTATCCTGTGCTGTGCCCCTGGGGTACAGCGTGAACAGTCTCTCCTGGAGCTGTGCCATGCTGCGAGAGTTTGCTGCCCTTATCATTGGTATTGTATGATTAATGGGGTTGGGAAGGGAGTAAGGAGGAATCATCTTACCCTTTGTTCTCCATTTTAGGCAAAGCTAAGAACCTAGGTTTTCAGATACTTAAATTACGTGAAAAATTATCAGTGCTATAGATACATTCCAACATTATTTTTTCAGAAAAAAAATATTGCCATTATAATATACTGATAGAATACTAATCAGGGATTCAAGGATTTCTGGGATAAATTCTCTTCTTATCAGTGAAGGATAGAGTTGTCGCTGCTGCAAAGTTCTATGGGGGTAAGCATATCCTGCATCCTCCTGTCTCCCCCACAAAGGGGTTTATTTATCTAGAGAAGGTGAGGCTGTTGGTTTGAGAAGAGGAAGATTGTAAATCTTCATTACTCAGTAGAGGATGAGTAATTTTAGATCCTAAGATCTAAAGAGAGTGATGATAATGTTTGTTATTTTAGGCTGTTGGTGTGTGAATATTATTCATCATAAACTTAATCCCGATATCTTGGGACTGCAGCAGAGTTCTAGGACTTCATTTCTTAATGTCTTCGTTACAGCTGCATATCTCAAAATAAATACAATTCTTACAAGGAAAGCATCAGCAGCTGGGGGTAGTTACATGCTATTGCCTTCTGCTAGGCAGACTCAAATTAAGCAAAATATGTGCTCTTCATTACAAAAGGATTATTTACAGGTAAACGTTCCATAGTAAAAATGCTACTCTTTCTGCCAAAAGGAGCAACTTATCAAAGAGGGTATCACCTCTGGGGCCCCTGAGCATCCAAATGGAGATGCTCAAGCTCAAATGCAAAAGATAAATGGGACCTGAAATTTTTGGACTCCTAGAGCCCCACTAAGCCAATGACTGGGCACAAAGATGGGTTGTTTTTTTTTTTTTCCCGTCTCAGATCGGAAATAGATCTGTCTTGGAAAATCAACGAAATAATCAACAAGTATTTGTTGAAAACACACCATCATCCTCATTGTTATCAACTACAGCGAACATTTATTTATGTGGGTAACACACACATTGGGGCTTTCCTGGTAGCCCATACGGTAAAGAACCTACTTGCAATGTGGGAGACCTGGGTTGGACCCTGGGTTGGGAAGATCTGCTGGAGGAGGGCATGGCAATCCACTCCAGTATTCTTGCCTGGAGAATTCCATTGACAGAGGAGCCTGGTGGGCTGCAGGCCATGAGGTCACGAAAAGTCAGACACAACTCAGCGATTAAGCACAGCACACAACACACACATTACCCAGACATGAGGTGAAAGAACCATAAGATATGGATTAGGCCACAGAGGACCAAACATCTGGACTCTAGTAGGGGAAACTAGATACTAAGATGTAAATTTCAGGAACGTTCCTGGTGGTCCAGTGGTTGAGAATCTGCCTGCCAATGCAGGGGACACGGGTTTGATCCCTTGACCCGAAGATCTTACGTGCTCCAGGGCAACTAAGCCCGTGGGCCACAACTACTGAGCCCACAAGCCACAAGTACTGAAGTCTCCATGCCCTAGAGCCATGCTCTGAAACAAGAGAAGCCGCTGCAAGGAGAAGCCTGCGCACGGCAACTAGAGAGTCACCCTGGTTGCTACAACTAGAGAAATCCCGTGCGCAGCAACGATGAACCAGCACAGCCAAAAAAAAGAATCAATTTCAATGAAAGTATATGGTAAGAGATAATAGAGATAGCGCTGCTTTAGTGAGCATTTTTCTGGATTCCATGATACATTTAATAAGAAGTGTAAGAACCCCTCTCTGTGCTAAGGGAAATCACAGTTTACCCAGGAGATGGGCTAAACATGAAACAGTAAGAAAACAAGAGGATATTATACTATGAAGAGCTAAGCTATAACATGCAGAATGAGGATCTGTGAAGACTGGAAGGAGAGAAAGTGAGCAAGCAATATGACATCATTATTAACCAGGGATGGCTCCCTACTGGGGGTGGGGGTGGCCCTCTATGAGACCTTTAAAGTCAGGGAGAGTTTGAAGAAGTGAAGAGGAGAAGGGAGGGTTCATTTCAAGTGAAAATCTCTTCAGTTTTGCTAAAGTTTGAAATGTTGGTACGGAAAGCATTTATTCAACATTTATTCAGCATCCTGATGGGGGGATAGGACTATTCTGAATAGAAAGTGAGGAGCAGTGTAGCATCGTGCCTATAACTGTAGGTTCCTCTGGTGGGTCCACGCTTGTGTTTGGGAAACAGAATTTTGTTCATTCAGGAAATACTGACCAAGGCCCTGTTATGTGCTCATGTCATGCTGGGTGCTAGGATACACAGGCAGGACGAGATATACACACATCAAGGATGCATCAGAGTGAACAGGTCTGATTACAATCCAACGTGATCCATACTCCAACAGGGATAAATGCAGAGATCTACAGGAACACAGAGGAGAATCTCCATAATCAGGCTTAGGAAGTCAGTAAGAGTTGAGATATGGAGGATGAATAGGGGTTAGTCAGGCAAGGGATGTGGGATTCTGGAGGAGGGCATGGCAACTCACTCCAGTATTCTTGTCTGGAGAATCCCATGGACAGAGGAGCCTGGTGGGCTACAGTCCATAGTTTCACAAAGAGTCAGACTCGACTGAAGCTACTTAGCATGCACACATGGACAAGGGATTGGAGAAAGCATATCGAGGCGGCATGAACAGAGTGGGTAGCAAGTCTACCTGGCTGGGTTTGAGAACCCAGAGTTGTTCTGTTTGGCTGGAGTGGAGAGGCAAGGGTTGAGGCTGGTGATACTGACAGTTGTCAAATGGTAAAATATTCCTAAGCTGTGTTAAGGAGTTTGGACTTATCCTTGAAGACAGTGGAGACTCAGTGAATCATTTTAAACTGGAGATCAACACGATAGCATCTGTTTAGAAACCTCATCCAGGCTGTGGTATGGAGAATGGATGGATGGGCCAGGTTCAAAGCTGATGCTACTTACTGGAGCATGTTCATACCCACGCAAAATCAGAAAGGGAAAACTATGTATGGTTGTCTCCTCCATTCAAGTCTATTGCCTACCTCTTGACTCAAGAGTGCACATTTTATTCTTAGGACCATGGAATTCTAACCGTCATTATCTACTGGAAGGTTTTCCTGATTCTACCTGGGTCCATCCCAGAAACAGGTAAAGGCTGCTCAAATTTATGTCTGCTCAACTTGCAAGTACACGTAACAACCATGGGATTCAGCCTGATGACGCTATGGAGGGAAAAACACCAGAGAATTGTAGTAACTCAATTTAAAGTCTGCTGAAAGCTTTGCTAAAGGCTTATGTGACTCTTCAGAGAAATTGCATGAGGTAAGAAAGCCATTGCCCCAGCCACAGAAGAGCAGCCGGTATTTCGACAAAATTAAAATATTCTCCCAGGAAAGGCTCTGTCTTTACCTTGCATAACCTTTGAGATCTTGAGGTAAAGGCAAGGGATGTGTGTGGTAAGGAACTATGTTCTGGTTATACACAGTGCTCAGCTTATGATCCAGGAGCTCCATATTTCTTTCTTTTTTTTTTTTTTCTTTTCTTTTTTCATCTCGGGCAAGATTAAGAGCAAAATTGATCTAATTTCACAGTCTGTGAAATTGACAAGTTCTAGTAAATTTTTAAAACACTTAGAAGGTTATTTTGAAAATGAGATAATAAAACAGGACATCTGTGCATTATTTTTATTCTAGGATTCTGAAATAGGCAGCCCAGCAGCATTCCAGGTTAATAGAATCTGTGTGTGACTGCAGTTGTTAATATGCACAATTAAATGCTGATTCCAATCATCAAGCTGCCAGATATAAATACTATCTGGGGAGGATTGTCTTATAAGATGACAAGACTAATAGTGCAAACGTTGCAACACCATTCAAGGGAGAAAGGAAGCCATTCTGGAGTTCTACTAAAAATAGGATGCTTGTAACAAGGAAATTAGAAGTGCATGCTCTATCCATGGCAGTTAACCATCCATTCCATTGCAAAGAGCAGGAGTCATTTCCAAACTGCTCTTTGAGATAAAAGGAGCTTCAATGGAGGAAGAATGAGAGACTGCTATATATTTTGTTATTTGCACAATAGATCCTTTCTTCCTTCCCTTCATGTAAGTGTACAATTTTAACTGAATAAATGAGAAATTAGTGGAAGAGATAAAAGAGGGCCTAAGCATAGGAAACAATGGTTTCATTATGCAATATTGAACATGTTTTCTAAAACCAACATGCACACTTAATTTTGCTCTATGAAAAAAAAAAGTTTTGCTCTATGAACAGATTTTTTTCAGTTGCATTTGATAAGTTATATTGTTGTTTAGATCCATTACTTTTAGATTTTTATATTCTTTCTTTTTTTTTTGGCAAAGTCTTGGGGTATGTGGGATTTTAGTTCCCTGATCCCTGGTTGAACCTAGGTCCCCTGCAGTGGAAGCATGGAACCTTAACCACTGGACCACCAGGGAAGTCCCAACTTTTAGATTCTTATCCCAATGCATGAAACTATTTAAACAGAAAGGAACATGATCTTGGAAAGCAAAGACAGTCAATGAGTATAAATCTGATATCCACACATGAGAAAAAGCATCATATTGGAGAGCATATCTCGCTGAAAAAGCAATTTATTTCTGGCATAGCAAGAAAACTTCTTTCTTGTTGGCACATTTAATCCATTTTTTGAATCCCTAGTAATTTTAAATTTCTAATGCTTGAAGCTAAACTCAAACCCAAACACTTTCAGGGGGATATGAGTTGAAGTGGATAAAGCACTTTGGAAAATTCTGTAGCAAGTCAGATGAAAGATGGTGGTGGGAGAGAAGGAGATGGTGAGAAGTCGGCTGACTCAAGTTACATTTAGGAAGATGTGGTGCAGAAAAAAGGGAAGAATCAAGGATGATCTCCATTTGAGTGGCTAGATGGTGGCGGTGCTGGTTAAAGAGATGAGAAAGAGCTGTGGTTGGACAAAGGTTACAGGAGAGTTCAGATAAGAGTTCCCTCTTTAAAAAAAATAATGGGTTAGAACTAGGCTACCTGACAAAGAGAATTACATAAGGTATTATTGATTAGAAAACTCAGAAGTGGGAAATATGAATAATAAAAATAATCTAGACGATAAGGTCCCATTTGGGAAAGCAAAATCGGCAAAAATCCCCATTTGGTCTTGCATACACACAGACACACAGATGTTGTTATGTATGCTATCTTGTGAGAAGGAATGGGATGGTGGTGGTGTTGGGGAACAAAATGCAAAAAGATTGCACAAAAATGATATTCTATCTATGTAAAATAATATCTTGGTGTATATACAGGTGAAGTAATTAAAAAAAACAGGAATTAAAAAAAAGTGAGGGGGGTCGGTCTTGACCTCCCTCTATCCCTTTCTTCCTCCTCTCTCCCACTTTCCCTCCCTTACTTCTTTTCTTTCTTCCAAGAAGGGTGAGAAGGCAGGTGGACAGAGGATGGAGCCCACACAGTTGAAGGCAGTTGAGTATATTTAGGGGACTGAGGGCTTTGTTGGGGTTGGGCCTGCACAAGGAGGTTGTGGAGAGGCAGCATGGTGGGGTAAGGGGAAAGAGTGGGGACCTGAGGAGGATTAAGAAAATAGTAAATATATCAAGGAAACCTGGAGCTGGGTTTCTCCAGGAAGAAGATACAAATGTGGAAAGGGTGAAAGCTAGAATGAACTTGTGGCTTTGGAGGGCAACTGGCTATATCTATGTGAATTCTCAATGTGTGCATGTGCTTATGTGTGTACATATACATGTATGCATACATCATACGTACACACAAATGTGTATATGTGTACGTAGGTATATATGTAGGCTTCCCGGTGGCTCAGTGATAAAGAATCTGCCTTTCAATGCAAGAGATGTCAGAGACGCAGGTTGGATCACGGGGTCAGGACGATCCCATGGAGGAAGAAATGGCAACCCACTCCAGTATTCTTGCCTGGAAAATTCCACGGACAGAGGAGCCTGGAGGGCTACAGTCCATAGGATCATTGAGGGTTGGACATGACTGAGCACACACACACACACATATATGTGTGTGTTTGTACATATATATTTCCTAGATCTGTCCAACATCCATGCTGAAAAAAATACAAGACAAAAGCCCCACATTTCCCTATGTAAAGCCATATTGTATAGTAACTGGAATACTGTTCAGAGCACTGGCTAGAATTAAACAGTACAATTATATACAAAGAAAGAATCTAGTAGAAGTGATGCCTGGCAGCTATGAACACATCTGACACTTAGATCTTGATTTCTAAATCGCACTCTCCACTAAGACACTCAAGGAAGACACTCCTTAAAGAAGTGGCTGACTCCAGGGCTAAACGGGGAAAAGAACAAGATGAGTTTGTGACACTTTTTTTTTTTTTTAACCAAAAAGTAAAGATGTACTCAGAGAATGATGTTCTAGGTCAAAAAGACACAGAAGCTGCCTTGAAGTGGCTTTTCCTGGTCAAATACGGGATAACTTGAGCATCAAAATAAATAATGACAGCTGTGGATTATAACTCAAAGAATAATAAAGGAATGCATGGACGCACACTGATATAAACAACTGAAAGAAAATAAAGCTTTTCTTTACAGCAGAAGGCCAACAAATACATGTACAAGGAATGATGGAATTAGAGAAACATCATTTGTCAACCATCATAATGATAATTGATTCAGGCAAAAATCATTGATGATGCTAAAGCTAGTGGGTGAAAGGGGATTTTACTATAGTCTAAAAGTATCTGTCTATGAAATATCTATTAATTACTAAGGGTAAAATGTAACTTTGCATTGAAGAAATCTGACAAAAATTTCCAATCATGTTAAAATATGAGAAAACCTCAAACAAACTCACACTGAAAGGACAGTCTGTGAAATGATTTTCACAGACTTAAAGGTCTTGAAACTTAAAGGTCATGAAAGTAAGGAAGAACAGAGGAACTGTTCCACAAAACTAAAACAAAATATCACATGACCTAGCAAGTCTACTCTTGGTTATATATCCAAAAACAAAACAAAAACAAAACCACTAATTAGAAAAGAGGCATGCCCCTCAAGGTTCATTGTAGCATTATTTATAATTGCCAAGATATGGAAGCAACCTGAGTGTCTCTCAATAGATGAATGTATAAAGAAGATGTGGTATACATATATATATACACATACATACACACAATGGAATACTACTCAGCCATAAACAAGGGTGAAAATTTGCTAGTCACAGCGATGTGGATGAATTTGGAAGGAATTGTGCTAAGTGAACGAAGTCAAAGACAAATACTGTACGATATCACTTACATGTGGAATCTAAAAAAATACAATGAACTAGTAAATGTAACAAAAAAGAAGCAGACTCAGATATAGAGAACAAGTTAGTGGTTACCAGTGCAGAGACAGGGAGGGGCCGTATGGGGTAGGGGAGTGGGAGACATAAACTGTTGCATAAAAGACAGATTCAATTGTGTATTATTCAATACAGAAAATATAGCCAATATTTTGTAATAACTGTAAATGGAAAGTAGCCATTAAAACTGTATACAATTAAAAAAAAATTGCTCTTGGACTCAATGACAGATTCATGAGACAACTCTTAAACTTCTGTCCAGAAATGATACATGGTCCTTCCTCTAACATCTTATTGGTCAAAGCAAATCACATGGTCAACTCTGATACTGATGGAGAGAGGGTGTGGTATAATTCTTCCATAGAGAGGTACAAGGTCAGCAGTGGGACACAGCACCACTGTGTCTTGTGGAATCTCAGGAAACTAGCGAAGACCTGGGTACAAATCTTTGTTCTTTAACGTGATGAGTTCAGATATCCCGGGGCTGACATCCATGCCCTGGAAGAAGGCATAGCTGGACTATGGAAGGCCCAGGAGAGGGGCTTAGTAGGGAAGAGCAGCAAAACTGCTCACCAACAGTATGCTGTTGGTGTTCAGTCGCTAAGTCATGTCTGACTCTTTGGGACCCTGTGGACTGCAGCGCGACAGGCTTCCCTGTACTCCAGTATCTCCCAGAGCTTGCTCAAATTCATGTCCATTGAAGTCGGTGGTGCCATCCAACCGTCTCATTCTCTGCCACCCCCTTCTCCTTTTACTTTCAATTTTTCTCAACATCAGGGCCTTTTCCAAAGAGTTGGCTCTTTGCATCAGGTGGCCAAAGTAGTGGAGCTTCAGCATTAATCCTTCTAAAGAATATTCAGGGTTGATTTCCTTTAGGACTGGTTTGATCTCCTTGCAGTTCAAGGGACTCTCAAGAGTCTTCTCTAGCACCACAGTTCAAAAGCATCAATTCTTCAGCGCTCAGCCTTCTTCATGGCCCAACTCTCACATCCATACATGCCTACTGGAAAAACCATAGCTTTGACTATAACGATCTTTGGGCAAAGTGTTGTCTCTGCTTTTTAATACACTGTTTGGGTTTATCATAGCTTTCCTTCCAAGGAGCAAGTGTCTTTTAATTTCATGGCTGCAGTCACCAACGGTATAATCTGTATAAATCAAAAACAATTGAGTTTTCTCCAGCTTAAAAAGAAAAAAGTATGACTTCCACTCCACCATGTTTCCTTCCCTCTTTCAGTTGGCTTAAAAGTATGGAAAGTGCCCATTAAAATGCAATTCTTATACAAATGGGGAGGCTTATTAGGCCTATACCAGCCAATATCTTAGATTGATTTAGTTTATTGTTCTCCAGAGTTTGAGAAATGCAGGATCATTGTTACAAAGATGATATTAGTAGCACATGAATGAATATATACTTTTTCTTTAACATTTCTACATGTATTTCTCCTGTTTAATTAAATAACATATCTAATCTGTAATTTCACAGATACTATTGATTAAAATGAAATTAAAATGATTGCCTACAGTTAAAAAGTGAGTCACTTAAAATAAAAATACCAGCTAGATAATAATGCAGGTGGTTCAAGCGCAATGCAAAAAATGTGAGGATGGGTGATAAGTGACAAAAGTTTGGGAAACACCAATTCTGTCAATCAGGTTAACTAACTATTTTCCCATTGAAAGGGAAGGTATGTAGGGAAGACAAGATTTGCATGGTAGCCTGCGTGAAGGTGGGACGGGTCCTGGGGAGGCTGGTGTGACGCTGGGTCCTTGAGATTTGAAAAAACATGTCCACACTGGGGTCATAATATGGGGTGGGGGGCATAAAAGTTAAGGAAGACCATGGAAATTTGAATAGAGAAAAAGATGCTTCTTTCTTCATATCATCGTGCAGAGTGAGCCTGGCTCAGGTGTTTGGTGAATGGAAGGCTTTCTTCAAGGTGGTGAATGGCCAGCCTACAGAAGGAGGAACATCTTTGCAATGAAGACAGACAGTCGTTAGATTGGGATGATTCTGGTACCCCCTATTACAAAAGCTGCCCAAACATTCCCAAGGCATCACATATGTGGCAGATTGATGGATGAGAATTCAATGACAGGGTAGACTGGCAAGAATTTTATTTTTCTGTGACACTAGCTGGAGGATTTAGCAGACAATGGCTGCCATTCTACACCACCAGTGTTCATAACATCTTTGAAAATAAAATGCTCCAAGTTCGTAGAGGAAACTTGCTCTGACGGAACACAGCAACAAAGAGAGCCTTTGAAGCCCTGCCTTCTCCAGTGCCTTCTGATTCCTGGTTTCAGGCAAATAAAAGCTTTCATAAAGTTCTCCTAAGCCTCCCTGGAGCTGTCCTTATTGCTCAGCGTGAGGAACAAAAACAGCTTGGGAAGCAATCTTCTGGTTCTCACCCTCAGGAAACGCCGGGGCCGAGAGCTTCTGAGTTCCAGGCAGGGGAGGGGGATGGGGACCCCCCACCTCCCAGTGGATTGGAGGTAGGAAACAGTGCTCCTGACTTGACTACTTTAGGCTGGTTGGTTACAAGGTTCAGACATTTCTCCCGATAACGAGATCTGAAAACCGAAGTTGCTCACTTGCAAATTTCATGCTCCAGTGTGGCAAATGTACAGAATGCTCTTTGGAGGAATGGCATTTTTCTACCTCAAGGTCAGCAGAGCTGTGTAATTAGAGTTTCAGTCTTGTGAATACAAGTTTCAGTCTCATGAATCAAGAACTGCCAGGCTGGGTCAGGCATACGCATTAACTAGCTGTGGGCTTTCGGTGGATATTACCCTTTCTGGACCTTGGTTTCATCATTTTAAAGTTCGAGGTTTCACAGACATGTGGTTGCCACAGGGAAGAGGGGCGTGGGAGGGATAGGAGCTGAGATTAGCAGATGCAAGTTATTATGTCTAAGATGCATAACTGAATCACTTTGCTGTTCGGCAGAAACTAACACAATATTGTAAATCAACTGTGCTGTGCTTAGCCACTCAGTCGTGTCCAATTCCTTGCAACCCCATAGACTGTAGCCCGCCAGGCACTTCTGTCCATGGGGATTTTCCAGGCAAGAATACTAGAGTGGGTTGCCATGCCCTCCTCTAGGGGGTGTTTCCAACCCAGGGATTGAACCCAGGTCTCCCGCATTGCAGGCGAATTCTTTACCATCTCAGCCACCAGGGAAGCCCAAGAATGCTGGAGTTGGCAGCCTATCCCTTCTCCAGGGGATCTTTCCCACTCAGGAACTGAACCAGCGTCTCCTGCAGGCAGATTCTTTACCAACTACCAGGGAAGCCCTATATATAGGATGGATAAACAACAAGGTCCTACTGTATTCCACAGGGAATTATATTCAATATCCTGGAGAAACTGAATGGAAAAGAATATGAAAAAGGATGTGTACATATATATGCGTGTGTGTATCTGAATCACTTTGCTCTACAGAAGAAATTAACATGACACTGTAAATCAACTATACTTCAATAAAATAAATTTAAAAACAAAGTTAGAGGTTTCAACCAGATAATTGATAACTGCCTTCCCACTCTAACGAGCCGCATGCCAGCACCTTCCCAAAGGTGATCATTAGTTTGTTCTGGCATGTCAGGTGCGAGAAACTGAGACTTAAGAGGAAAATGGAGAAGATATTTCTCTGTCACACACACAGAGGCAGGCTTTGTGCAGGTCTGGCAGTAACTGTGTCAAGGTCAATCCTGTACAGGGTTGTGTGATTTAGCAGGTATTTACTTGTGGGCAATGAATGAATGAATGAATGAATGAATGCTAACAAAAAGGAAGAATAATTTCAGGCATCGAAGTGACCTCTGACAATGGCATGGAAGGATCACTGCATTTTATTACCCAATCTTCATTCAGAATAGTAATCTAAAAGCTGTTTTGTTTTGTCTCTTAAAGCTCCTTTCTTCTGTCCCTTGTACCTGGGAAGACTCAGTTATTATTTGCCTGTGTACTCTGAGTCAATTTGTACCCCAAGGAAGTATGAATTTTGTGTTCATTCTACTTGAATGCACCAGCATTTTGTGAGAGCTGACTGCTCATTTTCAGGAGGGGTCAACAGGATGGCAACCTTGAGGAGTCAGGTGCAAGCCCTTTTTCTTTGGAAGAATGAAGATCCTGAATAAGAAACATAAACATCGGTTTCAATGAACTTCAACAATTTCAAGAGCTAAATCCCCTGCTGCCTATTATTTTGAAAAGTTCATTCAAAATAGGTCTGCAAAGGATATATATTTATTCATCCACTCATCCCTTTGTAAATAATTCAATTCTAGCTCGCTGCCAACCCCTGTGTAGCACCAGGGGTACAAAGGTGACTCTGCCGCAGTCCCTGACCTGAAAACTCACCTCTGAGTTTGGGAGACAGTCATGTAAACACTCATTAAAGAACTATATTTCCATCAGTGGTGGTTGCCAGAAGCAGGAGGTGAAGGGGATCAAAAGGTATAAACTTATAGTTATAAAATAAGTCATGGGGATATAAAGTACAGCATGGTGACTATAGTTAATACTACCATATTGCATATTTGAAGTTTCTATGACAGTAGATCTTAAGTCTTCATTACGAGAAAAAAAATGTAACTATGTATGATGATGGATGTTAACTTGAGTTACTATGATGATTATTTTACAGTATATTTTAACACACAAATATCGAAAAAAAGAACTATATTAGTCAAGACTCTTGGTTTGTTCATGACCAAACTCAACTTCAAACAGCTCAGGTGTACGGGGGCATTTATTCGATTGGAGACAGAGGGAGGGGGGTAGCCCACATTGAGATTTTTTAATATAAAAGCCTAAATTTGGGGTCTTCTTGGAAAAATAATAGGATATTCTAGAAATAAAAGAAATATTCTTTTAGACTGTCTCCTAAAAGAAAACCATAACCATAAACGAGAGTGGGTGCCCCTTATATATGGCACAAGTATTCTCTCCATTGCACCAACCCACCATCTGCATGGAGTTTTCACATGTATTTATATCAGCCCTGGTCACTCATTTGTGTTTCTTCTAATTAAGCATTTGAATTTTTAGGCCCTTGGGTGAGAAGAAGGTCAAATTGGAGGTGGGAAGACCAGTTGGTAAGCTATTGCAACACTGTCTTCAAAAAAGATGATGGCAAAGCAGATGGAGAGTCAAGAACAGTGGCGAGATATTTTGGTCATGGTGACAGAACTTGGTCAGCAAAGGATTATGTATTTTCACTTATTCAAAGATATTTTTGGAAGTGTCTGCATTTTTTTCCTTCATGTAATTATCTTGCACTTTATAGAAATCTCTGTTGCTGCTACTGCTGCTAAGTCACTTCAGTCGTGTCCGACTCTGTGCGACCCCATAGATGGCAGCCCACCAGGCTCCCCCGTCCCCGGAATTCTCCAGGCAAGAATACAGGAGTGGGTTGCCATTTCCTTCTCCAATGCATGAAAGTGAAAAGTGAAAGTGAAGTTGCTCAATAGTGTCCAACTCCCAGCGACCCCATGGACTGCAGCCTAGCAGGCTCCTCCGTCCATGGGATTTTCCAGTCAAGAGTACTGGAGTGGGCTGCCATTGCCTTCTCCGTAGAAATCTCTAGACATTATGTTTTTGGTTTTTTTTGCCCCCCTCAAGGAACAAACCAAGACACTGGGGAAAATAAGTCAGGAAGGGCCTGGCTAAGTATCCATAAACAGTAAGCTAACCTAGGCCCAGGTGGAGTCCAGGGGGGACCTGCTAAGGAAGGGGGCAGCTACTCAGGACTTAGGAAGCAAAGCAAGATCTAGAGACTCCGATGTCAGGCCCAGCGTGTCAGGGGCCCAGGGAAAGACCCAGAAAACCAGAATCAGGGGCCTTGGCTTTGATGGCAGTAACAGGTCAGAATCCACTGAGGAATCTGAGTAAAAGTCACAGCATGGGAAGTGTGTGTGTGTGAAGAGAATCAAGCTGAGCCTCTAGCTGGAGGAATTAGGTAGGAGTGAGGAACTGGGAGGTCAGAAGCAAGGCAGTTCCTGATCTTTAGGGGACCTTCCTCTCTGAAGATTCTGCTCGTGGCTCCCTCTGTGTATTATTTACCCTGCTATTGTCAGGTCATTCCACCCAGAGGCGTCCAGACCAAACCCATGGTCTGCTTCTCCCCAAGGCCAGAGGAAGAAAGGAATCTCTTTCTTTAAGTCCTTTCGTTACATACGGGTTTCCCTGGAGGTTCAGCGGTAAAGATGCCGCCTGCAATGCAGGAGATATAAGAGATGCTGGTTCAATCCCTGGGTTGGGAAGATCCGCTGGAGGAGGGTATAGCAACACATTCCAGTATTCTTGCCTGGAGAACCCCATGGACAGAGGAGCCGGGTGGGCTACAGTCCATAGGGTCACAAAGAGTCGGACGCGGCTGAAGCAACTTAGCACACATGCACATTACACACAGCATTTTCTTGTTCTCTTTTCATAAGACACGAAGAAGGCAGTTTTCTCAGAGACAGAGGTAGGTACCCCATATTTGATTTCCAGAGATTACTTTCTCTTGATTTCTCTGTATTTACTGAATTTCAGACCTGTGGATTCCCGCTGTCTTGCACACACACTCGGTTTCCCATGGTACACTATCTCCAGGGAACTTAGCTGGATCTTGGACCCAGAGGTTTCCTTAAAGTATACGTGAGCAACATTGCCTGGAGGGGGCAGAAAAGGCTTCCCACAGGCTCAGGTGACACATAAGGTGGGCTTTGAGATGAGGAAGACACTTTAAGGTGGTGATAAAAGTAGAGAAAATGGTATTTTAAGGAAACAAAAAAGTATACGTAAAGGGCAACCAGGTGATAGAGTTTGTGTTTTTCCTGAAGAATTCCAGGGATGGAGAGAGCTCCCTGAGATTTTTTATAATTCTTCCCAGCTGTTTTCTAGCTCTTTTTGGCCAAAATGTTCAGTTTCTTTCCAATTAATATTTGATTTTAAAAAACATTTTAGGAGAGTAAAAAAAAAAGTCTTCAAAACGCTTATAGTGTCCTTGCGTGCTGCTTGCTAAGTCACTCAGTTGTGTCTGACCCTTTGGGACCTCATGGACCAGGCTCACCAGGCTCCACTGTCTGTGAGATTTTCCAAGCAAGAATACTGGAGTGGATTGCCATACCCTCCTCCAGGGGATCTTCCTTACCCAGGGACTGAAACTTCATCTCCTGCAGCCCCTGCATTGCAGGTGGAATCTTTACCACTGAGCCCCCAGGGAAGCCCCGGTATCCATTAAGGGTTTAAATATTTAAACCTATTTTAAATGTATACTTTTCTTAGAGAACTTTGGAAAATTACTAACAGTCTCACCATCTAAATATACTTACTAATACTATAAAGTATTTCTAGTCTTTTTTTTTTGTATACTCAATGAACTGAACTGAAATTGATTTCTATGTGCTCTATTTTTATCACTTGCATCTTTAAATTTTTATTTATAATTAAATAATGAGAAGACCACTTTAGTTCTACTGTTCTTTTTTTTTTCTCAAGTATTTGCAGAAAAATACTTGGCCTTTTAAAGAGGGAGGTTCTTACTTCAGACAAGTCCTGGGAAATGGTGTGTGTTTCAAGTGGTTCAGAATAAAATATCAACTTTTTTTGTCAATTTTGGATATTTTAGTAAAGCTGAACAAGCACAACATGATCCAAAAATTCCACCTATAGGTAAAGTATATGTGTTAAATCTTTTCCATCAGTCTCTACTGAGGATTTAATTTATATTGGCTCTTCCATTCTGTGTGATTTTGGATAAGTCATTTTACCTTTCTGTGCCTTAGCTTTCTCATTTTTGAAATGTGGATAATTTTATTTCAGACACCTTAGAAATTGCTACTTATAATGTGTTTACTGCTATTGCTGACAGTAGTAAAGTCAGAGGAGAAATTTGAAGATGACTTATCAGTGTAATGAGATTCAGATATATTCTGAGTATCAAAATTTTAAATAATTTTGTTAAAAATAGATGAAGGTTTTCCTAATATCTTTCCATTGGGGAGAAAGTTTTCACCTCAGTTGACAGGGTCAAGGAATGTTCTCTCTCCCATTAACATGCAGGCAAGTCTCCAGCAATCTAATCGACTTTGAAAAGGCAAGGAATACATTCAGTTTCTCTCACATTCGTAGTCTCAGGAAATGAAAGTTAGTAAAATCCAGCACCATCTCTTCATTAAATTTAGGAACAGAACTCATCCTCTAATTGAATTCTTATCTAATGAGCTTTAAGGCAACTTGAGAACTTGAATTTTGATGCTTATTATCTATGTTAATTAAAACACAATCACAATTATCTACTTCTTGTCTGTCTCCTTTCATCTCTATATACCACGTCACTTCTCACATCCAAATTATGTTTATTGTTGCTTAAATGGTAGTGAGCATTTTCCAATTTTATTATTTCTTAAATTGAAGTATAATTGACATACATTATATTAGTTTCAGGTTTGCAGAATAACGATTTGATATTTACATATATTGCATATTGTCACCACAATAAGTATAGTCAACACCTGTCATCACACATAGTTATAGAATTTATTTTTCTTATGATAAGAATTTTTAGGACTTACTCTCTTAGCAACTTTCAAATATGCAGTAGAGTATTATTAACTATAGTCACCACACTGTACACTATATCCCCATGATTTATTTATTTTATAACTGGAAGTTTGTACCTTTTGACTACCTTCATCTGTTTTTCCCACCCTACCACAGCCCTCTTGCCTCTGGCAACCCCCAATCTGTTCTATTTATGAGCTTGGTGGGTTTTGTTTTGCTGTATTTTTTGTTTTTAGACTCTACATGGAAGATGATACACTATTTATCTTTCCCTGTCTGACTTATTTCACATAGCATAATGCCTTCATCTATGTTGTCACACATGGAAATATTTCTTTCTTTTTTATGGCTAAATAGTATTGAATGGCATTTATATTTCACATTTTCTTTATCCATTCATCCATTGATTGACTCTTAGATTATTTTCATATCTTGGCTATTATAAATACTACCACAATGAACATGGGGGTGCATACATCTTTTCAAGTTAGTGTTTTCATTTTCTTCTAATACATTACCCCAAAGTAGAATTGCTGGATCATATGGTGGTTCTACTTTAAATTTTTTTGAGGAACCTCCACACTGTTTTCCATAAAGGCTGTTCCAGTTTACATTCCCACCAAACATTACACAAATGTTCTCTTTTCTCCATATTTGGCCAACACTTCTTCTTTTATTTTACTTTTTTTGATAATAGCTATTCTAACAGGTGTGAATTGATAATCTCATCATGGCTTTGATTTGCACTTCCCTGATGATTAGTGATGTTGAGCGCTTTTTAAATGTACTTATTGGCTATGTGCATGTCTTCTTTGGAAAGAAGATCTATTCAGATCTGTCCATTTTAAGATTGGATTTTTTTTTTTTTTGCTATTGAGTTGTATAAGTTCTGTTTTGTATTTTGAATATCAACCCTTTATCAGATATATGATTTACAAAATTTTCTCCCTTTCTACCAGTTGCCTTTTCATTTTCTTGATGGTTCCCTTCAATATGCAGAAGCTTTCTAGTTTGATATAGTCTCAAGAATGAGCATTTTTTTTAAAATGAGAAGCACATGGTAGAACTAGAGGTATAACTTATCCTTCTTTCTTTTTCTCAAGAAATTAGTGATTTCGTGATCTAGCTCTTGGGTTGATGATGGGGTTCAGAGCAGAAGCCATGGTAAATGTAAATAGCAGTGATTTGGGGGTTCTAAAAGGGCTAGGGTTCAGGAAGAAGCTTGCCTTCTGAGAGGGAATATATAAATGAGTTTACGTGACTCTACACTAATAAGAATATATACCTCTCAAACAATAGCTGACACAAGTAGGACTTTAAGTAGTGATACTTCAGTGGAACTTACTAGGGTTTGAAGCAACAGAAAAAAAACAAAATTGCCAAGCATTATGAAAAGACCATCTCTATCTCTGATAATATTCTGAGTTCTGAAATATACTTCAATATGTAGGAAGCCCAAGAATAGTGGAGTGGGTAGCCTATCCCTTCTCCAGGGAATCTTGGTGACCCAGGAATTGAACCAGGGTCTCCTGCATTGCAGGTGGATTCTTTACCAGCTGAACCAGTAGAGCTACCAGGGAAGCCCTAATATTAGAACAGCATTTCTTTTTTCCCTTATTTTCTTTTTAACCTATTTATTACTTTTTATTTAAAGTGTTTTTTTTTCTAGACAGCATATAGTTGGGTCTTGCTTCTTTTATACATTCTGACAATCTTGGTATTTTAATTGGGAAGTTTAAACTGTTTCCATTTAATATAATTATTGAGTTATTTAGGTGTGTATTTATCATTTGCTATTTATTTGCTGTTTGTTCTATTTGTTCTTTCCTTTTCTCTTCCTTTTCCTCGTTTGATCAGTTATATTTTTTAAAATTATTTCATCTTTTTCTATTGTTTTCTTATAAGTGGTAACAGTCCTGTATTTATACTTGTGGATTGATGGTCTATAGTACACATTTTCACTTGTCACAATCTAGCCTCAAGTGAGATTATAAGACTCATCACTAATAGTATCAGCAACCTACAACATATACTTCCTTGTCTCCCCTCCCATTCTTTGTGCTATTGTCCCACATCTTCATTTTATAAATATCACAAACTTCACACTGCCTTGTTATTATTTTTATTTAGAAAGTCAATTATCTATAAAGATATTAAATAGTATGAAAATATTTACACATCTACCCCTGAGGTTATAATTTCCAGTGCTCTTCATTTCTTTGTATAGATTTATATTTTCACCTGGGATCATTTTCTTTCTGCCTAAAGAACTTGCTTTAATCTCCCTTTATATCTCTAATAGTGTGTGTGTGATGATGATGAATGAATTCACCTTTTTGTAAGTTTGAAGACTTTATTTCTTCATTTTTGAAAGGAAATTTTGCTGGATATAGAATTCTATGTTGGCCACTTTTTTTTCTTTCAGTGTTGATTCACTGTCATCTCACTTAAAATTCCCAGTGTCATAAAAACCATTGCTTCATACATTTTGTCCATTTTATGTTTGCTTTAGGTGAGACCATAAATCCCTTCTTCTCTTAATTTCATATTGGTTGGAAATATGTTGGTAACTATTTTTTTTTCTTTTTAAACTTGAAGTATAATTGATTACAATGTTATACTAGCTTCAGGTGTACAACATAGTGATTCAATATTTTTAAGCATTGCAAAATGACCATTTTGCAATGGTCACCAGACAATGTTATTACAATATCATTGACTATATTCCCCCATGACTCATTTATTTTGTAACTGGAAGTTTGTACCTTTTAATCTCCCTCACCAGTTTCACTCATTGCCCCATGCCCCACCCCTCAGGCAACCACCAGTTTTGGAACTACATTTTTAAATTTGAGTTATTTTAAATTTAAATAGTAATATGTGGCTAGTGGTCCCATATTTATCAGGACAGTCTAGGGAATGAGGGAAAGGTGAAGTAGAACAAGCCTGGGATTTGGCTTCATGAGACATACTGAGAGATGGTACATTGGACAGTTCCCTGAGACTAGCCCCCTTGGCCAGTGACTTAGAGTGTTCCTGTGATCATGCCTGACAATAACTGCTTGATGCTGAAATGAAGTCCATTACTCCTTCTGCATGGCTTTCTGCTCTATTGACAGCATTAATTTCTGGAAATCTGGCTTTCTTTCTCATTTCAAAGGTCTGCTGTCTAAACTCGGCAGGCTGTATTTGGCTACTATTCTGTTATGACCCTGGGTAAAATGCCTGCTAAGGAAGCACTCAGAAAGTGCTTCCAATTGACTGACAGAACAATACTATGTTGCTGTGATTTTATGTTTATGAAATGAAGGCGTCTCTCAATCCATTTGTGAAATTAAGAATTGACACTAGTAAATGAGACACTGAACCTTTTTCCATTCATAAAGATTGCTAACCCTAGACAACTTAAAGCCTTAAAAAAAGCAGGCTTGGTTTTGTTTTAAAAATCAACTAGTGTCTTGTTAAGGATGTAGGTAGCACTTGTCTGCTTAACTTATTTCCATTAAGATAGTCAGAGAGGACTTGCCTGGTGGCTCAGTGGTGAAGAACCTGCCTGCAAATGCAGGAGACATGGATTTGAACCTTAATCCAGGAAGACCTTGCATGCTGGGGAGCAACTAAGCCCATGTGTCTCAACTACGGAACCTGTGCTCTAGAGCCTGGGAGTGGCAACTACTAGCCCAAGCACCCTAGAGCCTGTCTTTTGCAACAGGAGAAGCCTGTGCACTGCAACCAGAGAGGAGTCCCTGCTTGCTGCAACTAGAGAAAAGCTCACACAGCAGTGAAGACCCAGCACAGCCACAAATAAATAAATAAATAAAATGTAAGAAAAAAGATTATTTGCAGATGTACAGTGTTGAGTTTCAGACTGTTGTCTAATATCAAATAATATTATGTGCTTTGATATGGTAGTTTCTCTGGGTCATAAGTCTAGCAGTAGATTTTTACTACAATTGAGTTTACTGGGAGGAATAATTCTATTTTAGTGCCTCCACCAAAAAAGTAGACATGCTTCAAACTGACTTATTTATCCTCAAATTATTTATTATCTACTATGTTCCAGGCATTAGAGATAAAACAATGAAGAAAACAAACAAAAATCCCTCACTTCATAGATTATTATATTCTAGTTGGAGGAAACAGTCAGTACACAAATAAAGAAGTAAAATATTTAGAATGTGAGATGGTAATAAATGCTATGAAGGAGAATAAAGCAGGAGGAGTGGGAAGCTTCAGGATGGCTGTAATTTTAAAAAGGAAGGTCTAGAAAGCCTACTGAGAAGGAGGTGTTTGAACAGAGGACTGAAGGAGGAGAAGAAATAAACCACTCAGATATTTGGGGAAGAGCATTTCTGGTAGAAGGAACAGCAGCTGCAAATGCCCTCAGGCAGGAATGTGCACAGAAACATCTGCGTGAGCAACAGCAAGGCAGCATCTCAGACCTAAGGACACAGCTTGAATTTTTCACTATGTAACAGACTGCCAACTTCATCATTCAGCCTCCTACTATTACCATAGATACACTGTACTGTCTCTAACTAATGCATAACTTTATGTATATATGAATTTATTTTTTATACTGTTATTCTAAAAATGTTTTTGATAATTTGTAACCGGACCTTTGTCTTCACTTTTCCTTTGAATTCAACTATTAGAGTAATTTTCCTAAAACACCATTTTAATCATGTTTATCCCTTTCTCAGGAACCTAAAACTGTTTATTTAACCAAATTCAAAATTCTGATTTTGCCATTGATAGTTTTCTATGAACTGGTATGATATCCTTCATACACCCTGCCTCTGAATTACCTCTCTACATCCTCTCTACATGTCATATCTATCCCTATCCTTGTGTACAATTATGCTGGTCCCCTTGCCTTGAGCTCCTCCCATTTCTCACTGCCAATTCATTTTATGCATATCCTCAAAATAAAAACTCACATCTACCTCACTTATTTATTCAACAAACCATTTGTTGCAGCTTCCCTGGTGTCTCAGAGGTTAAAGCATCTGCCTGCAATGCAGGAGACCCGGGTTCAATCCCTGGGTCGGGAAGATCCCCTGGAGAAGGAAATGGCAACCCACTCCAGTATTCTTGCCTGGGAAATGCCATGGACAGAGGAGCCTGATGGGCTACAGTCCACGGGGTCGCAAAGAGTCGGACACGACTGAGCAACTTCACTTTCACTTTCATTTTCACTTATACACTAGACATAGAACAACTTGAAACTTACTGCGATTGACATCACCCCTGATGTAATGAGTCAATTCCTTACTCGCCTGCCCCCCGCCCCCGCCCCGCCACCCCCCTGCCCTGGACTCCTACAACATTCTAAGTTACATAGCAGTCATTATATTTCATGATTCTTGTTTCATCTTCAGTGCATCCTTTCTCTAGGGGTTAGTTGCAGATCCCTGAGGGCAGAAACTTTGTCTTATATTACTTTGCATTTTCCACAATGCCTAGCATAGTAGAAGCAAATTAAAAACTTGTTGCTAGATTGACTCAATTCTAAAGGGTTTTTAGAAGCAGTCACAGCAATCCTCTGAAGATCTTCTTTTTACTTCATATTTAGCTACTCTCCCATCTCATTGATTAAGTAAACATGGCACTGTGATGAATGCAGAGCATTTCATTGGTCAGAGGGATCATCCAAGTCTTCTGTAACAATGGATAAAAGATGTACCATCTACTTCCTCCTTCCAGCAGATGGCATTTTGATCTGAACAGAAAATATAGGACACTGACTACTTTAACAGTGACAGATGTGGTCTAAAGCAGATAACGTTGAATGCTGTGCTCAAGATGAGCACATCCACCTTGTCTCCTTCTTGGTGGGTGGGGGGACAAATCCTGGGGTCCCCATTGTTCCTGATGAGACAGGACACAGCTTCGTCTTCCTAATGCGGCAAGATAGTTGTTCAAATTTTCATGGCATCTACGAGGTATCCATGGAACCATGCGTTATAAGATGATCGTATTATGCAACTAGGCTCCAGCCCCACTGGGTTCCTATCTCTTCCTCAGCTATATCAAGTCCTTTTCTACCCTCACACCTTCTAAACTTGCTGTGCTCCCTTCCTGAAATGCTCTTCTCCCAAACCCTGCCCAGCTTCCTTTTCCTTTTTCAGCACTCAGCTCAAATGTTGTCCTCCAGGCACTCACCCCTGACCACTCCTATTTAGTGAAGGTATCCTTCCCCACTCCCTACTAATATTCCACATTGTTAGTACTGTTGTGTCACCTCTTTCTTTCTTTCATGGTATGTATCCTGATTGAGGCTGAGCAGAGATCTGGTGCCTGGTAGACCTTCAGTAAAAATCTGTGGAGTGAAAGAACAAACGAGCTGTTGTAAAAATAGCTGTGTGTGGTTTTTCAGCATCGTTCATTACCCCGTGATTTATAGGAAGGGCAATGTACACAAACCACATGTGTGGCACTTAACTCTCAATAATATCTAGCTTTAAAAATTATTATTGTTCTTAGATGTACAGACAGGACTAAAAAAATTAAAATGAGAAATGCTCTATAGACTCATATCACTACTCTGTCCTGTTTTTTGTTCCCTAAACAGCCTTAGCTTCTCTTAATAAGCTTCTGGTTATCTCCTAGCTCTATGGGTTTAACTCTGATTAAACTCATTTAATCTTTCTCTCAATAACAGGGCAATACTAATGTGACTCAGAATCCTTCATTTGTGTTTTGCTTTACTGCACAGAAAACATCTGCACCTTTAGAAGAGCTCTGCGATTTGGGCAGAGCATGCAGCCCATTGAGATCTATTGCACAGATGAGAAACAGGTTCAAAAAAATAAGTGACTTATGCACAGCAAAGAAAACCATAAACAAGGTGAGAAGATAGCCCTGAAAATGGGAGGAAATATGTGCAAAGAAAGCAACTGACAAAGAGGTAATCTCCAAAATATAGAAACAGTTCATGCAGCTCAATATTAAAAAAAAAACAAAACAAAACACAACACAATCAAACAATGGGTGGAAGACCTAAATAGACATTTCTCCAAAGAAGACTTACAGATGGCCAACAAGCACATGAAAAGATGCTCAACATCACTAATTATTAGAGAAATGCAAAACCACAATGAGGTATCACCTCACACCTGTCAGAATGACCATCATTTAAGAAGTCTACAAGTAATAAATGCTGGAGAAGGTGTGGAGAAAAGGGAACCCTACTGCACTGTTGGTGGGAATGTAAATTTGTACAGCTGCTATGGAGAACAGTATAGAAGTTCCTCAAAAAACTAAAAATAGAAACCATATGACCCAGCAATCCCCCTACTGGGCACATATCCACAGAAAATCATAATTCAAAATGACACATGTACCCCAATTTCAGCACTATTTACAACAGCCAGGACATGGAAGCAACCTAAATGGTTCATTAGAAGAGGAACAGATAGAAAAGATGTGGTACATGTATGCAATGGATTATTACTCAGTCATAAACAGGAACAAAATTAGGTCATTTGTAGAGATGTGGATAGATTTAGAGACTCTCATACAGAGTGAAGTAAGTCAGAAAGAGAAAAGCAAATATTTTATATTAATGCATTTATGTGGAATCTAGAGAAATGTTATCGATCATCTTATTTGCAAAACGGAAATAAAGAGACAGATGCAGACAACAAATGTATGGACATCAAAGGAGGAAGGGGGTGGGATGAATTGGGAAATTGGGATTGACATGTATAGACTACTGATACTATGTATAAAATTAATAATAATCTATTGCAGAGCTCAGGCAACCCTACTCAGTGCTTTGTGATAACCTAAATGGGAAAGAAATGCAAAAAAGAGGGGATATATATATATACACACACACATACACACACACACACACACACACATACATAAAGCTGACTCACTTTGCTGTGCAATAGAAATTAACACAGCAGTGTAAAGTAACTATACGCCAAAGAAAATTAGTTTAAAAAAAAGTGACTTAATTAAGGTTGCTCGGGTAGACCATGAGAGCGGAGACACAGAGGGGCAAAAGGAGGCTCTTGCTCCATTTGGAAGTGTGCGGTCATGGCATCTAAAAAATCTTACTGACAGCATCCTTCTGCATGGTGACGGTGAAGACAGACCGTGAGACAAGCAGGTCCTCGACTGCTAGTAGGAGAGCGTCATTACCCTCTGCCCTCATCAGGATGGCAGAACTGACGGTTAGTTCAGAAAAGCAGAGACGTTCCCATGCTGTCAACTGCGTCTGTCTGGTTTCCCATACGCCCCTCCTCCGCTGCCCTCTATTCCTTTTGTCAGTTGGCTCACATTTATCTTAAGTTAATCTGGGCATTCTGCCATTAGTCTATCTTTCTGGATGTTCTTTTCTTTATTAAGAGTACATAACATGATATCAAAAGATGTGCTTTGATATAGAAACAAAATTTGATATTTAAAGAAGACACACCCAAATTATAATGATCCTAATTAAGTTTTTTGAGACTCTTTCTAAAACAGAATTACCTAGGAGGGAGAGAGTTCTAAGAGCATGTCCCAGTATCGATAGAAGAAAAAATTTATCGAGCTCACTGGGAAGATGATGTATGCCTGTGATTGCATGGACATGCATATTTTATTGTCCTGGTCTGTAGATGGCAACACTCGGGGTGCTGCTGAAACGACCTGAGTAGGTCTTTAAGGAATGATCTCAGACAGCCTGCTGAACCTGCCAAGAGGGACTTTTTGGCTTCTTTAATGCCTGTCTAAAACTGGCATGTTTTGGGTGGGAGAAGGGTGTGACTGCCTCTTGGGCCGTGCCTCACTGTTGCCCTGAAGTGGTGCCCTGAAGTCATGTGATCAGTGACGAACCCAGTCCCTTCATGGGCTGAGGTCTCAGTTTCCTCCTCTGAGAAAACAGCATCACTGTCTACCCCGTTTGCCATAGCTGTGGGGATCAAGAGGGAGACATACGGCAGACAGAACATTGCCATCCATTAAACTTCACACAGGAAGAGGTTTTCTTCATGTTATTACTGCAGAGGGACTCTTGCTCCTTGCTAGTTCTGCTAATGACTTCAGGGTGTTCCTGTGTTATTTCTTCAGCTCTGCCTTTTAATGGTCATTTGGTTTCAGCTCAGGATATAGAGCCTGCTTAAAGATCCCGAGCTCATCTGTGTTTTCCCGTGTCTAGACTGGCAAGGCAGACTTGCATGAAACGTAATTACGATGCTGGCAGGCCAGCTGCTGCTAAAGATATCATGTAATGTGACCTTACATTGCTTACAGATGTTAAACTTTGCTTGCAGGTGACCCAGATATTCTGTTCATGTCTCTACTCTGCACACTAAGCCTCTCTGTCAATCAGAAGTAAGCATATAGGGTAATCTGTTTTGCTGAAGATCTTACAGGAATTTGCTGCTAATGCTGACAGAAGAGAAAGGCAAAAAAGAAAGGCCAATTTATTTCCATCTGCAAAGTAGCAGATGTTTTCTGTGCAAAAGTAACATCAAAGCAGCATGTTATATCTGCACAGTATCATATGATTTTAAAAAACAAATGTTTTAATAATTATACAAGGAATTATGAATATATTCTTATTTTTAAAATTCAAGCATAGAAATATGTAGAGGCGATGGTTTCCCCTGGGAAAAGAGGGGAACTTCAGGTGATGTGGGAGGTGCTGGATAAAGGACACTATTCAGTTTTTGACTTTATATTGAAATTTTAGGGTGAGTCCTTCTGTAGTTTTTTAATAGGCACTTAAATATATACATAAGTATACATAAAAATACATAAAGAAAACTTTCTTTACATAGTGGAATTATACTAAACATGTGGTTTAGCACTATTTTTTACTTATTTTGACTTGAAGGCTTTTCTAAGTCTTTATAGGATAGATTTGTTGCATGAAAATATATAGCTGATGTAGATAAATAACAAGGTTCTACTGAATAGTGCAGGGGATTATATTCAATATCTTGTAATAATCAATAATGGAAAAGAATACCAAAAAGAATAAAAATATGCACATATAGCTAAATATCATTCATTCCCAGAATATGCCATAATTTAATCACTTCCCTACATATGAACATTGATTTTAGATTTCTTGATACAACAGTGTTGCCATAATCATCCTTGTGCATGCATCTTTCTTCACATGGACCATATTTCTTTCAATAGGACAGAAACCTGGGACTTCCCTGGTGGTCCAGTGGCTAACACTCCATGCCTCTAATGCAGAGCACGTGGGTTTGATCCCTGATTGGGGAACTAAGATCCCACGTGCCCCATGGGATGGTCAAAAAATAAAAATAAAATAAAACTTAAAAAAAGAAAAAACAAGATAGAAAATTGGAAGTCTGCTGAGTCACACAGTTTCCTTTTCTGTAAAACTGGTTTACTATAGCCTACACCTCAAGGGTATTTTGAGAATTAAACATTAAAATTAAACTTTCAAAGTGAAAACGCAAGTCCATTTTCTCTTAAAGTATTTTATAAAAATCAACCTAAAATACTTTTTCCTCTCACTTTTCTCCAGATCATTTTTATTCCTCTCTGTCTGTTCTATATTAAGGTGTTTGATGCGCAGAAGAATAAGTCAAACAACTATTTAAGTCCCTCTCCTCCGCCTTCAATTCCATTCTGTTCCTCTGGAGAAGGTGCGGAGTCCTCTGAAGAAGGCCAGAGTTCTGCATGATTCCGAGCTCTTCTCTCCATCTTCTGTTACCCCCTTCCCTCTCCTGGTTTTGTCTTTGCTTCCCTTCCTGTCTTTTCATAAGCAACGTGGGTAACTGTATGAGGCTGGGGGAAGCAGAAGGTGAGCGGGGGAGCCACTGGGGTGTAAAGATGCAGGGACAAGTTGAGAGCTTAGGGGCCAAGTGAAATCAGGGCTGACGTGGATGCCAAAGCATTTAATGGTTTAAATGAATCCCTTGGGTGGGTCTGTTACGAGCTCCTCAAGATGTAATGGAGCAGGCTGAGAGGGCCCACAGGCGACGGGCTGAAACCTGGCAGCCCAGAGAGCAGCCTGGAGCTGGCTTCTGGTCTCTCATTTGGGAGTCTCAAGCCCCAGTGTGCACTGTTCTCCAGGGGCCAACCCTGGTGAAAGTCAAGTAGAGGAGGAAGGTTTGGTTTCCAGTTCTTATTTGTTATAGTCTGCAAGTTCCAATATGTTGTTTAAACTCCCCTGTTAAATGTCAGCATACATGGCATTGTTTTCCCCCTTAAAGCTTTTCTTCTCTCTTGAAATTCATCATTCCTTAGCATCTTATGTATATGTTTTAAAGAGAAGGACCAAAGCAAGTTTGCAGCCTGTAGGTTCAGGCCATCTCTGATTAAATGAGGACACCCCCCACAGATGTTATAACCGGAGGTGTGGGGTGTAAAATAACTCAGAAAGCCGACCTCTGTTTCCAGAGCTTGGCACAGGCCCGAGGCAGTGTACGTAAGCCAGCAAGATAAGACAGGTCCTGATCCTTTCCCTTGTGGCCCATTAATAATGCCCATTAATTGCTAAGGAGGTGATGAAACAGGGACCTCTCCGAGGACATTAAAGAGAGACAATTTAAGTTGCTGCTGAGTTTCGATGTTAGCACCACTCAGCCTTGCGTCTTCATATGGCTGCACAATTCCCTCTTCATTCATCTATTCTATTCCTCGAGAAGGCTGGTGTCATCCACTTAGATTGGAAGGCCAGAAGGGACCGCAAGGGGTCAGTTTGCCTTGTCTCGACTCTAAGTAGCCTCTGATGTGTTTAATAAACACACTTTGATAAAACAGAGAGGGAGAGAAAACATGGCACATCCAAGCTTAGCTCTTCGATCTCTCCATCCTTCCCTCGGAAACTTCTGCAAGTGAATCCATGCTGTTCATTACGCTCCCCCGAAGAACATGATGAGCTGTTCTTTGGGGCCAGATTTTCAACCTACGGTTCTCTGAGAATAGTTCCCATATTGTGGAAGAGATGAGTATGTGGTCCAATGAGTCAAGAGGGATAAAAGCACAATCTATTTGGAAAAAAAAAAAAAGACACGGGTTGGTGGCTAAAGAATGCAGATCCAGCTTCTATCCTGTATGTGACATTTAGCTCAGAGGCTCAGGCTTGCTGTTTTATCTTACATTACAGGAAACTTAGGAAGTGTTGTAGCTGCTTAGGGACTGGGTTGTTCCCAAGATTTATGCCTTCAATATGCTTTAGATTTTAATTCAAAGTACAGAATGCCATAGCCACAGAATGCTGATGTAAGTCTGTGGCTTCTCAATTGAATTTAGGAACGTTAGGACTTTCTTACATTTGCTTCCATGTTATCCTTTGAAAACACATGCTGCTCCTCTGCATCTCATTCTGATGACAGAAAGAGCTCTCTCAACATTATCCTTGACTCTTCTGCCTCTTTCATCCCAGGAAAAGAAAGCTTTGAGTCACCCCTGTTCCTGTATTCTCCTTCTTATTTCAGTATCTCTATTCCCATCAGTCTTTACAGCCAGAAGAATCTCCCACTTTCTTCCAAATGATAACTCTTCTTACCTCTAGTTTTCCTGTCTTATGCCATTTTTCAAATTCTCTTCACTCATTTAAAAATCACTATTTTTTTTTTTTTACATTTATGGACTTGGGAATGATTTTTTTCACTAATCATGACAAAAAGTATCTCCTTTAGCCTTTAGTACCTAGCACAGTGCCTACCATATGCTAAATGGCTCCTAAATATTTTAAAATAAATGAATTTTAAAATTCACAAAAAGCACTTGATTACAAAATGTGAAATGTGAATGATGGATGCATGCCTATTTATTGTGATAATAATGATACGACGTCAAAGTGACAACAGACTGTCTACTTTGCAAGAGGCACATTGTTGCCTCTGTCTGGAATGCCCTCACCTCCACCCAGGGACTTCCCAGTTTCCTCACCCTGACCACTTCCTACCAGTCCTTTAGGACTTGGTGTAGGGGGACTTGTTTAAGAAGACTCCTCCTCTGTGCTTCCAGAGCAAGCTCTGTGTGTCTCTATTTAGCTCTTATCCTGTGGGACTGCCATTTCCTCCTATCTCTTTCCCCTCATCCCAGTAGACTTGAGTTATTCTCCACTGGCTCCCTGGTACCTCACAAGGGTCCTGAGACACGGAAAGCAAAGAGTGCATGCCTGTTGAATGAATCAGTGAAGACTTCTGTGAGTAAGAAGATTGGAAGGCTCTTAGAAGAGGGACAAAGAGACTAGGACGCGGGGAGGAGCCAAGATGGCGGAGGAATAGGACGGGGAGACCACTTTCTCTCCTACAAATTCATCAAAAGAATAACTGAACGCAGAGCAAACTCCACAAAACAACTTCTGATCGCTAGCTGAGGTCATCAGGCGCCCAGAAAAGCAACCCATTGTCTTCGAAAGGAGGTAGGACAAAATATAAAAGATAAGAAGAGAAACAAAAGAGCTAAGGACGGAGCTCCTTCCCAGGGAAGGGAGTTTAGTTTCCAAACACCAGGAAACCCTTGCACTGGCGGGTCTGGGGGAAGTTTTTGAATCTCCGAGGGCAACCTGACTGGGAGGAAAAATAAATAAAACCCACAGATTAGGGGCTTAAAAGCAACTCCCAGCAGAAAAGTACCCCAGACGCCTACATCCACCACCAGCAAGTGGGGGCAGAACGGAGAGGAGCCGGCGGCATTGCTTAGGGTAAGGACCGGGCCTGAGTGCCCTGAGGTCAATCGGAGGGAGCTTTTGTGAGTCACCAACTTAAACTGTGGGACAGCAAAAGAGAGAGAGAAAATTAACCAGCCCGAACACACTGCCGGCTGTTCGCAGAACAAAGGGACCAAGCAAGTCTAGAGAAGAGCTCGCAGGCTGCGGACCGGCCCAGCCCTGCCAGAGGCAGGAGGCAGGGCGGAGGGGAAAGGGACAGGCTCGGCCCCAAGGACCGCATCCCCTGCCGCACTGCAAACAGGCCTCCAGTATCTAATGAAAGACTCCTGAGATTCTGGATGGTCGACATCCGCCGGGGAGGGTCGCGGCGAGACAGAGGGCGCAGGCACCCGACTGGTGTGGGCGGGAACTGGGGCTGAGGACGCGAAGGGCAGAGGGCGCACGCACCCAACTGGCGCGGGTGGAAACTGAGACCGGGACGGTGGAGGGCAGAAGGCGCGCCGCACCCAGGGAGAGTGCCTCGTCAAGCCCCTGGGAGCCTGAGCCGCTCGGACTGGGTAGGCGCAAAAAGCAGGCGCAGCTTTTTGTTCCGCGCTTTTGTGGAACACCGGAGGGCTGGAACCGCGCGCAGCGCAGGGCACACTCCATATAGAGCAGCCGGGAGCCTGAGCAGCATAGACGGGAAAGCAGCGCCAGCCCCTCCCCGCAGCGCGACGGAACTAGCAACCTGAATAAGAGACCACCTCGGCCCGCCTGTGTCAGGGCGGAAATGAGGCCCTGAAGAGACCGGCAAACAGAAGCCAAATAAACAAAGGGAACCGATTCAGAAGGGACCGGTGCAACAGATTAAAATCCCTGTAGGTAACACCGACTACACCAGAAGGGGCCTGTAGATATCGAGAAGTGTAAGCTGGAAGGAGGAGCTATCTGAAACTGAACCGAACCCACACTGACTGCAACAGCTCCAGAGAAATTCCTAGATATATTTTTACTTTTTTTTTTAAGTAATTAAAAAAAAAAAAACCTTTTTTTCTTTTTTCTCTTTTATTTTCTTTTAAAATTCCCTATTACTCCCCCATTACTCCTTAACTTTCATTTTCATATATTTTTATGATATTTTTAATTAGGAAAAAATTTTTTTTCTTGTGTTTTTTTTTCCTTTTTCTCTTCTATTTTCTATTTTTCTTTTTCTCTTATTTCCTTTTAAAGTCCTCTACTACTCCTCTACTACTCCTTAATTTTCATTTTCATTACACTATAACCTTACCAAAAAAAAAAAGAGAAGCCCTATTTTTAAACCGAACTTCATATATATTTCTAATAACTTTTGTGTGTGTGTTGGTTTTTTATTTTAATATAGTATTTTTAAGAGTCTAACCTCTACTCTAGATTTTTAATCTTTGTTTTTCAATATATGATATAAATTGCATACATTTAAGAATCCAATATTCAGTTCCCATTTTTATTCAGGAGTGTGTTGATTACTCTCTCCCAATCTTGACTCTCCGTTTTCTACCTCAGAACACCTCTATTTCCTCCTTTCCCCTTCTCTGCCCAATCCAACTCTGTGAATCTTTGTGGGTGTCTGGGCTACGGAGAACACTCGGGGAACAGACAACTGTGTAGACCTGTCTCTCTCCTCTTGAGTCCCCCATTTTCTCCTCCTGCTCATCTCTATCTCCTTCCTCCCTCTCCTCTTCTTCATGTAACTCTGTGAACCTCTCTGGGTGTCCCTCACCGGGGAGAATCTTTTGCCATTAACCTAGAAGTTTTATTATCAGTGCTGTATAGTAGGAGAAGTCTTGAGACTACTGGAAGAATAAAACTGAAATCCAGAGGCAGGAGACTTAAGCCCAAAACCTGAGAACACCAGAAAACTCCTGACAACATAGATCTTTAAGTAATAAGAGACCATCCAAAAGCCTCCATACCTACACTGAAACCAACCACCACCCAAGAGCCAATAAGTTTTAGAGCAAAACATACCACGCAAATTCTCCAGCAACACAGGAACATAGCCCTGAACGCCAACATACAGGCTGCCCAAGGTCACACTTAACACATAGACACATCTCAAAACTCATTACTGGGCACTCCATTGCTCTCCAAAGAGAAGAAATCAAGATTCATGCACCAGAACACCGACACAAGCTTCCCTAACCAGGAAACCTTGACAAGCCAATCGTCCAACCCCACCCACTGGGTAAAACCTCCACAATAAAAAGGAATCACAGACCTCCAGAATACAGAAATCCCACTCCAGACACAGCAATCTAAACAAGATGAAAAGGCAGAGAAATACCCAACAGGTAAAGGAACATGAAAAATGCCCATCAAGTCAAACAAAAGAGGAGGAGATAGGGAATCTACCTGAAAAAGAATTTAGAATAATGATAATAAAAATGATCCAAAATCTTGAAAATAAAATGGAGTTACAGATAAATAGCCTGGAGACAAAGATTGAGAAGATGCAAGAAATGTTTAACAATGACCTAGAAGAAATAAAAAAGAGTCAATTAAAAATGAATAATGCAATAAATGAGATCAAAAACACTTTGGAGGGAACCAAGAGTAGAATAATGGAGACAGAAGATAGGATAAGTGAGGTAGAAGATAAAATGGTAGAAATAAATGAAGCAGAGAGGAAAAAAGAAAAAAGGATCAAAAGAAATGAGGACAACCTCAGGGACCTCTGGGACAATGTGAAACACCCCAACATTCGAATCATAGGAGTCCCAGAAGATGAAGACAAAAGAAAGGCCATGAGAAAATACTCGAGGAGATAATAGCTGAAAACTTCCTTAAAATGGGGAAGGAAATAGCCACCCAAGTCCAAGAAACCCAGAGAGTCCCAAACAGGATAAACCCAAGGCGAAACACCCCAAGACACATATTAATCAAATTAACAAAGATCAAACACAAAGAACAAATATTAAAAGCAGCAAGGGAGAAACAACAAATAACACACAAAGGGATTCCCATAAGGACAACAGCTGATCTATCAATAGAAACCCTCCAGGCCAGAAGGGAATGGCAGGACATACTTAAGGTAATGAAAAAGAATAAACTACAACCCAGATTACTGTACCCAGCAAGGGTCTCATTCAGATATGAAGGAGAATTCAAAAGCTTTACAGACAAGCAAAAGCTGAGAGAATTCAGCACCTCCAAACCAGCTCTTCAACAAATGCTAAAGGATCTTCTCTAGACAGGAAATACAGAAAGGTTGTATAAATGTGAACCCAAAACAACAAAGTAAATGGCAACGGGACCACACCTACCAATAATTACCCTAAATGTAAATGGATTGAATGCCCCAACCAAAAGACAAAGATTGACTGAATGGATACAAAAACAAGACCCCTATATATGCTGTCTACAAGAGACCCACGTCAAAACAAGAGACACATACAGACTAAAAGTGAAGGGTTGGAAAAAAATATTTCACACAAACGGAGAACAAAAGAAAGCAGGAGTCGCAATACTCATATCAGATAAAATAGACTTTCAAATAAAGGACGTGAAAAGAGACAAAGAAGGACACTACATAATGATCAAAGGATCAATCCAAGAAGAAGATATAACAATTATAAATATATATGCAACCAACATAGGAGCACCGCAATATGTACGTCAAACGCTAACGAGTATGAAAGGGGAAATTAATAGTAACACAATAATAGTGGGAGACTTTAATACCCCACTCACAACTATGGATAGATCAACTAAACAGAAAATTAACAAGGAAACACAAACCTTAAATGACACAATGGATAATTGACATCTATAGGACATTTCACCCCAAAACAACCAACTTCACCTTCTTCTCAAGTGCACACGGAACCTTCTCCAGAATAGATCACATCCTGGGCCATAAATCTGGTCTTGGAAAATTCAAAAAAATTGAAATCATTCCAGTCATCTTTTCTGACCACAGTGCAGTAAGATTAGATCTCAATTACAGGAAAAAAATTGTTAAAAATTCAAACATATGGAGGCTAAATAACACACTTCTGAATAACCAACAAGTCATAGAAGAAATAAAAAAAGAAATCAAAATATGCATAGAAATGAATGAAAATGAAAACACAACAACCCAAAACCTATGGAGCACTGTAAAAGCAGTGCTAAGGAGAAGGTTCATAGCATTACAGGCTTACATCAAGAAACAAGAAAAAAGCCAAATAAATAACCTAACTCTACACCTAAAGCAATTAGAGAAGGAAGAAATGAAGAACCCCAGGGTTAGTAGAAGGAAAGAAATCTTAAAAATTAGGACAGAAATAAATGCAAAAGAAACTAAAGAGACCATAGCAAAAATCAACAAAGCTAAAAGCTGGTTTTTTGAAAAAATAAACAAAATTGACAAACCATTAGCAAGACTTATCAAGAAACAAAGAAAGAAGAACCAAATTAACAAAATTAGAAATGAAAATGGAGAGATCACAACAGACAACACTGAAATACAAAGGATCATAAGAGACTACTACCAGCAGCTCTATGCCAATAAAATGGACAACTTGGAAGAAATGGACAAATTCTTAGCAAAGTATAACTTTCCAAAACTGAACCGGGAAGAAATAGAAGATCTTAACAGAGCCATCACAAGCAAGGAAATCGAAACTGTAATCAGAAATCTTCCAGCAAACAAAAGCCCAGGACCTGATGGCTTCACAGCTGAATTCTCCCAAAAATTTAGAGAACACCTATCTTACTCAAACTCTTCCAGAAAATTGCAGAAGAAGGTAAAGTCCCAAACTCATTCTATGAGGCCACCATCACCCTCATACCAAAACCAGACAAGGATGCCACAAAAAAAGAAAACTACAGGCCAATATCACTGATGAACATAGATGCAAAAATCCTTAATAAAAATTCTAGCAAACAGAATCCAACAACATATTAAAAAAATCATACACCATGACCAAGAGGGCTTTATCCCAGGAATGCAAGGATTCTTTAATATCCACAAATCAATCAATGTAATACACCACATTAACAAATTGAAAGATAAAAACCATATGATTATCTCAATAGATGCAGAAAAAGCCTTTGACAAAATTCAACACTCATTTATGATTAAAACTCTCCAGAAAGCAGGAATAGAAGGAACATACCTCAACATAATAAAAGCTATACATGACAAACCCACAGCAAGCATTACTCTCAATGGTGAAAAATTGAAAGCATTTCCCTTAAAGTCAGGAACAAGGCAAGGGTGTCCACTCTCACCACTACTATTCAACATAGTTTTGGAAGTGTTGGCCACAGCAATCAGAGCAGAAAAAGAAATAAAAGAAATCCAGATAGGAAAAGAAGAAGTGAAACTCTCACTGTTTGCAGACGACATGATCCTCTACATAGAAAACCCTAAAGACTCTACCAGAAAATTACTACAGCTAATCAATGAATACAGTAATGTTGCAGGATATAAAATTAACACACAGAAATCCCTTGCATTCCTATACACTAACAATGAAAAAACAGAAAGAGAAATTAAGGAAACAATACCATTCACCATTGCAACAAAAAGAATAAAATACTTAGGAGTACATCTACCTAAAGAAACAAAAGACCTATACATAGAAAACTATAAAACACTGATGAAAGAAATCAAAGAGGACACAAACAGATGGAGAAACATACCGTGTTCATGGATTGGAAGAATCAATATTGTCAAAGTGGCTATTCTACCCAAAGCAATCTATAGATTCAGTGCAATCCCTATCAAGCTACCAACGGTATTTTTCACAGAACTAGAACAAATAATTTCACAATTTGTATGGAAATACAAAAAACCTCGAATAGCCAAAGTAATCTTGAGAAAGAAGAATGGAACTGGAGGAATCAACCTGCCTGACTTCAGACTCTACTACAAAGCCACAGTCATCAAGACAGTATGGAACTGGCACAAAGACAGAAATAAAGATCAATGGAACAGAATAGAAAGCCCAGACATAAATCCACGAACCTATGGACACCTTATCTTTGACAAAGGAGGCAAGGATATACAATGGAAAAAAGACAACCTCTTTAACAAGTGGTGCTGGGAAAACTGGTCAACCACTTGTGAAAGAATGAAACTAGAACACTTTCTAACACCATACACAAAAATAAACTCAAAATGGATTAAAGATCTAAACGTAAGACCAGAAACTATAAAAGTCCTAGAGGAGAACATAGGCAAAACACTCTCCGACATGAATCACATTAGAATCCTCTATGACCCACCTCCCAGAATATTGGAAATAAAAGCAAAAATAAACAAATGGGACCTAATGAAACTTAAAAGCTTTTGCACAACAAAGGAAACTATAAGTAAGGTGAAAAGACAGCCCTCAGATTGGGAGAAAATAATAGCAAATGAAGCAACAGACAAAGGATTAATCTCAAAAATATACAAACAACTCCTGAAGCTCAATTCCAGAAAAATAAATGACCCAATCAAAAAATGGGCCAAAGAACTAAACAGACATTTCTCCAAAGAAGACATACAGATGGCTAACAAACACATGAAAAGATGCTCAACATCACTCATTATCAGAGAAATGCAAATCAAAACCACAATGAGGTACCATTACATGCCAGTCAGGATGGCTGCTATCCAAAAGTCTACAAGCAATAAATGCTGGAGAGGGTGTGGAGAAAAGGGAACCCTCTTACACTGTTGGTGGGAATGCAAACTAGTACAGCCACTATGGAAAACAGTGTGGAGATTTCTTAAAAAACTGGAAATAGAACTGCCATATGACCCAGCAATACCACTTCTGGGCATACACACTGAGGAAACCAGATCTGAAAGAGACATGTGCACCCCAATGTTCATCGCAGCACTGTTTATAATAGCCAGGACATGGAAGCAACCTAGATGCCCATCAGCAGACGAATGGATAAGGGAGCTGTGGTACATATACACCATGGAATATTACTCAGCTGTTAAAAAGAATTCATTTGAATCAGTTCTAATGAGATGGATGAAACTGGAGCCCATTATACAGAGTGAAGTAAGCCAGAAAGATAAAGACCATTACAGCATACTAACACATATATATGGAATTTAGAAAGATGGTAATGATAACCCTATATGCAAGACAGAAAAAGAGACACAGATGTACAGAACAGACTTTTGGACTCTGAGGGAGAAGGCGAGGGTGGGATGTTTCGAGAGAACAGCATGTATATTATCTATAGTGAAACAGATCACCAGCCCAGGTGGGATGCATGAGACAAGTGCTCGGGCCTGGTGCACTGGGAAGACCCAGAGGAATCGGGTGGAGAGGGAGGTGGGAGGGGGTATTGGGATGGGGAATACATGTAAATCCATGGCTGATTTATGTCAGTGTATGACAAAACCCACTGCAATGTTGTGAAGTAATTAGCCTCCAACTAATAAAAATTAAAAACAACAACAACAACAAAAAAACAACGAGACTAGGACATACTTTTTACGAATGGGAGCGATACGCAATCTGAAACTCACAAGTTTTCAAGAGATGAGGGAGGCTGTCTCAAATTCAGAGCCTGCGGGGTGAAGGTTGAAGAAGGCACAGCCCATTTCTTCAGATGATTCTGGCATATACCACCTTGCTGTTTCCTATCTATTGTGTTTTCTGTTGCCACCAACCATGGCAGTGTGGAATTACTAATATCTTCTCTTTTCTTGCTCATGAGCACTCCACAAGATCTTCAGCTCCTTTGGGCAAGAAAGAACAACGTCCCAGGGTTGCATTCTTGCCTGATTCTGTGGCCCTTGCTCTCTCTTTGACTAATGCTTCCTGATGACTTCCTTTAGGGACAGGGGGCACGTTGGTTGTAGGTTACCTGTCCTCCAGAGGTAGGTTTTCCTTGCAAACGATTGTTACAGTTATGCTTGTTGTGGATATTTTACAATAAAGGACCACAATCCTGTTCTCGAATCGGTACAGTTTCAGGGTGGTAGGGCTTTCATCTAGATTGGCTGGACTGCCTCTGACTTCTTTATTTCATTCTTCTTTCTTTCTTTATGTGTCAATGCTATGAACCCCCAGCAGCTGCTCAGGACCAAGGATGCTGTCAAGCATCTACTGGCATCTGAAGATATTGCCTAATCCATCCGGGAAAGAGGCTGTATTTGACCACACCAGGAACTCCATCACTTTACTATTCAGAGCATACCTTCCTTTGAGTTAATTAATAATTTAAAATGCTCATCTCAGCTGTATATTAATTAGCCACCTGTTTTCAAAAGCTTTAAATGACAGTGGCTCAGGAATCCTGTGCTATACAGTAGGTCTCTGAGAGAGTGTGTGTCAAAAAAATACACTTCGTTTGGAGTCTCATTGATTTTTCTGACATTTTTTTTTTAATGAAATTTTCTTCTTTTCAGGGAACTTGAAATGTTAAAAGCAGATGCTCAGAGACACACTGACTATTGCACTGAAAAATTTAAAAGTCATTCCAAAGCCTCTAAGAGGCAAATCTGGTTTTTGGAGTAGACGATTCTTACTTTTCAGAAACCGTGTATCCAGTCCTAGGTCATGGTCAAAAATAATTTATATTAAAAAGATACAAAGTCAAACATGAAATCATGAACATATAGTCAGTTCCCTTTCAACCTGCATTCTTGCTCCCTGTGGGAGACCCTGGGTTAGATCCACAGCACTGTACCAGTCACTGTGGTCTTGACTAATTCAGAGTGAAAATTTCTCTGAGGCTCATCCCTATCACCCTAAGACTCTAATTACACCCTGGGAAGCCAATGGTGCAGAATGCTTCAGTTTGTTATTTCCTGACTTTGCTGCTAGGGAGAGAATTTGTATGTGTGGACTCTGCTTTGGATCCAACTAGATCAGTAGTTCCCCTAGAGGCCCATGATGGACAACAACTACACACAGGCAACTCTGTGTGTGTATGTGTGTGTGTGTGTGTGTGTAGGGGAGTGGTACTAGTATCATTTTCAAGACCTCAAAATGCTTGATAGAATCAGTTTGTTTGTGTGAAATAAGATAATGCAGCCTAACTAAACAATGTCTTTCTTGACCGTGGGCTAGAATTTTATTTGAGGAGAGAAAATAAAACTTTACTGAATTATAGAATATAGAAAGAATGGATGCATTTAAAAATATTGTAGTATATTTGCTTTACAATGTTGTGTTAATTTCTGCTGTACAGCAAAGTGAACCAGCAATATGTATACATATATTCCCCTCCCTCTTGAACCTCACCCCCCACCACCATTCCACCCGTCTAGGTCATCACAGAGCACCAACCTGAACTCGCTATACTTTATAGCAGGTTCCCACTCATTATCTATTTTACATATGATAGTATATTAGTGTCAATCCCAATCTCCCAATTCATCCTACTCCCTGTCCCCGCCACCTCATGTCCACACATATATTCTCTATGCTTGTGTCTCTATTCTTGCCCTGCAAATAGGTTCATCTATAGCATTTTTCTAGATTCCACATACATGCGTTAATATATGATATTTGTTTTTCTCTTTCTGAGTTACTTCACTTTATATGGCAGACTCGAGGTCCACAGAAAGGATGTGCATGCATGCTAAGTTAATTCAGTCGTGTCCAACTCTGTGCGATCCAATGAACTGCAGCCTGATAGACATATTTTAAAGCCAGAAAGATTTGGGTTCAATTTGCATCTCTGTCATTTTCTTACTTCGTGACCTTATTCAAGTTATTAACCTCTCTCATTCAAGGTTTCCCCACTGGGAAAAAAGGAATAACACCCACCAGACTGTACTTCTGTAAGATTAAATAGAATTCTATCTGCAGAGTGTCCAGTACATAGTAACTACTAAGTCTGTGAGAGTCGGGACTACTGTAAAGACCATTGTTCTCAACATTACATTAAGGTCTCCCATGGTGATCAGAAGCTTCATAGCTTACAGTCCCATCTTTTATTCTTCTCTTTGTGCCAGGTCCCATGTGGAAGGATTTTCATGAATTATCTCATTTAATCTTCATAACAACTCCACAAAATAGGCACTACTACACTACTATCATCCTTATTTTCTAGAAAAAAAGAATAGAAGCTGGGAAGATCTATAATTTTCCTAATCATATTGGTTGTAGATAGTGGAGTCAATATTTCAGTCCCGTCAGTCTGACTTCAGAACCCTCACTCTAACCAGTGTGATTCACTCAAGTCCAGTCCTACATATCTTTAGGACCCCAAGCAGATGAAGGCAGCTCTTGTTTCTTAACAGATACAATTTGCTATTTAAATTCTTTTAAAATATGGGAGCTAAATAAGGGGAAAAAAATCACAAAATGGATCTTAGGGGATGAAAAGGTTGTGAATGGCTACTTCAGATAGGGCAGAAATACTCTTGCCTCTAGAAGGGTCGGAAAGAGAACAGTTAAAAGAGTGTGAAAGGAAAACTGAAACTGTAAAATGGTTTAGATCAAGTTTTCTGAGGAAGAGATAAGCAAGAGCAACAGAGCCTTCAATACCTTTCGTTTCTAGGAGATAAACTGAACCTTGGAGGGGCTTAATGGACACATGCTCCAAGATGAGGAAAGTGCAACAGCTCCTAAAACCCAGAATCCAGAGCTTCCCTGGTAGCTCAGTGGTGAAGAATCTGCTCACCAATGCAGGAAACAAGGGTCCAATCCCTGACCAGGAAGATCCCGCATGCCACAGAGCAGCTAAGCCCACGTGCCACAGCCATTGAGCCTGTGCTCAGAGCCCGGGAGCCCCAGCTGCTGGGTTCACGTGCCACAACTGCTGAAGCCCGCGTGCCTTGGAGTCTCTGCTCTGCAGCAAGAGAAGCCACTGCAATGAGAAGCCTGTACCTGAAACGAAGGGTAGCCCCTGCCCTCCATATCTAGAGAAAAGCCCACGCAGCAACAAAGATCCAGCACAACCAAAAATAAACAAATAAAGAAAATTACAAAGAAAAACAAACAAGCAAACAAAAAAACAAAGCTGAGGATGTTTACTTACAGTGGTCAGCTGGTCTATTAACACACCAAACATAACATTACTATATGTGAAATAAGTGTAATGAAATTATTTATTTATCAAATACTTCACATTTGAAATGTATGGGTAATGAATCCACATACAGCTAAACATTTGTGGAAAGGAATCACTAACGTGTGCCTTCTCTATTCCTGAATGATGGACTTCAAGGTCATTTAGTTCTCTCCATGTGACAGGAACTCTTCTGTTGCATCATTACAAATCTATAACACAGATCATCACAACTGATATACAAAGAGGTGAGTATTATTCATTTTAAATCAAATTTACTGAGGTAAATGAAGGGTGAATAAAAGAGGAGGAACCAAGGTGTCTTTCATATCCTAGTGTGCAAAGCTACACATCATCACTTCTGCTTAATTCTATTAGAATTAGAACTGAGTCTCCAAATACACCCCATTTTCAGGGGAAGAGGAATTAATTTACACCTTTTTAATGGAGGGGTATCAAAGAATTGGTGGATATACTTGGCACTGCCAAATGAAGTAAGATTCAAAGTTCATTTATTTCCCATACACATTCCATATAGATACTATCATTAATTGAAAAGACTTTCCCTTCCCTATGGTAGGCACTATTAGTTCTACTTTCTTTTCCAGATGAATAGCACTAATGGTTATATTTCAAAAGCAAACTGAATTTTTTAAAAAGTCAAGTCTCTAGAAAAAATGATTAAAAGTAATACATATGTAAATGAAAAATCCAAATGATGATACTAATTTTTAATAATGTACTTTCTGCAAGTTTGCATTTTCAATTGCAGTAGCTAATACAATCTTGGGACATTAATGTTGGGAGAAATCTGAAACATTAGCTAATATATATCAGTTGTTTTATGAATATAAAAACAGAAGTACTGGGAGATGAAACGAATAGCTCAGAACATGGGAAAAACAGGCAGATCTGAGAATCTTAGTTATTTTGTCTCCTAGCAATCTTTCTGATTTATCAACAGATAAATCAATTTATCTTTCTGAAGTGTTTGACATGAAAAGGCTTGGTTTCGGTCTCTCAAACTGTCACCAAAGTCCATAAGAGGGATGTTTAATCTCACCTTGTTAATTATATCCCTCAGGGGTCATTTCTGTTTCCTCTATTCCTTCTCTTATCCCCTGATATGTTCTGTTCCATCCAACTGTCCACTCACTTGTTTATTGGTTAATTCACAAATATTTGTTGAATGCCTCCTATGGGCCAACCATTGGTCCAATTGCCCAGGATTCAAATACATAAAGAAGGCAATCTGTGCCCTCAAGGAGCATGGAGTCCACCTTCCTTCTGTAAGCATCAACATACCCTTTCTCTCCATGAGACCAGCTTGTGGACCCCCAAGGCCATTTGTCTATCGTGTCTTCTTCAAGTGTGTTAGTCTGCTCAGGTTACCATAACAAACATCACAGACCAAGTGGCTTAAACAAGAGAAACATATTTCCTCCTAGTTCTGGCGTCTGAAAGTCTGAGATCAGGGTGCCAGCTCAGTCAAGTTCTGTTGAGGACCCTCTTCCTGGCTTCTTGCTGTTTCCTCACATGATGGAAGGAGTGATTCCTTTCTCTCTCTCTTCTTTTTCCTTTTTCTCTTCTTAGAAGGCAAACATGAGGGCCCTACCCCCATGACCTAATTTAACCCTTTTCATGAGTGCTAAGTTGCTTTATTTGTGTCTGACTCTATGCAACTCTATGGACTATAGCCCACCAGGCTCCTCTGCCCATGGAATTCTCCAGGCAAGAACACTGGAGTGGATTGCCATGCCCTCCTCCAGGGGATCTTCCCAACCCAGGGATCAAACCTGTGTCTCTTACATCTCCTGCACTGGCAGGCATGTTCTTTACCACGAGTGCCACCTGGGAAGCCTGTAAGGTAGTATTAGTCTTTCCTTCGTGTCTGACACTTGGCGACTCCATGGACTGTATGTAGCCCACCAAACTCCTCTGTCTGTGGAATTCTCAAGGCAAGGATACTGGAATGGGTAGCCATTCCCTCCTCCAGGGGAGCTTCCCAAGCCAGGGATCAAACCCAGGTCCCCCACATTACAGGCAGGTTATTTACCATCTAAGCCACTAGGGAAGCCCCATATAAAGTATGTACCCTCAGTTCAGTTCAGTCACTCAGTTGTGTCCCACTCTTTGAGACCTCATGAATCGCAGCACGCCAGGCCTCCCTGTCCATCACAAACTCCCGGAGTTTACTCAAACTCATGTCCATTGAGTTGGTGATGCCATCCAGCCATCTCATCCTCTGTCGTCCCCTTCTCCTCCTGCCCCCAATCCCTCCCAGCATCAGGGTCTTTTCCAATGAGTCAACTCTTCGCATGAGGTGGCCAAAGTATTGGGAGTTTCAGCTTCAACATCAGTCCTTCCAACGAACACCCAGGACTGATCTCCTTTAGGATGAACTGGTTGAATCTCCTTGCAATCCAAGGGACTCTCAAAAGTCTTCTCCAACACCACAGTTGAAAAGCATCAATTTTTCAGGACTCAGCTTTCTTCACAATCCAACTCTCACATCCATACATGATCACTGGGAAAACCATAACCTTGACCAGATGGACCTTTGTTGGCAAAGTAATATCTCTGCTTTTTAATATGCTACCTAGGTTGGTCATAACTTTCCTTCAAAGGAGTAAGCATCTTTTAATTTCATGGCTGCAATCACCATCTGTAGTTACTAAATACCCTTCCTCTAAATATCATTACTTTTGGAATTAGAACTTCAACATGTGAATTTAGGGGGAATGTGATCTTTTAGTCATAACACCCAGAAACCAAAATCTATGGGGAAAAGAGTATTTCCTAAAACCACAGGGATTACAAACGCTTGCCAACACTCCATATGAAGGAACTGCAGAGAAACAGAGAATTTCTGTCATCAGAGTAGATTTTTTTCCTCCACAACTTTCACTAAACTTTCTAAAGAAATCTGTAAAAGAAAATGTGAGGAGTTTGGGGAATTAGTCACAGAACGTTTCACTTTTAGCTCTCTTAACGGGGGGTCAATATCATATGAATTGAGTGCTTGAGTATGCCTTAGAGTTTCAAATTGGTAATTCATTCTGGCACTGGAATTAAGATGCTTCAGTGGGGTGTGAGCACAAAATTGCTCCTGGCCATGATGAAAGGAGGTGAAAGGTCTCCTGCTTTCCCAAGAGAATTGTACTTTATGAAGCTTTATTCCATACCTTTTATGATCCAACCATCACCAAAGCATGGAAGGAGGAAGGCTTGAGATACGCCAAAGTATCAGTGACAGTGGTTCCTCTCCACACCCTTCATGTCACAGTCAGGGCAGTCACCAGCTCTACTGTACTCTGGGGAGACCTTCACTAACAGAACCTCAGGTTGTGGTCAGACTTAGTTAACATGAGTAAAGAGTTTCAGGAAGGAGATCAAACCACTCCATCCTAAAGGAAATCAATCCTGAATATTCATTGGAAAAACTAATGCTAAAGCTGAAGCTCCAATACTTTAGCCACCTAAAGTTGACTCATTGGAAAAGACCCTGTTGCTGGGAAAGAGAGAGGGCAGGAGGAAAAGGGGAAGACAGAGGATGAGATGATTGGATGGAATCATCAACTCAATGGACACAAGCTTGAGCAAACTCCAGGAGTGAAGGACATAGAAGCCTAGTGTGCTACAGGCCATGGGGTTGCAAAGAGTCAAGACACGACTAAGTGACTGAACAACACCCATGGTTTTATAAAAGACAAGTCTATTTCTAAAGTTTGTTCAGTGTAGACAGAGTGTAAAGTCCACCCAACAGGGCTGCTGCTCTGATGATGCAGCACCTTGTGAAAAATACCAGGAGCAGATCAAGGGAGGGCACAGAGACAGAGGCTGCAGGGGGTGGCTTAACCTGAATTCTGCTGTGGGCGGTGAATAAAATTCAAAAGTTAATTGGCCAGATTATCTATTCATAGAACTGGAAGGAAGAATGGAAATTAAGCAAATGAAATAGAAGTTTTAGATTTGATCTCTGGATTTATATCAAAGGGGTAGGGAATACAATTCTCATTCCAAAACAGGCAAATTTCCTCTGAGGATAGTTTGTGACATCTGCTATGAAGGAACAAGAGGGTTCTTAGTTGTAAAAATAGATACTAACTCTGGAAAGGAGGTATCAGACAGAGACTGCATGCTCACAGAATCACTGAGAGAACCAGGCTTGAGGCTCTGCAGCCACGACCAAGACCCAGGGTCACCCTGGGGAAGAGACTAAGGGGGAACACTGCCAGGAACCGGACCAGGCAGTTTGTTCCCTGCTGCCACTGGCCCTGGACCCTACTACCACCATCACCAGAAGATTCCCAGAGTCCTTCCTTACTTGCTTTAATGGCTCCCAAGTCAAAGACCAGGAGCGTGGTAATGATGGGTGCCTACGTCACCTGACCATGCCTAGCTGCAAGGGGGGTGGGAAGGGCGGTGGGTGGGGGTGGAGGCTAAGAAAGTCAGTATCTCGCATTTTCAGCTTCCAAGTGGGATGTAAGCCCTGATTCTGTCTAAAATGCATATGGAGGTGCTGGTGGGGAGACTCACCAAATGCAGAAATGGAGCAATTCCCTTAAGAAAAAAAAAAAGTCGTATTAGTTGGAAAAGGTCTGGCTTCTTTTTTTTTCATCATTTATTGATTTTTTAATAGGAGAATAATTGCTTTATAACACTGTGCTGGTTTCTGCTGCACAACGTGCGGCTGCTGCTGCTGCTGCTAAGTCGCTTCAGTCGTGTCCGTCTCTGTGAGACTCCATAGACGGCAGCCCACCAGGCTCCCCCATCCCCGGGATTCTCCAGGCAAGAACACTGGAGTGGGTTGCCGTTTTCTCCAATGCATGAAAGTGAAAAGTGAAAGTGAAGTTGCTCAGTCGTGCCCAACTCTTAGCGACCCCACGGACTGCAGGCCAATGGAGCCTACCTCCTCTGTCCATGGGATTTTCCAGGCAAGAGTACTGGAATGGGTTGCCATTGCCTTCTCCTCCTGAATGAGTCATAATTATATATACATCCCCTCCAAATTGAGCCTCCCTCCCCACTCCTATCCCACCCCTCAGGTCGTCACAAAACACCAGGCTGGGCTCCCTGTGTTCTACAGCAGCTTCCCACTAGTTATCTATTTTACACATGATAGTGTATATATGTCAGTGCTCCTTTCTCAGTTCGCCCCACCCTCTCCTTCCCCTCTTGTATCCACACATCTATTCGCTGCCTCTGTGTCTCCACTCCTTCTCGGCAAATAGGTTCATCAGTACCATTTTTCTAGATTCCATATATATGTGTTAATATACAATATTTGTCTTTCACTTCATTTTGTATCAAAGGTTCTAGGTTTACCCATTTCTTTACAGCTGACTCAAATTTGTTCCTTTTTATGGCTGAGTAATATTCCACTGTATATATGTACCTAGTTTCTAATTGAAGGAAGAAGAGAACGTAAGTAGTGGTATCTAAGTGTCATTAATGGCCTGGGGGATTGATTAATTAGGAGATAGTCCTCTGCCTAAAGGACCCGGGAAGGATAGCGTTCAGTGGTTCTCAGCCTTGGCTTCACTTAGGATCATCTGGAGAGTTCTCAAAAACTGCTTTTGCCAGGACTCCATTCTAGACCAATTAAGTCAAAATTCCTATTGATCCTCATGTGTGGCTAGGGTTGAAAAACACTGAATTACACGTGAGGTACCTGGAGAAGAGAAGCAGGTGGGCTCTAGAAACCACAGTGGACAGGTGCTCAGAGGGGGCATTAACCCACAGCCCCTTTTGCAAGTTTGGAATTTTTCTGATCAGAGCTGCTGAGTGACAGCAGGAATCATCCTATATTTCATTGCCATCTTTAAAGGCCTAACATGATGCAGACGTGTGAAGCTTTTCCAATCTGAAAAGCATTGTTGCCTGATTAAGAAAAGCTCTCTCCTCTAAGTGATGGACGAGACTGGGAGGGTAGCTATGTAGGTCCAGTTCCACGTCTGGGGAGCTGCAGGTTTGGAAACCAGAGCCTGAGCCCTCCACCCAAACTTGCCCTCACTGGCCTCAGAATAACTCACTCCTCTACTCACATGAGCTGTGCGAGTGAAAGTGAGCAAAGTCTGTTTTGGGGTCTTTAGAAGAGATGCCCTGGAGTGCTCAGCTGGGCAAAATGGTCAAAGAGTGCCTGTAGCCTGTCCAGGAAACTCAGGGGGAGACAGCAACACAAGGAGAGGTCTCCAGGCTGGATGCCTCTGTAAGTCACACAGACTTCTCAGCCCAGCGCAGCCTTTGGCTTGGCTGGGAAAGATCTGGAAAGAAAGATCCGAATACCGAATGCTTCCAGGTTTATTTAAGTACATTACCTGTGAAAGAGGGAGGTTTGGAGTCAAAGCAAATTTCCACAAGGCTAAATTTGCTCCCTGATTTCAGACTAGCCGGAAGATGAAGGGAAATCACTTAGAAAAGAATGTGTATCAAGGAGCCAAGTATTTAATGAAACAGCCAGCAGCAGCAAATATCAATATTTGCCTTCCAAAGCAAACACCTCAGAGGAAACGTTTGGCGCCAGATGAGAGAGGCATTGAGCATAGCAAGCAGAGTTTCGCCAGCACACCCTCAACCCTTGCCACCCCTACCCAGCTGTGGCCCAGCACCTTCATCAGTCTCTATTTGCTGGTTAGGAACGTGATGGATGAAGCCACTGACAGCAAAGATGCTGTCTCTGCCCTCTGCACTGTCCCATTAAGGTGGTTTGGATGTAACCTTGGAGGGTAGATTCTAAAGGGCACCGTGCTGATCGATGTTTCCAATTCAACTATGTGACAGCCACCACTGGTGAAACCACCCAAATGCTCACATGTCCACGTCTGCCTCCATCCTCTTTTCAAATATAAGAAAGTGGGACTGGAATTAATCATGACAATAGAAGCTTTCTGAATGTTGTTTTATGTTTTTGGAGCAAATCTTTGTCTGTAAGAGCAGTTTTGGGGGGAAAAAGACCATTAAGAGGATTAATGGAAACGCATGGTACTAATTAGGCTGCAGAGATACAGAGCTCTGAGAATGGTTGGCTCTTTTAGACACCTTTTACTTGACACTTGAAGTTATTTAATTTCATCAATTGAAGTAGTAAAAAATGGACCTTCAAAAGATGAGTGATTTTCTTTGATAATAGTAAGATTTTTGTTTGGAATATAATTTAGCAAGTACCTATTGATTGTCTACTACATTACTGGTTCAGGCTGAACACTTCAAAGTCCTTGTTCTTGCAAAACTGATGTTTTAATGGGAGAGAGAGAACCTTAAACTGCTAATTTCCATCAAATAGAGTTAGTGTTAGGATTGAGGAAAGTGATGAGAGATGAGAGGTTATGAGAGAGGGGAGAAGTAGATGTATGGAAATTGGAGTCTAACCAGATATCTTCTCTGATGAAGGAAAGAAATGTCAATCTGGGTGATGTGTGTGGGGGGTGGGGAGGGGAAGGGTTGACCTCAAGCAATTTGTTATTTATGCAGCCTAGAGTATAAATCGGGAAATGATGGGATGAAGATAAAGAACCAGGAAGGGGCGTGTCCCCGTGGGCTCCAAATGCCAAGTTAAGCAGTTTGGATCTTTTTTCATACATCAGAAGATCTTGAAATTTAATTGCATTAGAATCATTTAGAACCTAATACATACTATCTTAGCCAGGTGATCAAGGTCAACATCAACAGAGACAAATCATGTTGGATGTACATACCCTAGGGAAGATGTGATGAAAGTGACACTTTGCTTCTGTGGTCTTCTTTCCCCAAACCCTTGACCTCTGTCTAATGATGAGAAAATGCCAGACAAATTCAAACTGAAGGACATTTCTAGAAAACACCTGACCACTACTCCTTAAAACTCTCAAGGTCACCATGATCATGGGAAAAAATCATTTAAGACTTTGTGACTTGAAGTGTGGTCCCAGATCAGTTCCCTGGGGAGCTACAGCTGCTTTTTTCAAGTTCATCAGTCAGCAAACTTCTGTGCATTCCAACAGAGTGCATTGCCAGTGCTGGCATAGTGCCCTGGTTCTTAAACTCTGGTTTGCATCAGATCACCTGATAGCTTCTTACTGGGCTGGGCTTCACCCATACTGTATCTGATTCAGTAAATTGAGGTGGGGCCTGAGAATTAACATTCCTCTCAAGTTCCCACAGGATCCTATTTCTCCTCTGCACACACCACTCTCTATGTGAGCTCATCCCAGCCTCCTGTTGAGCTTTTTGAATCATGCTTCTCCTCAAAGTACAGCTCAAGTCCCATCATCCCCATGCAGATTTACAGGCTTCAGTCTCTTCCTACAACCCAATCTGTAGGCTAGATTGTCTCTGTGCTGGAGAGGGGAAGGTATGGAGGAGGCCAGTGTGAAATAAACAAGGGCCAACCAAATCGGAACATCCAACGACTATTTATTCAGAGCTTGCTGTAGCACGAAAGTCAGATACCATCATCTGTGTCCTGGCAGAGACACACAGGAAGGTAGAGGAGTGGGAAAACTTGATCTTAAAAAGGGGGGAAGGTTCAGGTGTGCCCTGACTAGAGGCTGTTGGCAACATAACTAGAAGCATCTATGTGACGGGTCAGAAGTGTGTATTTGAGTTTCTCTGGTTGATCCTAAGTTGGAAGTAGGGACAAAAATTAGGGAAGCTGTCAGTTATTCATCAAGTCCTGGATATTTTGGGTCAACTAGCAGAGAAATTTTTGTTGGGCTCCCTGGACTGTTGCTAGAGATAGTGATCTGACTTCCTACAAGTCTGACTTAGAGATAGTAGACTGGCATTCTGGGCTGGTTTCTATAGATCACAGGTTGGTTTCCTGTACTAGTTGCTGCAGACTATGGGTCAGAAGTCTATTTTTACATATGGTTTGGCCTTTATTCATTTGTATATTCAGTCTCTCACAAGGGAAAACACTCATGAAATGGCCAAGTGAGTTACTGAGGTCGGTGGGAATAGAAAAGAAGGAATAAAAGAAGAGGATTTGGTAACAGGTAGGGGTGGGAAAGCCTTCACAGAGCAGAAGAGTGGCTAAAACTCTACTGCTACCACACTGCCTGCATGTTAATCCCATTCCTGCCACTCACCTATTAAACTTAAGGCTAATAATAGTACCTACCTCATGGTATATAATTGTTAAATGTAAATTAAATTAGTTATTATAGTGAAGTGACTACAATAGGTCTTGACCCAAAGTCAGTGTCAGCTACTATTCTTGTTACCCTAGGACCAGGGTGATAGCATTAGCTGGCAGTTTGTCAAGAAGGGACCAGGCTTTGAAGCAAACTTGGGACCTCCAGGTGATGCTCAGGAGTGAGACTGATTTTTCCCTCCACCTTATATACTTCCAAGAGTACCACAGTGTATGTACTTCCTAAGGAATTAGTGTGTGTGTCTCCTCAAAATTCATATGTTGAAGCCTTAATCCCCAATGTGATGGTCTTTGGAGGAGGGACCTTTGGGAGGTAATTAGACTTAGGTGAGGTCACAAGGGTGGTACCCCACTCTGGGATTAGTGCCCTTATAGAGGAGACCAGAGAGCTGCTTTCTCTCTCTGAATATATGCACCAAAGGAAAGGCCAGATGAGGACATAACAAGATGATGGCTATTTGCACACCAGGGAGTGGGTCCTCATCAGATCCTGGACTCTGTCAGCACCTTCATCTTCAGCTTCCAGGGCTGTGAGAAATAAATTGCTGTTTAAGTCACCCAGTCTATAGTATTATTGGTTTTTGTATATAATATTAATATTTTGTTATAGCAGCCTGAACTAAAATGAGACTTCCTCCTGTTTTGATTAAGGCATCTCTTTTAATTTTTTAATAGTTACCGTAGGGCCTGGTTTTTAACACCCCTCCCTGCAGAGAATTAGCAATACGGCCTCTCTGGCAATCAACATTATTGGTCTGAAAGTTAACTTACAAGCACAATGAATAAAATGTATTATAAAATGAGTAAAAAAAAAAAATCAACAATTGCAGTCATAAAGCTATCTTACTTGCATTTAACACTGTGCAACTTACAAATAATTATTGGTTGATAGTTATTTCAGGCAAATAAAATAATTATTTTTTGACTGCTAAGGAATGCAGAGCATGGATACTAAATTACAAATTATTCAACCCTCTCTAATATCTAGTTTTCAGTTAATTAACATACTAGTACTTTAAATTTACACTGATATTTTCCACTGCCATTTCTAAGTAGCAGCTGATTTAGTTTTCAAATATGACTCATAGCCATATATTAATGCTAATGAGTTATTTACTAACCTTGAATCCTATGAAAACACCTTGTCTAACCTATATTTATTTGTTTATATAAGATATATTTTAAAGTTTTTTCCCTGATGAAGTGAATGGCAAAGAATCTGTGTAAACATGTATTATTGTTACCAGAGTTGCCACCAGACCCTTGCTCGAAACTCATCAACCCCTCTCTTGAACAGGAATTAAAAAATATTTTTTAAGTTACAGGGTCTGGACACAAGGAAAGGAAGCTATAGAAAAAGAAAAGCAAAAACTGGGTAGAATCAGCTGAAACCAAGACGGTGACAAATCTGACCTCCAACAGACCCTGAGTCTCATTCTATGCTAATTTTACTACTTGAGCAAACTAAAAGACAAACCTACTGGTGGCCATGGCCAGAAGTCATTGATCTAAAAATAAGAAAACAGGTAGCACCCCCATTTCCAGGAAAGCCCTGCCACTTTCCCAGAAAACCAATGCATATATCTGCTCATCTTTACTCCCACTCCTCCCCACATTGTCCTCACTCCTTAAAAGTAAATCCCTCAGCCAGACTAGGGCCCAACTGGGGGTCCATACAAACTAATTAGGTAAGGCTATTGTCTTTTCTCTTTTTCGTATCCTGGGCATGCAGGGATCTTGGTTCCCAGACCAGGGATTGAACCCACACCCCTGCAGGGGAAGAGCAGAGTTTTAACCACTGGACAACCAGGGAGGTTCTAGGTAATGCTATTTTCTATCCTTGTATTATTTTACTGCAGATAAAGAAAAGGAAAGGATGTGGTAAGATCCAAAGAGAGTCTTAAAAATCAAGCCTCCTTTTATCCCTGTGAATTGTAGTCTTTTATTTAAAAGACATTCAAGAAGCCTGGTATTTGATTCCATGCACGTATGGATGAATTGTCATCCATAATATGGATAGCTTTGCTCAGAAAATAAACACACATTAAATGCTAGCTGAAGTGTCATTAATTTTCCCAACAGTCATAAACATATATTAAAGACGAAATGAGCAGGAATTTGTTTTATCATCATTATGTAGAACAAGAAAGATAGGCCACTTAAAGAGGACATTAAATACCTACTGAATAAAGGCCAAAACGGGCTCCATTTCCCTTGGAATGTGCTAGGCTAAAGACTATACAGCAACTAATTATTCAATTTGCTGACAAATGGGAAGCCAAAAAAAAAAATCTAAAATCATGGTGATTTAACACATTGTAGAAATGTATCACATTCTTATATTTCTTAAAAAATAATACAACACATCTGTGGTTTGAAAATGCCATATTTTCCAGAATTTTAGCCAACAATTCAATTAAGTTGCCAGACGATTTAACTATGCCTCTAGTTTCTTACCCAACCATTTGAAGCTGCTTCTCCTGTGGTTAAAACCATTCAGCAAAGGTGCTTTTCTAATTAAAAAGAAATTTCCTGTCAAGTAATATCTTTTCATTTACAAAAGTGACAAAATTTACGGATGTTAGCTTTAATAACAAGGCAAAGAAATATTGGTTGAATAGCCTGCCAGTTAAATGAATCTGTCTCAATTCTGCTTCTCCTTTCATGGCTACCAGTGAAGTTAGCTAATTCCTAGATGGACTTAGATTTCCAACCATGTAATTTTCAGGCGCCATGATTTTGCTTAGCAAGAAGAAAAACAGTAATTTTGATGGAGTTGCTAACTCTGGATAAAAGGAAGAGCTTAGCTTTCTCACCCTTTATTATTTTGCCCCAGATGTGTAATGTCTGCCCTTTTATTTCAAAAGACGATTTATTTTACCTCAAGTTGATTAAACCTCATGAATATTTGCAGCTTTCAAGGATTCACAACACTCTTCTCTGTGTTTGCAGACTTAATTCTTCCCTTTCTTGTGAATTTTCTTCTGCAGTCTGTCCTTTGGCCCACAGTATATGAGAGGAGAAAGAAGTAAAGATAAGACACAAATCTATTTTGCAAATTGTTATGGGCTGAATATTTGTGTCCTTCCAAAATATGTATGCTGAAATCCTAAATCCCTAGCTGATGATTTTAGGGGTTGGGTCTTCGGGAGGTGATTGGGTCCTGAGAGTGACGCCCTCGTGAATGGGATTAGTGTGCTTGTGGAAGGGGCCCCAGGAAGATCCCTCGTTCCTTCCTCCCACCACATGAGGTTATAGCGGAAAGACAGTGGTCAAGGAGTGGGCTCTCACCAGACACTGAACTGGCCGAACCTGTTAGCACTTTGAACTGGGACTTCCCAGCCTCCAAACTGTGAAAGTAACAATTCTGTAGTTCACAAGCCATCCAGTCTCTGGCACTTTGCTATAGGAGCCCGGAAGGACTGAGGCAAGGTTGTGGAGTGCTCTGGTGTGACGTGATGGAGGTGGCTGACAGTGTTGTCATAGCTCAGCTTCCTGGGCTGCTGGAGTTCTGCATTCCTAGTCTCTCCAGTGGACACACAGGGAGTACCACGCAGTCACACTGGAGATCCGTGAGGGCCACAGTTTCATCAGGCCTTCTATGAGATGTGTTCGGCCAAGCTTGACTTCAAGACTTGGGGTCTCTGACATAACCTCATGTCTAACTGAAATTTAGGAAATTGAGCCTTGTGAAAGTGACGGCACGTGATCTGATTCTACAAAATGAACACTAATACCTAATAGTTGCTGTGATTATTATTGTTATTTTACCTTTGCTGTGCTGGGTCTTCGGTGCTGTGCACGGACTTTCTCTAGCTGTGGCGTGTGGGCTTCTCATTGTGGTGGCTTCTCTTGTGGTGGAGCCTGGGCTCTAGGCACGTGGGCTTCAGTAGTTGCTCTGTGGTCTCGGACCAGGGCTGGAACCCGTGTCCCCTGCACTGGTAGGTGGATTCTTAGCCACTGGACAGCCAGGGAAGTCTTGCTCTGATTATTAACTTCTCTGAGTCCTGGTACTGAGTTCTCATCTAGATGTTTTGGGTTTGTTTTTTTTTAATTTACTTTGGATGACTGTTATTTTACATACATATGTATATGTGAAATCCATAAAAATAATATTCAGCCTCATCCAGAGCTCTTTGCCTTTATCAGGAAGGGGTAAAACAGCCAATAGTCCGGGTAAATGATAAGGGCTGTGGATTAATGAAGCTAGTGGATTAATGATCAATATTTCATTCTCTCATATCAGTGAACAAAAGTGCAGTGCAAATAGTTGTCTCTTCCTGTTAGAATAGGCAGCCTGTTTGGGTGGCAAGCAAGGACCCCGACCCTGTGACAGCTTGGACGAAGAGGTGAGGCAGACTCTGTGCACAGCAAACCAGGGTTTGACTCTCAGCCTCATTACCTGTGGGTCCTTGGCCAGCAACTTAACTTCGTCATGCTTTTGTTTCCTTATCTTCTCTGGGAAATGGGGAAATGAAGATACCTATTTTTAGGATGGTTTTCAATATTAAATGAAGATAGTACTGCAGCATAAAAAGCAGCCAACATATATTTGTTTTTAAAAAGTGGATTCCACTTTCAACTTCCGTGAAAGTTAACATCTATTGGAAACTGCACATGATTATTGCAGCTTCCCCTGACTGGCAGTCTGGGTCAGAGGATGCCCCACTTGTTACAAGGGTGGTGCGGGAGCCCTAGCGGAGGGACTGGGATTTGGAGGACAAATATTATTCATTCATGAACATGATTTCCCAGGGAGCGACAAGCCAGGCAGCAGCTGGCTGATTCCTTCGCTTCCTTGGAAAAGGAGAGAAATACAAAGTGTAGTCTTTTGTGTCAGTTTTCTGACAGGAGGATCTACCCAGAAATCTCACTGACATGGAGAATCAAGGCAATCAAAGTCCAATAAAATGCTACACCACCCAATTTACTTCCAATTGCCTTGTCAGTCTTTGCATAATTAGCCAGGTCAATCAATGATAAGTTCTCCCTGAGTTGTAAAACAGATGGAAATAAAGGAAAGAAGAAAAACCTCTAGCTACTTGCAGGCTCTTCCACCTTCATCAGTTTTTTCGTGGCTCGTGTTTAGTCATGCTCTTTGTGACCCCATGGACTGTAGCCCACCAGCCTCCTCTGTCCATGGAATTCCCCAGGCAAGAATACTGGACTGGGTTGCCATTTCCTACTCTAAGGGGATCTTTCTGACCCAGAGATTGAATCCACGTCTCCTGTGTCTCTTGCATTGGCAAGTGGATTCTTTATCACTCTGCCACCTGGAAAGCCTATAGAATGGGTTGCCATTTCCTTCTCCAGGGGATCTTCTGAATCCAGAGATCAAACCTGAATCTCCTGCATTGGCAGGTGGGTTTTTTAACTCTGAGCCATCAGGGAAGCCGATAGAAGCTTTTATGGCTTTCCAAATACTTTAAAAATGTTAATTGACACACTACTTTTATTTATCAGGGTTTCCCTGGTGGCTCAGAAGACAAAAAATCTGCCTGCAATGATGGAGACCTGGGATTGATCTCTGGGTCAAGAAGACCCCCTGGAGGAGGGCATGGCAACCCACTCCAGTATTCTTGTCTGGAGAAGTCCATGGACAAAGGAGTCAAGAGGGTTACAGTCCATGAGGTTGCAAAGAGTCAGACATACTGAGCGACTAGACTAACATTTCACTTTCTTTCACTTTTATTGATCATCTTTCCAAGCAGTCTGAAGTCACAGCAAAGGTGTACCCCTTTGACTTACTCTAGGAAGATACAGAAATAGCACAATCATAGCAAGTTGGTGGCAGCAAGAAGAAAATGTTTTCCTTTCCTGTTCTTTCCGGAAAGCACCAGCCTCCTCTGCTTCCCACGAGAATAGATGCTCTCTACTCACCCGTTTGGTCAATAAGAAGGTTGCTCTTAGGCGATCTGATAACAGTGCTTTCAACATGCACACACACTCCCACTCGCCATTCTGGAGACTCATAACTCATCTAGATTATTTGTTCTTGGAGAAAACTATGCATAGAAAGGCAGGAGACATATCCCAGGGACATAGATAAATACACCTAATTATAGACTGAGCTATTAGCGTGACATGAATTGCAGTTTCTGAAAATGATCTGACAGCCCAAGAAAGCTCCTCTGTCACCAGCCTGTCCTATGTGTCAGCGAGCGGGACCCTGCAATGAGCAGTCATTCTGTGACACTCTTCCCAGCCAGCTCTGGGGCTCCAAGGCTTCAATGTCTTCCCCTTTGCTTTATCTTGAAAATATTTCGAATTCTTTCTTTTTTTGTAAGGACTGAACACAGCTGCTGGCACCCTCATGCTTTCCTGGGTGTTGCCGATGTTTCTCTGTTTACTAAGTCAACATCTAAACCCAGGTGGACACAATTGAAGGCAGGGCCCCCTTAGTCCAAAGCCCTCAGCTCACTCAGCATGCAGAACTGAAAGTTCATCCTGCAGCACCTCCTAACCGAGGGAGAGCCCTCTGTCCTCTGTTCCTTCGATCCTCACGATTCATTTGGTCCAATCAAACACCAGTTCATGCTCACGCCCCCTGTGTTCAGTGAACACGAAGTGAACATTAATTTGTCTTCTCTCTGGATTTCTTTTTATATCATTGGGATCAGTGATGAGATTCACCACTTCCTCCCGCCACCACCCCCCAGCCCCGACACCAGCTCTGTTTACAAAGCACCCAATCGTGTGCAGAACAAAAGGTAAAGGATTTTGGTGCTTGGGCCTGGACCTGGCATGTGTGGTGGATGTACACGGCAAAGAGGATTTTTCACAAATGTGAAATGGGTGTTCAGTCTCTGGTTGAGTTGATTTGGAGAAAAGGCTCTCTTAAAAATGTTTAGGGATCATTTTGGAAACAAACACAGACTACGTGGAATAAAGTGGGAGTAGGGGTTACATCTGTAAATGGGTAGTATTTAAACATTATTGACAAACTTTCTTTTAGCCTACTTGAGTTTTTCACCTTGGTCTGGGTTGAAAATATTTATACACATCTTTCTATATACAGGGATGGGAAGGGTTTGAGAAATAGTATAGAAAGATTGTTGCAGAGAGAAAGATGGCAATATTTAACTGTTCCCAAGCAAACTGGGATTTTGCAACAGAGCAATAGCCCCCCAAATGAGATGGCTATTATGATAGAGAATTTGCTGAATGATTTTACCCATTTATTCCCTCTTGCCTTTAGTACATCAATGGCCATGCCTGGAAGACTCATATTATTACCTGGTTTTCCTCTAGTGAGAAGATAACCTTTCTGTCTTTGATAACAAAGCCAGGAGCCCAGACAATCAATGACATAAAATCTTCTCAGGGTTTGGGCTTAAAGAGGCAGGGGGTCTCTTCTCCCCAGTAACTGGGGAAGAAGTGAGACAGACCCTTTCTTACATACAGTTGGACTCTATTCTAGGAAGAGGAGCAGAGAAAAAGGGAGGGAGACAGCTACCTAAATGACCAAGTTTTCTTTTTTTTTTTTAAGTGCCTAAAAGAGCCGACTTATTGGAAAAAACCCTGATGCTAGGAATGATTGAAGGCAAAAGGAGAAGAGGGCGGCAGAGGATGAGATGGTTAGATAGTATCACCGACTCAATTATCATGGGTTTGAGCAAACTCCGGGAGACAGTGGAAGACTGGCGTGCTATAGTCGATGGGATCACAAAGAGTCAGACAGACTTATTGACTAAACAACAGCAACAACAAAAGTGCCTGAACATTAGCTTAAGCAATGCATATACACACACAATGGATTGAATCAAATTTAAACCAGATTGGACACTTAGTTAAGTGTGTTCTTGCTAACTAAAAGGTAGAGACTTGAGAGAAATGCTATGTCAGCATCCTGCTAAAGGGTTTAGCAAAAGGGCAGGTTTATGCTTCTCACTTGGAAAAGAGATGCCAGTATCTTTGGGACCTGCTGAGATGCTTTTCCCTTTTGCCAAATTCTAGTACCTCTGAGAGTGACTTGCTTTTTATTTCTTTTCATTTCTTTATATTTTATTTACTTGTTTCATTTTTAAAGGTCCATCCTGCATCTCTTTGAGGAAAATGAAAGTTCTTACTAAGCCAAATACAAGCTGCCCTATAGATAACCGGGATTGTCTACCAAGTTAGACATGAGTTTGCAATCATTCAGGCTGTCAATTGGTTTTACTCAAAAGAAGCTTCTGACTGTGTTTATTTGGGAAAGGGGCTCTCCTGAGAGTTCTAGGGACAATTTTGGAAATGAACATGGAATACGTGAAATAGGCTGTGACTTACGGAGCCTTGTGCCATTTCTGGAAATATTACAATGACCTGTTTCCCTAAAGCTTCTGACTGTGATTTTTGGGTCATGACCATCCTGATTCCTAGACACCCCTTCCCTTGGAAGGGGGAAGTGACTCAGTTCAGAGTCAAAGGCACCCAGGTTTGATTAGTAGCCCCTCATCTCATTGCACAGATGTCAGATGAGATAAAGTACATGGAATTAAACCTTCTACAAATGGAAGCTGTTGTTCTCACGATCTTCATCTTTCATGTGGTGATAGAGTACTGATCAAAGGTTATTTGAGTTTTCCTCAAATAGCAAGTGTTGAAACAAATTTCTCTAGCCAACTTGCTTGCAAGCATCCATCCTGTATTTTTGGGGCCCCAGGGTCAGAGGTCCAGGAAAAGAGCAGATTTCATGTCCATTTATAATGACAAGAAGAATCATAATTGTTGGCATATAATTGAATGCTAAGTATGCATGTATGAGGCCCTGTATAAGCACATTATGAGAATTATCTCATTTAATCTTCAAACTACCCTGTCAGTCCCAGGTACTGTTTATCATTCCTATCTTACAAATTAGAAAACAGAGACTGGAGATATAAAATAATTGACCAAGATCAGTAGCCAGCAAGTGGCAATACTGCATGAAAAGTTAGGAGATAAGAGTCAAGCCACCACTCAGCCTAATACCTAAACAGTCAACAACTCCGGAAAAGTCAAGAATTGGTCTCCTGTCTCATGCTTGGTGGGAGCCTGTTGTTGTCGTATTCCCCATCCACTATCCTATGGGCAACAGGACCCTAAATTGAACTCTGCTACAAATTAGATATGCAGAGAAAATACAATGTCTTTTTTGTGTCTATAACTTGGTTTTCTCACTGGTGAGCAAGGACACAGAACTAAGGGTTCTACCCAGAAATGTATGACAACTCTCCGTCACAGACGGATGGAAGAAAATAGGTTTGGGCTAGGGGGGAGTGGGCGGTTCACTGGGGAGACAGGAGAATTTCTGAGCTGCCAGAGAAAAGCCAAGGGATCTTATGTACTAGTGGAGAAGGAGAGAACCATACAGAATGAATAAGGGCCAGAGGGAGAGAAATGAGAGGCAGAAGAACTTCCTTCACATAATCTGGGAGTTCCTACATATACATGTTCGTGCTGTAAGTAAAGGCCATGCAGCCACACAGAGTGGAGAGACTTAGGAAGGAATATATAGTGTAGTTTCTATTACCACTGTAAATAACTATCCCCATTTGTTTATCACTTTAAAGCCTGTAACATATTTTCATATAATCTCACCAAATACTCCAGCAATAATTGTTCCAACCTCAGGACCTTTTCCATGTGGGCCAGTGGAAAACAATTAGCTGTGTAAGAAACCAAGATGGCAGACACTCTGTGCTTCAAAACTAGTCATCTTCCAGTAGCTTTATTTGTTCATTCATTTTTATATAAACTGTTCACTGTGAATAGAATTGGGGACAGTGGGGGTTACAGCATATAAAATCATCCTCCGTGACTTTAAGATGTTGATCCTTTGGGGAGGCCCTGCCTAGGAATAGCCCTCATACGTGGTGCCAAAGCTTAGAAATGAGACACAAGACCTTCAAGACATGAGTTGCTTTTATAAAGGGAACACCAGTTAAAGAGATTTCTTGTTGTTTTTCCAGGCTGTTTGCAAATTCAAACAGGTTTTGCTCATGGATGGTATTTGGTGGCTGTGACATATGCTATTTTGCAGAGTGGGTACAGTTAACCCCCGACTTTGCACACATGGATTACCCAGATGGTGAGGATCAGGCTTTCCCATCCATCTGCCAGATCACCCTGAGGTCGGGGATGCGTGCTTCTCCTCCCAGCACCGCTCCTCCACCCCAACCAACTGGGAAGATTACCCTCGGTTTTCAGTTACCCACTAAAATTCTTCCTTCCTCGGAATTCACTGTGCATATCAAGCAGTCCCTGACCCCACCCCCACCCCCGCCTCCTATCAGACGAACCGCAAGGCAATCAGAGAAGTGAAGCAGTGATTATTTTACCGACAGTTAGAGGGAACATCATGCACAGAGCACCACTTCATTTAAACTGGCAGATTTCCACTTGGGGCTTCATTTGCCAAACGCTGGCAAGGATTGAGCCAGTGGGGCCAAGTTCCCGACACAGCTGGGTGGTGGCAGCCCTCCTCCGGGAGGCAGCTCCCGATGTGCAGGCGGTAGCGCTTCCTGCTGGGCCGGTCCCGGCCCTTGAGAGAGCAGGTGGGTCCTTCATGGGACAGACAAAAAGCCGCCTTTCCCTCTTTTTCCCATGTTCCCCCATGAGTCCAGTTTTAGGGGTTCTCCTGCCCTCATACACAATTGTCCGGATTGATATTTAAAAGCAGTACATACAAATGTCTGTTTATCTATCTATATAAATATATATGCATATGTGAATGTGTGTGCATGCTAAGTCGCTTCAGTAGTGTTCAACTCTCTGCAACCCCACGGACTGTAGCCTGCCAGGCTCCTCTGTCCGTGGAATTCTTAAGGCAAGAGTACTGGAGTGGGTTGCCATGTCCTCTGCCAGAGGATCTAACCAACCCAGGGATCGAACTTGCCTCTACTATGTCTCGTGCATTGTCAGGCGGGCTCTTCACCACTCGTGCCACCTGGGAAGTCTGCATACGTGAACGCGTGCATGCTAAGTTGTGTCTGATTCTGTGTGACCCTATGGACTGTAGCCTGTTGGGCTCCTCTGTCCTTGGGTTTCTCCAGGCACGAATACTGGAGTGGGTTGCTATGCCCTCCTTGTATATGTGAATATGTATATATATATATACATAAATATTTATATGAATCTCAAAAACAATCTTGTCAAAAGTGAGACTATGAGTCATGATAAAATCTCATGCTAAAAATTGTCGATGTTCTTATCCTCTGCTGGTTCCTAGCAAATGAAATACTGTACTTGTTCTTCTTACATTTGCTCATTTCCACTTAAGCCAGCATTGTCCTCTTCCCATGGACCAGAAAGATAGCCTTTGAGAGTCACACCCATAGGTGATGAGGTTTTCTCAGAAGGGAGCTAGAGACACTACTGAGCATTTCCCAGGGGCTTGGAGGAAAGCGACTTTAAAGCAAAATTCTTCAAGCAAAATAGTTTGAGTTTGTATTGGGAGGGGACAGAAACCACCAAACCTAAGTTCTTTCATCATTTGTTTCATTCATTCACTTAGTGCATATTTATCAAGAGCTTGTTTTGTACTACTCAATGTGAGACATTTTCCCCCAAGGAGCTTGTGCTATACATGGGGGAAACAATTCCTCTATGACCATCTTAAATCACGCACTCTGTGCTTTTTAAAACACTCTCATACTGCTGTCCCCTCTGGTCTCATGGAAAGAGGCAAGGCTGGCATTTTTCTCCTCCTTGCCAGGTGAGGAGACCAGGGCCTGTTGAGGTTGTGCTGTCCACCTTGGGTGGAGCCAGCACCAGAACCACTCCCTCACAGTGTGACTCAGGGCAGGTTCCCTGACGGCTCAGAGCCTCAGTTTTCTCATTTGTAAAAATGACCCGAGTAATACTACCCACAAATGTTTGTAAGGTGTTTGGCAGTGATCTATATAATTAGATCAGTGCATGACACAACAACTAAATACCCAATTGATATGAGTTATCATGAATTTATCCTTGATATACTGGGTCATTCTTTAAGAATCACATCCTATTAACTCTTTGCAAGGTATTAACTTCAGGAGAAAGGGAAAAACCACTTTCTGTCTCAGCTGTAACTAGTTTTATTCCTGACAGTGTTTGAGGATATGTATTTTGGTTGAGGGTTGGAACAGAATTCCAGTTGCTATCTTTTATGCAAAAACAAGGGCTTCTCTGGTAGCTCAGATGGTAAAGTAGGCGATCCGGGTTTGATCCCTGGTTAGGAAGATCCTCTAAAGAAGGGAATGGCAACTCACTTTGGTATTCTTGCCTGGAGAATTCCTCGGACAGACGAGCCTGACAAGCTATAGTCCGTAGGGTTGCAAAGAGTCAGACATGACTGAGCAATCAACACACACACATGCAGAAAAAACAAAGAAGGATCAGTTTTCTGCAAGTCTAGCAAGAAGGTATGTGACTGTTGTCACTCACTGATGACCCAAGACCAGCTGCCAGTTCTAAATACAAATGGATAACCTGAGAGCTTCATAGGAAGTTATTAAAATGAGCAAATATGATGTACAAGACTCTAGAAATTGGCATCAAGCATAGGACTGACTAAATCTCATCCTAAATGTGACTTAAGGCAGTTCCTCAGAGGGAATAAAAGCTAATTAATAAAGATTGGCTATTGTTCTTGGCAATGAGCACTTTAAAGCACTCACCAGGGGGGAAAAAAGTGGTATCGACTCATTCTTCAAGCCAGGTATTGATGGGGCACCAGGAGTCATCCACACAACGCAGACACTTTCCTGTCATTTTCTCTTCAATGGAGAGAGCAGAAATCTGCCAACAGTATAGTTACAGGTCTTGCAAGACTTTAAAAGAGCACATGAGAAATATTCTCTGGGGATGATGTAGCATCTTAGAACAGGGCATTCAAGTGCATTTTCCAGTCACTCCTGGAGCTCATACCACCGCAGAGTACCAGGGCTGAGATTAGAAGCCCAGGTCTTAATGCTCTAACTCAAAGGATTTTCTTCTCCTTTTGTTTCCATAAATTAAAAAATCGGATATTGTCTCAGTTTGGGCTGTTATTAGCAAAATACCATGGATCGTGTGGCTTAAACAACATTTATTTCTCACAATTCTGGAGACTGGGAAGTCCAAGATCAAAGTATCAGGGTGAACAGAGTGAAGTACGTCAGAAAGGAAAAAACAAATATCGAATATCAGTGCTTATATGTCAAATCTTGAAAAATAATACAGATGAACGTATTTGCAAAGCAGAAATAGAGACACAGATGTAGAGAACAAACGTGTGGACAACCAAGGAGGGCAGGGGTGTGGGATGCGATGAACTGAGAGATTGGGATTGACCTATACACAATGTTCTGTGGTGACCTAAATGAGAAGGAAATCCAAAAAAAGAGGCTATATGCACTTTACTGTACAGCAGAAACTATCACCACATTGTAAAGCAACTATCCTCAAATAAAAGCTTTTCTGAAAGTACCAGCATATCTGATATCTGGTTCATAGACAGTTTCTGCTCATTTCATTCTCGACTAGTGGAGAAAGAGCTGCAGACTCTTCTGCGAATCTTACAAATGCACTAATTCCATTTGTGAGGGCTCCACCCTCATGGACTCCACCCTCACATGGACTTCCCTGGTTGCTTAGACGGTAAAGCATCTGCCTATGATGCAGAAAACTTCGGTTCGAATCCTGGGTCAGGAGGATCCCCTGGAGATGGAAATGGCAACTGACTCCAGTACTCGTGCCCGGAAAATCCCATGGACAAGGGATTCTGGTAGGCTACAGTCCATGGTTTTGCAAAGAGTCAGACACGACTGAGAGACTTCACTTTCACTTTCACTTTCCATTCTCATGACATCCTCTAACCCTAATCACTCCCATAGGAGGTTAGGTTTCAGCATATGAATTTTCTGGGGACAGGAATAGTCCATAACAGATGTATTCTGTGGTCATCCAGTTTTAGAATTTGGAAGGACCTTCAGTTTAGTTCAGTTCAGTTGCTCAACCATGTCCAACTCTTTGCAACCCCATGAATTGCAGCACGCCAGGCCTCCCTGTCCATCACCAACTCCTGGAGTTTACTCAAACTCATGCCCATCGAGTCAGTGATGCCATCCAGCCATCTCATCCTCTGTCATCCCCTTCTCCTCCTGCCCCCAATCCCTCCCAGCATCAGGGTCTTTTCCAATGAGTCAACTCTTCGCATGAGGTGGCCAAAGTATTGGAGTTTCAGCTTCAGCGTCAGTCCTTCCAGTGAACACCCAGGACTGATCTTTACGATGGACTGGTTGGATCTCCTTGCAGTCCAAGGGACTCTCAAGAGCCTTCTCCAACACCACAGTTCAAAAGCATCAATTTTTCAGCGCTCAGCTTTCCTCACAGTCCAACTCTCACATCCGTACATGACCACTGGAAAAACCATAGCCTTGACCAGGTGGACCTTTGTTGGCAAAGTAATGTCTCTGCTTTTTAATATGCTCCCTAGGTTGGTCATAACTTTCCTTCCAAGGAGTAATTAGAAACACCATAATTCAAATCCTTTTGTTTTATAGATAAGGAAACTGAAGTCCAAAGAGGGGATACGCTTTTTAGAGCTTCATGCAGTCAATGTCAGGGCAGCGACTAGAACACAGTTATCACTTCCTTTGTCCACACCTACTCTGACACTTTGGCTATTGTTTGCCATTTGCTGTCTGATTCTCTGCCATTGCCAGGCTCAGTGCTGGTTATGAGCAATGGGAAGTTGTGGACAATGCCACAGGGTGATGTTTGCTGTCAACTGGTTTCAGATCCATAAAGTTTGCAACTGTCTGGTTGGTTTATTATTTTTTAACCACTTGATCATTAATAGTTGGCAATGTGTGATCTAGGTGGGTGTGATCACTCACCTAGAGCCAGACATCCTGGAATATGAAGTCAAGTGGGCCTTAGGAAGCATCACTAGGAACAAAGCTAGTGGAGGTGATGGAATTCCAGTTGAGTTATTTCAAATCCTAAAAGATGATGCTGTGAAAGTGCTGCACTCAATATGCCAACAAATTTGGAAAACTCAGCAGTGGCCACAGGACTGGAAAAGGTCAGTTTTCATTCCAATCCCAAAGAAAGGCAATCCCAAAGAATGCTCAAACTACCACACAATTGCACTCATCCCACACACTAGCAAAGTAATGCTCAAAATTCTCCAAGCCAGGCTTCAATAGGACATGAACCAAGAACTTCCAGATATTCAAGCTGGATTTAGAAAAGGCAGAGGAACCAGAGATCAAATTGCCAACATCTGTTGGATCATCGAAAAAGTGAGAGAATTCTAGAAAAACATCTATTTCTGCTGTACTGACTATGCCAAAGCCTTTGACTATGTAGATAACAACAAACTGTGGAAAATTCTTAAAGAGATGGGAATACCAGACCACCTGAGCTGCCTCCTGAGAAATCTGTATGCAGGTCAAGAGCAACAGTTAGAACTGGACATGAAACAACAGACTGGTTCCAAATCAGGAAAGGAGTATGTCAAGGTGTATATTGTCACCCTGCTTATTTAACTTCCATGCAGACTACATAATGCAAAATGCCAGGCTGGATGAAGCACAAGCTGGAATCAAGATTGCCAGGAGAAATAGCAATAATCTCAGATACGCAGATGACACCACCCTTATGGCAGAAAGCAAACAGAAACTGAAGAGCCTCTTGATGAAAGGGAAAGAGGAGAGTGAAAAAGTTGGCTTAAAACTCAACATTCAGAAAACTAAGATCATGGCATCTGGTCCCATTACTTCATGGCAAATAGATGGGGAAACAATGGAAACAGTAAGAGATTTTATTTTTTGGGCTCCAAAGTCATTGCAGATGGTGACTACAGCCATAAAATTAAAGGATGCTTGCTCCTTGGAAGAAAAGTTAAGACCAACCTAGGCAGCATATTAAAAAGCAGAGACATTACTTTGCCAACAAAAGTCCACCTGGTCAAAGCTTTGGCTTTTCCAGTAGTCATGTATGGATGTGAGAGTTGGACTATAAAGAAAGCTGAGCACTGAATAATTGGTGCTTTTGAACTGTGGTGTTGGAGAAGACTCTTTTGAGTCCCTTGGACAGCAAAGAGGTTCAACCAGTCCATCTTAAAGGAAATCAGCACGGAATATTCATTGGAAGGACTGATGCTGAAGCTGAAACTCCAGTACTTTGGCCACCTGATGCAAAGAACGGACTCATTGGAAAAGACCCTGATGCTCAGAATGATTGAAGGCAGGAGAGGAAGGGGACAACAGAGGATGAGATGGTTGGATGGCATCACAGACTCGATGGACTTGAGTTTGAGCAAGCTCCAGAAGTTGGTGATGTTCAGGGAAGCCTGGCATACTGCAGTCCACGGGGTCGCAAAGAGTCGGACACAACTGAGCGACTGAACTGAACTGAACCGCTCGGTCATTAATAGTTGGCAATGTCTATGTTTGTGTAGTTTTAATAATCAGGCTTTCTTTTAATAGAGTGTTTCCCCTTCTCATGGCTGCTTCTTCAGGTCAACTCAAGTGCAAATCCTGTCCTGATGCTCCATCTAAGCAGACCCAGTGTTCCTTCTTTGGTGGCTCCATCTGTTGTTTAGATCTCTCCATCAGGAACCATGCATTCTACTATCACTTTTAATTTACTTGCCTGTCATCCTATTAGATCATATGCTCCATAGGATCAGGTGTCAGGTCTTTTAATTTTGTTTCCCTGGAGTCAAGTCCTTGGCTGAAGTGCAATTCACCCACCAGAGCAGAAGAGACAAAGAACCTGGCCACTGGCTTGGAGAATCAGATGAGGAGATAAGAGCATGTGGATATTGTCTTCTGGTCTCTTCTGCTCAGTCTGTGAAATGGAAATCAAGGTCTCTGCCTGAGAATGAGGCTGGGCAGGGGGAAGTTTGGAGGTCAGGGAAGAGAAGAGAATGTGTGAGGTTGTCAGGAAAGTGAGGGAGGGGATGGCAAGATAGTCTTGGGGTGACATTGCTTGTCTAGGACAGTAGGTGAGGGACCAGACTAGGGAAATGTCAGAGCATCTCTAAGCAACACTAGGTCTCACTGAAGGTTAGGAGTCATGGTTTCAAGTGGTATCACAGACAAGGCTGGATGTGTTTTCCAGGAGTCATTTGTGCAGATGAAGATTCAGAGTTGATTGTTGTTGTTGTTCAGTAGCTGAGTCATGTCTGACTATCTGTGACCCCATGGACTGCAGTATGCCAGGCTTCACTGTCCTTCACCATCTCCAGGAGCTTGCTCAAACTCAAGTCCATCGAGTCTGTGATGCCATTCAACCATCTCATCCTCTGTCATCCCCTTCTCCTTCTGTCTTCAATCTTTCCAAGCATCAGGGTCTTTTCTAATGAGTCAGCTCTTCATATTAGGTAGCCAAAGTATTGGAGCTTCAGCTTTAGCATCAGTCCTTCTAATGGATATTCCAGACTGATTTCCTTTAGGATTGACTGGTTTGATCTCTTATCTGTCCAAGGGACCTTCAAGAGTCTTCTCCAAGACCACAGTTCAAAAACACCTGTTCTTCGGCATTCTGCCTTCTTTATGATTCAACTCTCACATCCATACACGACTACTGGAAAAACCATAGCTTTGAGTAGATGGATGTTTGTTGGCAAAGCAATGTCTCTGTTTTGTAATACACTGTCTAGGTTTGTCATACCTTTTCTTCCAAGGAGCAAGTGTCTTTTAATTTTGTGGCTCCAGTCTCCATCTGCAGTGATTTTGGAGCCCAAGGAAATAAATTGGTCACTGTTTCCATTGTTTCCCCATCTATTTGCCATGGAGTGATGGGACTGGATGCTATGACCTTTGTTTTTTGAATGTTGAGTTTTAAGCCAACTGTTTCACTCTCTACTTTCCCTTTCATCAAGAGGCTCTTCAGTTTCTGTTTGCTTTCTGCCATAAGGGTGGTGTCATCTGCATATCTGATGTTATTGCTATTTCTCCTGGCAATCTTGATTCCAGCTTGTGCTTCATCCAGGCCAACATTTTGCATGACCTACTCTGTATATAAGGTAAAGAAGCAGGGTGACAGTGTACAGCCTTGACGCACTCCTTTTCCAATTTGGAACCAGTCTGTTATTTTATGTCCGGTTCTAACTGTTGCTTCTTGACCTACCTTCAGGTTTCTCAGGAGGCAGGTAAGGTAGCCTGGGATTCCCATCGCTTTCAGAATTTTCCACAGTATGTTGTGATCCACACAGTCAAAGGCTTTAGCGTAGTCAATGAAGCAGAAGTAGATGGAATTTACTTCTGGAATTTCTCTTGTTTTTTCAATGATCCAATGGATGTTGACAATTTGATCTCTGGTTCCTCTGCCTTTTCTAAATCCAGCTTCAATATCTGGAAGTTCTTGGTTCACATCCTGTTGAAGCCTGGCCTTGAGAATTTTGAGAATTACTTTGCTAGCATGTGAAATGAGTCAACTGTGTGGTAGTTTGAGCACTCTTTGGCATTGCCTTTCTTTGGGATTGGAATGAAAACTGACCTTTTCCCGTCTTGTGGCCACTGCTGAATTTTCCATTTTTTCTGGCATATTGAGTGAGGCACTTTCGCAGCATCATCTTACGAGGTGTACGAAACAAGGGTCAGGGTTTTGCCAAGTGGGAGCCACACTTGCCGAAAGGGAAGGGTGCAGTGGAGTAATGCCAGTGAGTTATGAGATGGAACCATTCAGTCGCAGCTCTGTGGGAAGCAGAGTAAGAAATGACAGAGTGAGAAGCACAGTGGTGGGTCCATATGAAGGTCAAACAATGACTGAGATCAGCTTGGTCGTGGAGAGAGTGAACAGGTACCTCAAGCTTAAATGGCTGGAGGATTCATATCATGGAGGCTGAAGAGGAGAGGAAACACATTCTCCTCTTGAAGCACTGTCACCAATGGCATTGTAGATGGTCTGGGGCCATATTTCAGGGAGCATGACTCCCATAGGCTCTTGTCCAAAAGGAACAAGATTCTTCTTCTCTCATGCTTTGTTTTCACTCTTTTGTCCACTCCACAGATACCTACTGAGACCTAGAAGATCACAGTCCTGAGATGTGTCAGGGAAGATGAGTCACTGCAGGCAGAGGGAGAGGACGCTCCCACAGAGCCAGGTAGGGGGCTGGGTGCTTTCATTCATTCCCTCACCTTCCTCTGGAGGATTACCCACCCTATTTTACAGATGAGGAAACTGAGGTCCAGGGAGATTATTTAACTTGCCAAGGTTCACCCAGTAAGTGTATGTGTGGGACACTCAGACTTATCCTCAGTTCTGTCAGGTTCTTTGCGCTACAGAGTATCAGGCCCATGGATACCCCCACATCCCCATCCCACCTGAAAGGGTCCCTGAATGTATTCCATAGTTTCCTTCAAGTGGTAACGTTTTTTGTGATCTCCCAAGATTCTGACAGAGTGGCAGATCTGAATGGTTTAGAGCAGTGGTTTTTCAAGAGCTGGGCTGTGGCAAAAATAATAAGAAAAAAAAGTGTAACATTCATATATAACAGACAGATAGGACTGCTGAGTATGTTCTACTTTAGTACAGTATTAAAAAACCCTTTAGCTTAATTCCTTTTTGCTGTGAAAACATCCGTCTTGTTATGATATGAAGGCAAACAACAGATAGTCTGCTTGCTTGTTTTTTTTTTTTTTTTACTTGCTTGTTTTGATGTCCAAACCCAGCAGAATAAATAGTTGGCACTAGATGAGTCCCATCATGGTTTTTTGGTCATTTTAGCCATCCATGAAATTGAAAGTCTGGGAACCACTTGTTTGGAGCAAACAGAGCTCTCAAGCCTGTCCTGAACTGACCCGGCAGGGTCTGCAGGGACAGGCGGGCTTTGCTTTGTGGCTACTCTGCCTTCCCGGTGCTGCTGGAGGGACTCCTGGATTCAAGGAAGCCTTTCCATGTTGTGTGTATAAGTCCAGCCCTGGGTAGACCTCTATATCATTTACCCTACAAATGGATTTGTGGTTGGCCTGCTTTCTCTTTAGTCTCTGGATGCTCTGAGGATGAAGTGTCCACGGCCTGACATCAGGGTAGAATCTCTCAGGTTGAGGTGCCTGGAAGCTTAAAGGACAGGTGTGGAAATCAGAGCTCCAGGCAGCTGCTGTGTGCTGGGGACAGTGAATGTTGGCCCTCTCCCTCCATCAGAGGTTTGCTTCCTGATGGTGCAGCCCTGAACATGCTGGTTTCCTTGGTGCCGTGGTAACCAGTGAACAGATCCACAGAAATTAGAAGTCAGACAGTGAGCAGCTCCGAGGTGAAGGAAGTGATTTTTCTTGGACCAACTCTGGAACACTATCTTAGCCTTGCTGATTTGGGCTCAGGGGGCCTGTCGATCACATCCTAATGAGTGAAGGTGAAAAGATCAGAGAAGACTAATGATTTCTGCTCAGAAAAGGCTACTGAGTAATGGCTGTCATGATGGTTTTCTTAAAACAAGTTGCAACCGGACCTAAATTGCTAAGCTCGAAGGAAAAGTCTTTTTCACAGTTGTTTTCACCCTTTGTTTCTTTCACATTCTCTCCTTTATTAAAATCAATGTCATCTCCTTCCTCTTCCTTGTGTAATTTATCAGTCTCGTTTCATTAACCTTGCTCGTAATACACAGTAGTGTGGTGGCCCCGAGCACAGGACCTGGACTTCCAGGATTTTTCACTCTGTCACCCACACATACCAATATTTTGACCTTTGGCACATTATTTAATCTCTTAAGGAACACTTTTTTTTTTCATCTGTAAAAGAAGAGAACAAGAGCATCCATTTCTGGGTTTTGATGTGGGTATTAAGTGAGAAAACGCCTGTAAAGCACTAGAAGTGCCAACCACAGGGTAGGCATGCAATAAGTGTTAGCTATTGTGACTACTTCTAAAAAGTATAGAATATGCAAGGAACAGGGTGTACAGATTCTCATCAATAAACATTTATTAAACTTATCATTGTCTCAGTGTTCTGAAGAGAACAATAAAGCTGCAAAGGAAGTCTTTTACTCCCTGGTATCACACCATTGATTTCACTGGTTTTGCTCATTGTTTAAGGTATGACTTAATCATCATCTTCTGACAGTCCTTCCTTTAGCTTCTTCGTTATGGGGACAACCTTGAGATTACTGTCCTCTCTTGCTTTACTGGTGGCTCAGACAGCAAAGAATCTGCCTGCAATGTGGGAGACCTGGGTTCGATCCCTGGGTTGGGAAGATCCCCTGCAGGAAGGCATGGAAACCTACTCCAGTATTCGACCTGGAGAATCCCATGGACAGAGGAGTCTGGCAGGTTACAGTCCATGGGGTCCCAAAGAGTCGGACATGACTGAACGACCAAGCATAGCACTTGCTTTAATATTTTAGCCCCTCAGCTAGGGACATCATTTCAACAAGGTAAGTTCCTAGTTTGGGTAGCAAATTAGAGCTTTGGGGTAGCCACTTTACATACCCAAAGTCAAAAAGTACCCAAGTGAAAAAATAAAAATAAATAAAAATCAACATAGCTTTCAAAACTCTGCATGTTATTTCAGTAACACAAACAGAAAACCTGACTAAATAAGTTACTTTTCCTATAACACCTGAGACTGTTTTATGGGATAATTTGATTCCCGGCCTAGACCTAGCAGTACTATTTATTTCTCTTGGGACAGAAATGGTGGTACAGTGAAGGAATGTTGTGTTTGTTTGAAAGTAAATGTGGTTCTAACTCCAGGAGCACACAAGACCTGAGACACAGGGTAATATACACCCGTGGGCTCTGTGAGGTGTTCAAGGGCAGAGATGGAATACATTTGGAGACCTGCAGCGTATTGACTGGCCCTGGGCAGACACTGCCTTCCTAATGTGTGTCCTTATTAATAGAATTGCTTACTAATTTGGAAATTCACTAATCCATTGCCTCTGTTTCATTGTACGGATTTTATCAGCTGTGTTCATGTTGCATTAAAGAAGTAGTTTTTCTTCCATTGCTTTAAAACATAAGATTTAAACACTAATGCGAAAAGAATCAAAATTTTAATTTACCCTCCAGTGCTCAGTAGCATGTCGAGCTTTGAATACATTGATTTTAACCTTGTTTTAAAGCCAGATGATTGTGTTCTCATAAAATCACTGGAAATCTGGGGCTCTGATCAATAAGCTTTTATCATGAGAAAAGATTTTCATTCCAAAGTGCAGCAGCTTCACTTTGGTGAAATCCCAATAAAATGACCCATTCAACTGATGCAAACTTCAGACTTTCTCTTTGATTTGAAAATTCGTCACAAGAAAAGAAAACCAAGTGAAAAGATCAAGTCAACAGAACCTCAAACATTTTGTCTTATATATCATGTGGGACTTTTGTCCAGGTATATGCCCAGTTGTGGGATCATATGGTAGCTCTGGACTTCCCAGGTGGTGCTAGTGGTGAAGAACCCATCCGCCAGTGCAGGAGACAGAAGAGATGCGGGTTGCAGATTTGATCCCTGGGTTGGGAAGATGTCCTGGAGAAGGGCATGGCAACTCACTCCAGTATTCTTACCTGGAGAATCCTATGAACAGAGGAGCCTGGCGTGCTACAGTCCATGGGGTCGCACAGAGTCAGACATGATTAAAGCAACTTAGCACACATGCATGCATGGTAGCTCTATTTTTAGTTTTTTTAGAAACCTTTGTACTGTTCTCCATAGTGGTTGAACCAATTTATGTCCCCACTAGCAGTGTAGGAGGGTTTGCCTTTCTTCCTATCCTTTCCAGCATTTATATTTTATAAAGTGTCTCTTTTTAATGTCTAAAAATTGCAACCCTTCAGGGAATTGCAGTTGAGTTCTTTAGTATCCATTAATTGAAAAAAATACAAAATGACAAAATTTTAATTGAGCACTACAGGTTCAGTGGACAGAGGAGCCTGGTGTGCTGCAGTCCATAGGGTCGCAAAGAGTCAGACATGACTTAGCAACTTAACAGCAACAAAACAAGTTCTCTATGCTTTAAAAAAAAAAAAAGAAAAAAGAAAACATGGGGATGTCTCCATCTTCCATAGGTTTGAACCCTTAGTTTCACATGCAGATCTAGACACAGTATTCTGTGAAAGTCACACTTGACTTCTTCTGCCTCCTTGCATCAGTTGGGATTCTCTGGTGGCAATAGAATCAGACTCTGGTCTTGCTTCAGTTTATTAGGAGTTCATAGACTCAGTGAGAAGTAGAGAGAACAATGTTTGGAAACAGGCAGATGGTTCCATCACTTTCTGGAAGCCATGACTACAACTAATAAAACCAAGTATTAGTCTTGCTCTGCCACTGTTATGCTCAGGCCATGATGAAAGTGAAAGTGAAAGTCACTCAGTTGTGTCCAACTCTGTGGGACCCCATGGACAGTAGCCCTCCAGGCTCCTCTGTCCACGGGATTCTCCAGGCAAGAATACTGAAGTGCATTGTCATTTCCTTCTACATGAAACAAAAAGCCATGTTGGTTTTCACTAATTAACTCCTGCTGTTTTTCAGACTCTTTTCTCATTGGTTCAAAACTCAAATTCCAGTCAAACTGCCCTCCTTGTAGCCATCCCTTTGTTAGGATGTGGCACTCAACTCTAGATGCCCAGGGAGTAGACTTATATCACAAAATCAAGTCCTGGCATCAAACACTATGGGATCAGAAATGTCCCTTGTTCATTGAAACAGGAAGCCAGAAATCCATACTGATGTTCAATTTAATTCTACAAGCATTCATCAAGGGCTTATCCTTGTCTAGGCAGGCGTAATGTAAGTATTACAGAATTTATTTATAGTGCAAATGCCCACAATGCTGTGGGCTGGACACTGTGACTCTTCCTAGGAAAGTCAGGATAGGATTCATAGATGATGTCACATTTGGAAGGGTATGTAGGGGTTACCAGAGGCAGAAGAGAAAGAAAAGATTTCAAGAAGAATAGGATGAATAGCATGGGGAGAAAGTAGGCGGTTGAGCAAAACTCCAAGCTGACTTTTTGAGTGGGGGCAAGGGGACTCAGAGAGTGAAGTGATCACAGAAATAGCATAAGGAAACCTAGATTTTCTTATGTATTATCTTTTATTTATTTATTGGCTGTGTCAGGTCTTAGTTGAGGCACTCAGGCCTCTAGTTGGGGTTCAAGGGTTTAGTTGATTCGAGGCATGTGATCTTAGTTCCTTGACCAGGGATTGAACCTAAGTCCCCTGAATTGCAAGGACAATTCTTAACCACTGGATCACCAGGAACATCCCATGTATTATCTTTGATACATTTTTAAAAATTGCTATTGTTTTGTATCTTCCTAACAAAGGGCAGAGTGGAATATCAGAGAACTGCAAAATGGATGGGTTAAATATTGTCCAAAAGTATCTAATTTTATGTTTCAAAACAGAAGAACTGAACCCCAGAAAGGCCAAAGTCATTTACAATAATAATCCAAGGTCTGCGCCACGCCCATGGCTCTCAGTGGCCTGGGACACTCCAGTGCAGAGTTGTGCTTATATTAAAACAACTGACTTGAAGCTCCTGGCTCCTGCTCTCTAGGAAATCTCTCTGTGGGCTATGCAAAACACTATTCCTAAGAAAGATCTGTCAGAGAAGAGTTCTGAGGTCACATAAGAACATAAGTTGGGAAGTGCATTAGACCCTTTTCTAGAGTATATTAACATATTAGAAACGCTAAGAGACCCACAATAAAGGAATTTGTTTAGCTCATTTTGACTCAGGTTTCTCATGTTTGTTTGACTACAGGATCAGTTTGCCTAAAAATTATTAAATAAACAATTACCCACCTGGTGGTTTGAGTCACAGTCCAAAATAGGCCAGGAGATAATGAATCTACAAACTAGAAACAGAAGTCCTAAGAGATTACCTTTCCTAGAAGAACCTACAGGGATAATGAAGTTCTTTAAAGCTGACATTTACCAGGCTCTAAAAACCAGCAAAAACTCTTACTTTCACAGAAATACATAAACAATTAGCTTTCTTCTACTTTTATGAAACAGACAAAAGATAAGTTAATATTGAGCACATATGTGTGACTCAATCAGGGCATGGCCTTATAATTATGTAAGTTACAGGAGATTTAGGATGAATTTACCCCAATTTCAGGCCACATGCATGCACATACATACAGACTTTGCTTTTCTCACTTCATGTTGGAGACAACTATGAGTAAGATACAGTGCCCCTCAATAAGGAGCTCAGGATCATTTGGACAGGGAGTTACAATTTTCTTGGCTCTAATTCTCATTTAAAAACCTGGAGAATTCAGCTTTTTGGAGAGTTCAGGGCTCTTCCCCTTGCAAACATGAGAGTCACAAGGTATGAAAGAAACACCTAGATTCAAGCAAAAAGCAACAGTAGAGTCTGATGCATTTTTTCCAAGTCCCCAACATCCTTTCAGTTTTGGCTCTGGCTCTCCTGCTGTCATCTTTGAGTCTCTCCTGTGGCTTCTACTGACTGTTCCGCTGGCAGGAGCTTCTCTCAGGTGGGTCTCTGGACGTAGCTTCCTGCCAGCACGCCTCCTGGCCCTCTGCCTTCTGCATGCTGTGCATTCATCTGGAGGTCTTCCCAGACATTACCAGAAAAGAGTCTGAAAATCTCTTTTCTCTAACGGAGCCACTGCTGAGCTTGTTCAGAGGAATAAGTGGCTAGATCAATGGCCTTCTCTTCCTACATCTGTTTGGTTGAGTTTCTGCCAGGCACTATGCTAGGTGGTGGATACAAAGGTAGATAAAACACTGTTCTTGCCCTTAAGGAATTTATGGTCTATGGGGAAGTAAGTCATACTCACAGATCATTTAAATTATCTGGCAGATACTACAGTGGAGATATAAACAGAGCATCTGGACACTGGACCTAGCCTTGGAGCTAGGAGGATGCCTCCTGGTTCCAGTGTAATTTCTATGCTGGAATACAGCCCCCAAATTGGGGTACAGATGGTCACTGAGAGGTGAGACATATGTCCTCAAAGAAAAACACATTCAGATTTGGATTTTCTTTTTCCCTGACTTCACTGTCACAGACGCCAACCCCATCAAGGATAACACTCTCCTTCCCAGAGGCCTGGTGTTCTTTCGAACCCTAAAATAAGGTGGAGTTCTGGCTTCAAAGAATCACATCTAGCTTTTCTGAGCGTTGGCTCTGCCCTCCTGGTACTTTACCTCTCCCTTCCCTTGAGGCCGCAGGACAAAAAGACTCATCCTCTCAAACCTCTTATTGTTTATATTACAAAGAAAGATGAAGTAGCATTCAATGTAACTGCAATGCAAAATTCAGTTTCATATTGTTTTATATTTAAATTCAGTGGCCATGAGTTTGAGGAATCTCTGGAAGAAAATGAATAACTGGGAAGCCTGGTGTACTGCAGTCCATAGAGTTGCAAAGAGTCAGGCATGACTGAGCAACTAAACAACGAAGTCTGTAAAAGCAATCATCAGAATACAGTGCTCAAAATACTATTATAAACTAATAATTAAAGCAGAAACAGGTATCAGAAGCTACATATGCAAGTAACTGTCATTTCTTTAAAGATGGTTCTGCTGGGCAGATAGCAAATATGCTATCATAGCATTACATAAATCTCACAGAAAAATAAATCTTACTACTTTCATCAAATTTGTACCCTGTTTTTAAATGACCCAAACAATGTTACTGAGTATGATCATCTGTCTTATTTCTCTGATTCCAAATTACTTTTGATTTTTCCCCCCAAAATAAAGCCTGATTTTATCAGATGGGACGATAATGTCATTCTTGTGCTTAACATTCCTCAGGAGTTGGATTTTCATTGTTCTTCAGAAAAAGGTTAAAATCCTTAGCACCATGTGGGAGATGTATTACTGTTAACAAATGTTTGCTGCTCCTCCCATCCCACTGACAAACAAGATGTGAGTGGAGGTGCAAATTCTAGTTCCAGACAGATGCTTTGAAAGCTGTATGGGAGTTCATCAAGAGCCTTCTCCCTCTCTACTAGGGCTGGTGTGTCCTATTAAAAGCTATTCCTTAGGATTCCCAGATGTCCCAGTGGTTAAGAACCTGTCTTGCAATGCAAGGGACTCCAGTTTGACCCCTGGTCAGGGAAGATCCCACCTATTGCAGGGCAGCTGGGCCCGTGTGCCACAACTACTGAAGAACACATGCCTAGAACCCATGCTCCACAACAAGAAAAGCCACTACAACAAGAAGCCTGTACACTGCAACTAGACCATGTGCAGCAACGAAGACTCAGTGTAGTTAAAAAAAAAAAAAAGCAAACTAAGAAAGTTGAACCATAAAGAAGGCTGAACACTGAAGAATTGATGCTTTTAAACTGTTGGTGTTGGAGAAGACTCTTGAGAGTCACTTGGACTGCAAGATCAAACGAGTCAATCCTAAAGGAAATCAATCCTGAATATTCATCAGAAGGACGGATGTTGAAGCTGAAGCTCCAATACTTTGGCCACCTGAAGAGAAGAACTGACTCATTGGAAAAGACCCATCTTCCCAAAAGATGCTGGGAAAGATTGAAGGCAGGAGAAAAAGCGACAACAGAGGATGAGATGGTTGGATGGCATTACCAACTCAATGGACATGAGTTTGAGAAAACTCCAAGAGTTGGTGATGGACAAGGAAGCCTGGTGTGCTGCAGTCCATGGGGTCACAAAGAGTCGTACACAACTGAGCAACTGAACTGAACTAGAAGGCCTTGCATGATCTGCTGCCCTCAATCATCCCAAGCATACCTTTCACCACTTTCTCTCTCTTCATCCTACTCTGTGCCACCCAGTCTGACTTTCTCTTTATTTCTTGAAATTCTAAAGTTCTTCCTGCTTGACGACCTTTAAATATGCTGTTCATCCTCCTTGTGTTACAGAGGTCAAACTTGTTTTGCTCACCACACAACAGGCCAATTAACTTAGAAATGAGGTGTTGAGGCAAGGAATACGACTTCATTCTGAAAGCCAGGTGACTGGGAAGATGGCAGATTAATGTCTCAAAATAACTATCGTACTGGGGTCTGGGTGCTAGGTTCTTTTTATAGAATAGAGAGGAGGGGGAGGACATGAGGAAGTAAAGTAAAAAAGACCATTAATCTTACAAATATCACTGGAATGGCTAGCCTCAGAAAGGGAATGTGTCAGTTTCTTCCTTCCTATAAGCATCCATGGATGGATAGGGTCCCGAACAAGGGCATTTCAGTTTAAGATTCAGGCAAAGGACCAAGCTTCCCTGATGGAGGTTATTATGTACGGAGAGTATCCTTTTATTGAACAAAAGCAACAGAGAGCAAATGTTAAACAAAACTCCAAAATGGAATCAGTTCTTCCCTGTAACACTTGGAATGTGGTTTTCTTTCTTTCTTTCTTTCTTTTTGACTCATTCTACCAGCAAAGAAAGGCAATGCCAAAGAATGTTCAAGCTACCACACAATTGCAGTCATCTCACATGCTAATAAAGTGATGCTCAAAATTCTCCAAGCCAGGCTTCAGCAATACGTGAACCATGAATTTCCAGATATTCAAGCTGGTTTTAGAAAAGGCAGAGGAACCAGAGATCAAATTGCCAACATCTGTTGGATCATTAAAAAAGCAAGAGAGTTCCAGAAAAACATCTATTTTTGCTTTATTGACTAAGCCAAAGCCTTTGACTGTGTGGATCACAATAAACTGTGGAAAATTCTGAAAGAGATGGGCATACCAGACCACCTGACCTACCTCTTGAGAAACCTGTATGCAGGTTAAGAAGCAACAGTTAGAACTGGACGTGGAACAACAGACTGGTTCCAAAGGAAAAGGAGTATGTCAAGGCTGTATATTGTCACCCTGCTTATTTAACTTCCATGCAGAGTAAATCATGAGAAATGCTGGGCTGGAGGAAGCACAAACTGGAGTCAAGATTGCCGGGAGAAACTTCAATAACCTCAGATATGCAGATGACACCACCCTTATGGCAGAAAGTTAGGAGGAACTAAAAAGCCTCTTGATGAAAGTGAAAGAGGAGAGTGAAAAAACTGGCTTAAAACTCAGCATTCAAAAAGCTAAGATCATGGCATCTGGTCCCATTATTTCATGGCAAATAAGTGGGGAAACAACGGAAACAGCATTTTCTTTTCTTGGGCTCCAAAATCACTGCAGATGGTGACTGTAGCCATGAAATTAAAGGACACTTGCTCCTTGGAAGAAAAGTTATGACCAACCTAGACAGCATATTAAAAAACAGGGGAATTACTTTGCCTACAAAGATCCATCTAGTCCAAGTTATGGTTTTTCCAGTGGTCAGGTATGGATGTGACATTTCGACCATAGAGAAAGCTGAGTGCCAAAGAATTGATGCTTTTGAACTGTGGTGTTAGAGAAGACTCTTGAGAGTTCCTTGGACTGCAAGGAGATCCAACCAGTCCATCCTAAAGGAGATCAGTCCTGGATGTTCATTGGAAGGACTATTGCTGAAGCTGAAACTCCAATACTATGGGCACCTGATGCAAAGAGCTGACTCATTAGAAAAGACCCTGATGCTGGGAAAGATTGAGGGCAGGAGGAGAAGGGGGTGACAGAGGATGAGATGGTTGGTTGGCATCATTGACTTGATGGACATGGGTTTCGGTGGACTCCGGGAGTTGGTGATGGACATGGAGGCCTGGCGTGCTGCAGTTCATGGGGTCACAAAGAGTCGGACATGACTGATCAACTGAACTGAACTGAACCAGCCCTTTACCCACTTTCCATGTTAAATGCCTACTCATTCTTTAAGTCTTAGGGAAGCTATCTTTACCTTCTCCAGAAAAAAAAAAAAAGAAAATAGTTATTACAATTGTATTCCATATGTTCAAAAACTGAATTAGAGACATAGGAAATACAGAAAAAAGGCCCACATAGAACTTCAAGAAATGTAAGCTACAACGTCTGAAACAAAAAACACATTAGATAGCATCAACAACAGATGATATATTGCAAAGGAAGGGGTTACTGGAAAAGACAGGAAATCAGCAAGGACATAGGTGAATTAAACAGCACTATCAGCCAACGTGACCTAACACTGATTCAACAACACTCTTGGTGAAAGAGTTGGTAACATTTACCAAGATCGATCAGATTCTGGGCCATAAAGCAAATCAATAATTTTTAAATTATTCAAGTCATACAAAATATGCACTCTAACACATGAAAACAAATCCTTACCTCCCATCGAATATAAAAATTAACTCAAAGTGAAACAACAACAAACATATAAGCATTAAGACTATGATACCCTTGGAAGAAAACATGGGAGTAAATCTTCATTACTTTGGGTTTGGCAATGTATTCTTAGATATGATATCAAAAGCGTAAGTGAGCAATACAAATAGATAAACTGAACTTTAAAACCTCTCATATATTGAAGGACATTATCAAGAAAGTTAAAAGCCAACCTACAGAACTGAGAAAACATTTGCAAATCATATATCTGATAAGGTCTAGTACTCAAAATATATATATAATACTCTTAACAGCTCAGTAATAATCTAATTTTAAAAACAGGCAAGGAAGGTAACTAGACATTTCTCCAAAGAAGATATACAAATGGCCAGCCAACACATGAAAAGATGCTCAGCATCATTAGTCATTATGGAAATGCATATCAAAACCACAACAAAATACTACTTTCACACCCACTAGGATGACAATAACCAAAACAAACAAACAGGAAAATCAGTGTTATCAAGAATATGAAGATGGACTTTCCTGGTGGTCCAGTGGCTAAGACTCCATACTCCCAATGCAGGGGACCCAAGTTCAATTCCTGGCAGGGAACTAGACCCCACATGCCACAATATAAGATGACACAGCACAGGGAAATAAATCAATAAATAAAAATTTTAAGAAGAATATGGAGAGAAATTGGAATCCTAATACATCATTGGTAGGTATGTAAAATGTTTTAATTGCTATTGAAAGCAGTTTAAAATTTCCTTTAAAAATTAAATATAGAATTACTATATGCTGTGCCTAGTTGCTCAGTCTTGTCCAACTCTTTGTGACCCCATGGACTGTAGCCCGTCAGGCTCCTCTGTCCATGGGGGTTCTCCAGGCAAGAAGACTGGAGTGGGTTGCCATGCCCTCCTTCCGGGGATCTTCCCAGGTCTTCCGCGTTGCAGGCAGATTCTTTACCATCTGAGCCACCAGAATTACTATATAATCTAGTAATTCTCCTAATAGGTATAAATACAAAAGAACTAAAAACCAGTACACATACATGCATGTTCGTAACAGTATTGTTTACAAAAACCAAAACTGGAAACATCCCCAATGTCTATAAGTGGATGAATAGATAATCAAATCATGGTGTATATATACAAGGGAATATTATTTAGTCATAAAAAGAAGTGGAGTACTGATAGATGTTACAACATGGATGAATCTCAAAACACGATGCAAAGTGAAAAAAGCCAGAAACTGAAGGGAGAATCATATCATATGATTCCACTATGTGAAAAGTCCATAAGAGGTACATCCATAAGTAGAATAGAGATTGAAATGTCAGAAGCAGCGGGAGGGAAGAATGAGGACTGTTTAAAGGATCTAGTTTCCTTCCCAAGTCATGAAAAGGACTGGAACTGTTTTGAAATGAGTTAAAGGTGATGGTTGCACAACACTGTGAATACACTCAATGTCACTGAATTGTTTACTTTAAAATGATTAATTTTATGTTATGTGAATTGCACCTCAATTAAAAAAAATGTTTGACACAGTGGCACTGACACTGGCACATTGTGAGTACTTAAGAAAAATTACCCATCAGAATTTTATTGTAGCTTTATCTAATAGTAGCTGAAAATGAGAAGCTGCTAATATGCATTTTAAAATTGAATTTTAAAAATTAAGATACATCCATATGTTGAAATATTCTGCAGTCATTCAAAAACAAACAAAGGGATATTTCATGATCATGGAGAATACTCATATGTTAAATTCAATATTTGTAAGTAGAAATACCTCAATAAATATTATGCTTAAAGTCTTGTTCATCACTCTTTACATTCATCTCAAATTTTGTGGTAACTCTCCAGAAGTCAAAATATTCAATTTCCCAAACTAGAACACTCAGAACCCATGTCAATTCAGGATTAAATGTATTTTCATATCTTAGATTGAATTCAAGTCCAGAAAGTGAGATTTGAAGTCTGATTTCCACAGTTTCTACTTAAACTTGCTTTATTTCCTGGAGTCACTATTCTCTTTACGTACCGCCCTTTGTCCTACCCACTCTCAGTTGCCATTCTCTTCTCTTATTCTCTTATAGCAAGGGTATTTCTCCTCACCTCTCACTCTGACTCTCACATTTTATCCATGGTTCTAATCTTGTCAATCTCCAGAGGAACCATGTTCAATCCCAGTCTCTTGACTCTAGACATCATCCAGACTTCTCATTCTGTCTGGTGATGTGATTATTCATGCACTAGTCTCATTTCCTCTGCCAGACCAGGGCTGAGACCTACTCATATCAGTAATGCCCAAGGCATCTGGCAGAGTGTTCTGCTTTGATTGTAGTAGGTGTTCAATAAATGTTTATGAAACTGAAAAGAATTTCTGAAACAGATGGGTGACTGATTCAGACACAAGTGCATAAATGCAAACACTAGTACCTGTGTTTGAACAGACACTGCTCTGCTCTCTGCATGGTAAATGCTGCCACATGCATATTCAGTACAACATTTGTCAACACTAAACTATAATGTCACCAGGGCATGGACTGGGTCACTTGGGGATGGTTTACAATTTATGGACAATCACCATTAGCATTTACCACTTCTCACTTGACATCACTGTTAAGATCCCCTCTCTTCTTGGGTGCTTGTGCACTAAAAGGGCTCTTCTCATAATCACGTGATCTGACCACCAGGTTACTAGACACACAGATCAGGTTATCTTTTTTATGTACGGAATGAAGAGTTATGATCCACAAGTTCAAGGTTAGTAATGTCTCTTGGTTTGCTTTATTGATTTTTCAGTTTGACATTTGAATAGTGAGATGTCTCCTTAGGAACAAGAAAGCTGAACTTTTTTTCATATATTAAATTTGTGCAGAGTTAAATCTAGGGCATATCAGTAGGGTAGGTTTGCTGGAATGAAGACACATTATTGTTTTTAGAAACCATCCTGTTAGTCACTCAGTTGTGTCTGACTTTTTGCGACCCCATAGATTATAGCCCGCCAGGCTCCTCTGTCCTTGGAATTCTCCAGGCAAGAATACTGGAGTGGGTTGCCATTCCCTTCTCCAGGGGATCTTCCTGACCCAGGGATCGAACCCAGGTCTCCTGCACTGCAGGCAGATTCTTTACCATCTGAGTCATCAGGGAAGCCCTGTGTTTAAAAATGGTGTCTGTTAATTCATATTTTTAGTGGGCCATAACTTGCCTTACTCCCTCAGAGTTAGATAGTACACTGTAGATAAAGTAATAACAGAAATGACAGTAAAAAAATAGAAGTAACAGTAGCAGAACTACTAATAATGAATAGAAATAATAATAATAATACCCAGCAGACCAATTCTGTTCAAGTTGCCATAGGCAACACCATCAGCCAAGCATGCTGACCATTGACTTAGGTAGGCAGTTGCATTCAGCAGAATTCTGAGGCCAAATAGTACCTCACTTAATGTTGTTTTCTGAAAATGAGATACTGATATTAATATCTTAAATGGAAAACTTTTAATGTGCCTCTCAAGATATTCTTTAATTCCAAAGTAACAAAAGAAAATGGAAGAGAGTTTTACTGGCAAGAGAGCCAGAAAGAACTTTTAAACAGATTTATTTTGTACTTTATGCTACAATTTGACTTATAATGTATATGATCTTAAGTCAGTTCAGTTCAGTCACTCAGTGGTATTCAACTCTTTGGGACTCCATGGACTACAGCACACCAGGATTCCCTGTTTATCACCAACTCCTGGAGCTGGAGAAGGGAATGGCAAAACACTTTAGTATTCTTGCCTTGAGAACCCCATGAATGGTATGATCTTAGTAGAACATGGTAATTTTTAAAGAGAAAAAAAAGAAAATGCTTTTAAAACTGTAAAACTCTTGCAAGTGATGGTTACTCTTGGAGAGAAAATAACTCTCTGCCCCTTTACTCCATCTCACCCTCCAACACCCGCATCCACACCTACACACAAATACACTCGTTCCACACGTAGGTCAAGGTTATGGAGCTTTCACTAGCACACACCTGACTTGGTCTTCTGCCACCGTTAGAGTAGTTAGGATCCAAGAGGACTGCATAAGAAGCTGGGTCTATCTCCAGTTATCCTGGACAAAACTTCCAGTATTAAAATAATTTTATCTCTTGGCTGTTTAGTTTTTGATGGTTTTAAAAGGGACTCATTGCACTTATTATCACTCTTAATTTCCAGGGTACTGGTCAATCATATACCGCCCCAGAGAACAAATAATCAAATGAGATCCAAAGTCTCCATTTTATTATGCAATCTCCCATAATCTCCAAAGGAGGACTCTAAGAAAAAATAGGACAAGTGGCTTTAGATCCGAAGTCACACTGGAACTTCCTCCTTCCTCCCCTACCCACCACTGAATGGAAGACCATGAGGCTCATAGAGTTGGTATAACCTGTCCTACTACTCAGATTCATGGCTGCCAGTCTAGCTGCATGAGAATTCTGTGTTTTCTATGTGGGGAGAGACCACACAAAAAATCCAGCTTTGACAACAGGAAGACATATCTTGATTTATTTTTCTAAAAAGGAATGAATATGGGTTATGGCTGGCTGATCCATTTCCACTCTCTCCCCTGACAGTTCCATGAGCAAACACATTGGCAGGACAAATGCTAGGACCATGGGTATAATCTGTGTCTGTGGAATGGAGAAGTCCAATAGCTAAACACTGCTTGTTTACCTTAAATTACAGGAAAAACAAGGCTTTGGGAGTTTGCCTTTAAATCTTCTTCACTGGATATAAAGTATTTGAAAAAAATTTCAGTTTTAAATTTAAATTTCCAATGTTTTCCCTTATGATGGAAGGTAATATATTGGTCAGGGTTCTCCAGAGAAATAGCACCAACAGGAAATATATAAATATAAGTAAACAAATACATTTGCATACATGAAAGATTTATTATAAGTAGTTGGCTCTTGAGAGTCCCTTGAACTGTAAGATCAAACTAATCAATCCCAAAGGAAATCAACCTTGAATATTCATTGGAAGGACTGAAGCTGAAGCTGATGCTCCAATACTTTGGCCATTCATATGATTATGGGGGACATAAATTCCAAAGATCAACAGAGTGAGTTAGCAAGCTGAAGACCCAGCAGAGTCTAGTTCCAGCCTGAATCTGAAGTTCTGAGAACCAGGAGAGCTGATGGTGTAGTTCTAGTCCAAAGCTCAATAAGTTCAAGATCCAGGAAGAGCCAAGGTCCCAGTTCAAGGACCGTAAGACAGAAAAAACTCTGTTACTCTAGCAAGGTCAGCCTTTTTAATTCTATTAAGACCTTCAACAGATTGGATGAGGCCCACCCAGAGTTGTTGTTGTTAAGTTGCTAAATCATGTATGATTCTTCGTGACCCATGGACTATAGCATGACAGGCTCCTCTGTCCTCCATAATCTTCTGGAGTTTGCTCAAATTCATGTCTATTGAGTCAGTGAAGCTATCTAACCATCTCATCCTCTCCCACTCCCTTCTCCTCTTTCCCTCAATCTTCCCAGTCTTTTCCAATGAGTCAGCTCTTCACATCAAGTGGCCAAATTATTGGAGCTTCAGTTTCCGCATCAGTCCTTCCAATGAATATTCAAGATTGATTTCCTTTGGGATTGGCTGGTTTGACCTCCTTGAAGTTCAAGGGACTCCCGAGAGTCTTCTCCAGCACCACAATTCAAAAGAAGGACCATAGCCTTCTTTATAGTCCAACTCCCACATCTCTACAAGACTACTGGAAAAACCGTAGCTTTGACAATACAGACCTTTGTCAGCAAAGTGATGTCTCTACTTTTAAATACCAAAGTAAGGAGAGTAAGTAATACCCAGAGTAAGGAGAACAATTTGCCTTACTCAGTCTACCAGTTCAAATGTTAATCTCATCCAGAAACACAATGACATCCAGAGTAATGTTTGGGGAAATGTCTGGACACTCCATGACCCAGGCAAATAGGCACAAAATAGTAACTACTGTAGAAAATAATTGATATTTAAAACTCAAATTTCTTGTCTGAGAGCCATAAGTACAATGGTTCCATCAGCCTTATAAGTTGCTTACTATTCATATATTCTTATTACAGAATTGCAAAGAAACAACTTGATCACCTACTTTTTAAGTTGTTAAATGATCAAAGCAATGTTTCCCATTTTAATTACAGTAAGTTTTACATTTGCACTTTCTTACTTTTCCACTCTACTAAGCCTCTTTCTTTCAAAGAACGCCTCTCACAGGAACTGACAACTTAATATTCAAGCTGTTTTTGTACTTTCAGCTCTGGATAATATTTTGATGAAAGACCTGCAAGTACATCAAGTTACTGCCCAGAAGTCTCATCAAAATTCTGGATATAATGATGCCATTTTCAATGGGTTCTGAAGAGGTAATAATTAGCTTTCATTAAACATAATAAATATTAATGCAAGTCAGAAACAAAGTACAGACAGAATTGTACTATACACATTAATAATGCAAAGGTTTGGTCTGTGGACTATATGGAGCTTCCCAGGAATGACAAATGGTCAAAGACAACAGTGAGGATCTCTGGTTTACATAGAGGAAATTCTCTTTTTATGTGCCAAGGGCTTCCCAGGTGGCTCAGTGGTAAAGAATTTGCCTGCAATGCAAGAGATTCAGGTTCGATCCCTAGGAAGATACCCTAGAGAAGGAACCCACTCCAGTATTCTTGCCTGGGAAATCCCATGGACAGAGGAGCCTGACGGGCTACAGTCCATGGTCTAACAAAGAGTCAGACATGACTTAGTGACTAAATAACAACTGAAGACTAAAACAATATGAATAGTCTAAAAGTACATACCCAGATTTTCCCTCAGCTGAATTCAAAAGGAATTGAAAGGTATTCAGTGTAAATATTTTTGGGTTTAATTTCTTTAGTTCTGTGTATTATTTAAATAAGAAAAAAAAAAAGCAGTGTATATCATGAGGTCAGGAGATTGCATCAAACAATACCAAATGCCTAGGGACTTAGGGATTTAAACAGCAATGTGTAAGTATGTATGAGGTCAGGAAGGGTGAATATCTTCATTAAGGATGGAGCAAAACTCACATGAAAGTTTAAAATCAGAAAAAAAACCAACCCCATTATTTATTACCACTACATACCAGAATGGGTTTCCCAGGTGTTGGTAAAGAACCCATCTGCCTATGCAGGTTAGATGTAAGAGACTCATGCTCAGTCCCTGGGCTGGGGGGATCCCCTGGAGGAGGGCACAGCAACTCAATCCAATATTCTTGCCTGGAGAATCTCAAGGACAGAGGAGCCTGGAGGGCTGCGGTCCACAGGGTGGCACAGAGTTGGATGTGACTGAAGTGACTTAGCACGCACATACCAGAATGGCTAAAATTAAAATGACTGATCACACCAAGTGTTGATGCGGATATGCAACTCTTGTTAAGGAGAGGCTGAACCCAGGCACCTGGCTCTCCCTGGAATTGAGAGTCAGAATAGGGGCTGGTCAAGATCGGTTAGAATCCTTAAACTGTCAGTAACATACTCTTTCCATATCTATCTGGAGAGAGATAACAAACTTTCAGGGTGTCACTACAATCACTCAACAGAGGAGCATAAAAGTTTCTAATAACCTACATCATTCACTTAAAAGCTGGAATCTAAAGCTGGATTCCACATTGAGAATTTATGTTGAAATATTGATGCTTTTGAACTGTGGTGTTGGAGAAGAGTTCCTTGGACTGCAAGGAGATCCAACCAGTCCATCCTAAAGGAGATCAGTCCTGGGTGTTCATTGGAAGGACTGATGTTGAAGCTGAAACTCCAATATTTTGGCCACCTGATGCGAAGAGTTAACTCATTTGAAAAGACCCTGATGCTGGGAAAGATTGAGGGCAGGAGGAGAAGGGGACAACAGAGAACGAGATGGTTGGATGGCATCACTGACTCAATGGACATGGATTTGGGTGGACTCCGGGAGTTGGTGATGGACAGGGAGGCCTGGCATGCTGCAGTTCATGGGGTCGCAGAGTCAGACATGACTGAGTGACTGAACTGAACTAAACTGAGTCTTTAAAATCTAGTGGGAAATCGTTTCAGCAAATGGTGCTGAATATCCATTTGGACAAAAGTAAAACTTGAGACAGAGAAGGCAATGGCACCCCACTCCAGTACTCTTGCCTGGAAAATCCCATGGACGGAGGAGCCTGATAGGCTACAGTCCATAGGGGGGTCTCAAAGAGTCGGACACGACTGAGCGACTTCACTTTCACTTTTCACTTTCATGCACTGGAGAAGGAAATGGCAACCCACTCCAGTGTTCTTGCCTGGAGAATCCCAGGGACGGCAGAACCTGGTGGGCTGCTGTCTATGGGGTCGCACAGAGTCAGACACGACTGAAGTGACTTAGCAGCAGCAGCCCACAAACCTTGAGACTCACTTCATACAAAATAAAAAATTAGTTCGAAACAGATCTTATACTTAAACATGATAGGTAAAATGATCAAGCTTGCAGGGAAAAAGAAAAAGAAACATTGAAGAATACAATAATGACTAATGACTTTGAGGTAGGCAAAGATTCCTTAAACATGATATAAAAAGCACACATCAAAAGGAAATAAATAAATTGTACTTCAGCAGAATGAAAAACTTGTTCATCAAAAGCCACCACATCAAGAAACTGAAAAGGCAAGCTACGGATGCAAAGAACATATTCTCAGCAACATATGTAACAGATGACTTATGCCCAAAAGATGAGTACATTTTTTAAAAAATATCATAAGTCTATAAGGAAAAACGCAAAAGACGTAAGTAAAAACGGGTTAAATAAGTTTAAACCACAATTTACCACAGCAAAAAACGATGACTAAAATGAAAATGATTGACACCCCAAATGTTGGCAAAGATATGGAGGAATTGGAATTCTATTAGTCATTGGACTTTAAAATGTTACAATCTCTTTGGAAAACATCTTGGAGTCTCTTATAAAACTAGATATACACATACCATATGACACAGTTCCAGCAACTTCATTAGGGCATTTACCCAAGAGAAATGAAAACACATGTGTATACAAAGACATATCTACACATATGTTCACAATAGCTCTATTCAGCTGTTATTTATAATAGCAAAAATTTGGAAATAACATAAACGTCCATCAAAAGATGAACTGATAAACTGTGGACCATCTATATAAGACTACTGCTCAGCAACAAAAAGGAATGAACTATTGATATCCCCAACAACACAGATGCACCTCAGAAACATAGTCAGTGAAAGAAGCCAGGCATAAAAAAGTATATACCTGTATAATTCTATTTATATAGAATTCTAGAGCCAGTAAAACTAACCTATAGTGACAAATTAGATCAGCGTCTGGCTGGGGCTGTGAATGTGGACAGTGACTGCAAATAGGCGTGAAGGAACTTTGGGGGCGGGTGGAAATGTTCTATATCTTGATTGCAGTGGCAGTCACATAAGTGCTTATAATTGTCAAAACTCATCAGACTGCATACTTAAAATTAGTTATTTTATATAAATTATCTGCTGTTCAGTTGCTAAGTAGTGTCTGACTCTTTTCGATCCCTGGAGGTCGAAGCCTGGAGGGCTGTGGATTATATAGCCTGCCAGGCTTCTCTATCCATAGTATTTCCCAGGAAAGAATATTGGAGTGGGTTGCCATTTCTTTCTCCAGGGGATCTTCCTAACCCAGGGATCAAACCAATGTCTCCTGCTTGGCAGGCAGATTGTTTACCCCTGAGCCACCTGGAAAGCCCAATATCTCATTATAAATGATTTGTTTTTGTAAATCGGCTAAAGACTGAAACAGGTACTTGACAAAAGAAGATTTCCAAATGACCAACAAGCACGTGAAAATATGCTTGATATCATTATTCACCAAGGAAATGAAAATTAAAACCACAATGAGATGTTGGTACACAACCATTAAATGGCCGAAATTTAAACATCTGACAAATTTTGGCAAAGATGTGGAGTGAGAGGGAACAGAATACACCCAAAGTATACTAACTTTCAGGGAAAGGCTAGAAGTTTTCAGTTCAGTGTGAATGACAGTCTGGAGCAGGTGCCTGTACAGAAAATAAGGAGAGTCAAGAATATCCCATGAGTTCTGCCCAAGGACCTTATACTATATTCATATTCTGTACTAGAGAACAACTTGGTCCCAAATAAGCAGAATTTTTAATGATTCTCATTTGTTCTCCCTAATGGCTCACCAAGAATTTCTTGACCAATGAAGTGCTTCCTTCCTGCCACGTATTTCTGTCTTAGAGCAAATCTATTTTATGAGGAAAAAGTTTATTTCATTCCTGTCTCAAACAAGGTATAGTCAGATTCTGGTCGCCCCATAGTTCAAAGTATTTAATTTTATAATATAGGTATTTGAGAAACTCTTAGATTCTTCTCTAGAGTATGAACCACTATAGGAATTAGCCATGAAAAGTATTCGACAAATATGTAATTTTCCCTTTTGAATTAACTAGTACAGAATCAACTTCACTTGGTGAATGTCATTTTTTCAGAAGTAGGATACAGGTTACTCATATAGTTCCTTTACTCTTTGAAACGCTAGGGTTGCTTAAGTATAAGGAATAATGAGTGGAATATTTGAGTAAAGATGCCAAGGAGACTGGCATCTTCCCAGGCGGCCCTGGGAAGTGGTAAAGAGTGTAAAGTGGTAAAGAATCCACCTGCCAACAAAGGGAAGGTAAGAGATGTGGGGTCGATCTCTGGGTCAGGAAGATTCCCCTGGAGGAGGGCATGGCAACCCACTCCAGTATTCTTGCATGGAGAATCCCATGGACAGAGGAGCCTGGCAGACTATGGTCCATGGGGTCACGAAGAGTCAGAAACAACTGAAGCAAGTTAGCATGCAAGCACGACAAGGAGACCACTTGATTATTTTGTTTATAATGAACGGAAGTCCTGGCTTCCATTCAGCATGCATCTTTAAAGAGGAACGTCTAACTCAATCCTTTGTAAACTGGATACAGTACCAATTAGATGGTACATTTCCTGGGAAGAACAACAACAACAAAAATCCTAAATATGAGACTTTCTACTTTCTTTGACAGATTGCATATTCCACAAAAGAGTCCTGGTATTTGACAAAAAAAAAAAAAAAAAATCAGAAGTTCCTTATAGCATGTTCCATAACCAGCCAACCACTCTTTGCTCTGCCTGCTTTCCATTTATTTCTTCCTAGAGCACATCTGTCCCCCATCCTTCATCTGCAAAACAGACTGGATCTGATGCTGCCCTTTTCATGTTTTTGCAGTAAGCATTTTTTGAGCACTTGGTATGTGGCAGACCTGTATTTGCTTGGGCTCTCAAAGTATGCAGGATACAGCCTGTCAACAATTTTGTGAGATGGATTCTATCCTCAGAAACATGATATGAAAGTGAAGAAATGTGTCTAGATTGCAGTTTGATGAGTTGTTTATTATCTAGCAGCAGCGTGCTGTTGAGTTGGATATAGGCACTGCAACATGGATTGCACTGTGTCTGCATTTCTCTCCTCAGAGAGAAAGCAGGTCCAGAGTCAGTATTCATGAGCTATTCCTTTGGTTTCCTTGATCATCAGAAATCTGTTCTCTTCTAATCTGCAACCCTTCCCCAGGCTCTGTCAATCTCTAGCAAGACTGGAGATTGAATCCCCAAATATCCATGATCTTGCTGTAGGTTAAAATTGCTATTCACATCTGTCAGCTTCTGCTTACAAAATGATCTTTCACCTGCCCAGAGAGAAGCCAGTTTTTTCCAGGCAAGGTGCCCGTCACCTTGAAGAAGATATTTTAAACCTATTAAAGAAATCAAATAAAGAAAGAATCCTGTAGGAACATAAGTGGAACAAGATGATTTTAATAAAAGACTCTAACTTTAGTCAGCGCTAGGGACTTTAGGAGTCCAAATATTACTTTAGAATCTTTTCACCTAAATTTGAGATAGATCTTTTGCTTCATTAAAAAAAAATCTGTATTGGATGTTCTTATATGCTGAATGTTCTTTAGTAAAAATGAGTCTCAACAAATCAAGTGTTTGACCTCTGATTTACTTTATCTTTACTCTTATTTCAGTAGAACACACACAAGTGTTTAGAGATTCCAATGGATTTTTTAAATTGATGCATAATATACATAGAATAAAGCATGCTAAGTGTGAGATTTGCTTAAAGATGGAAATACAAGGAAAGAGAGAAGCATTTTGTTCGCAAAGAAATTCCTTGTGAGTCCTTGTGGAGAGTAAATGAGAACCATTGAAAATTCTGCTTACTTGAGACCAAATCCCTCTCTACCCCAGAATCTGAGTGAAGTAGAAGGTCTCTGGGAGGAACCCTTGGGATATTCTTGACTCTTCATTTTCTGTACAGGAATCCCCTCCAGACGTCATTCTCACTGAAGTGAAAACTTCTAGGTTTCCCCTGAAAGTTAGCCCATTTCTCCAATGAACAAATCTAGTTGTGAGGCTAGAAAGATTGATACTGAAGCTGAAGCTCCAATATTTTGGCCACCTGATGTGAAAAGCCGACTCACTGGAAAAGACCCTGATGCTGGGAAAGATTGAGGGCAAGAGAACTGGGCAACAGAGGATGAGACGGTTGGATGGTATCACCAACTCAATAGACATGAATTTGAGTGAACTCTGGGAGATAGTGAAGGACAGGGCAGCCTGGGGTGCTGCAGTCCATGGGGTCACAAGGAGTTGGGCATGACTTAGTGACTGAAAAACAACAAGTTGTGAGGCAGTTCTTTTTTATAAACCGAAATCTGCTTGTCTTCAGCTTTCTCTCATTGTTTCCTCTCAATTCTGCTCTCTGGAAAAGCAGCAAGTAAATCTGGTCTTTTCTGTACACAATTACCTCTCAAATATTTGAAGGCAGCTAATTATGTCTCCCCTTAAAATTTCCACATGCCAAAGTCTCCTGTTTTTTTCATTTTTAATGTTCACTTATTTGGCTATGCAGGGTCTTAACTGCGGCATGTGGGAGCTAGTTCTCTCACCAGGGATTGAACCTGGGCCCCCTGCATTTGGAGTGCAGAGTTTTAGCCACTAGACCACCAAGGAAGTCCAAAAGTCCCCTTGTTTTTTGAACTGTCTCTTGAAGAACACTTCTCTTCTTCTTGACCATCTTGTCTTAGAACCTTTCAATTTTTCAGTGTCCTTCTTAAATTGGGGTGTCCAAAATTGAAAGCAATATCCTGCTGTAATCAGACCAGTGGAAAACCCAGCGGGATTATTATTTTCTGTGATTTGGACACTATCATCTTACTAACGCAATTTGGATTTTTTTTTTTTAAATTTTAATAACTATTGATACATCAAATTGTTGGCTCCTGCTGGGGACAAGCAAAACTCTCAAATATTTTTCGTGTAAATCAGTGCCAAATTCTGTTTTTCCATTCTGTACTTAGGCAGTTGTTTTTAAAGGTAAACACAGAAGAGAACATTTTGGTTTTGTCTATCATTCCAAACTGTCAAGACTACTTTGAATCTTGATTTTATCATCAATCTTATTCATTCCCTGTTCCAGCTTTCTGTCACCTTCAGACTTGATGAAATATCTTTTATGTCTTCATCAAGTTATAGGAAAAAAAGCCAAACAGGACAGAGCTCTGTAGCTTGCCTCTAGAGATTCCCTCCAAATTCATGAACTTTTCTAGCAAATATTTTGGAGTACTTACTATATACCAGAAACCATGTCAAGAGAAAAGTAGGTTAGTTAAATATATGTGTATATATATACACATATATATATATATGGTCTCTGAAAAAATAAAACAAGGTATAGTCTTTGATTTTAACTTTGCTTTTCCATTTAATAGATTGTACACTGTTATTAATATTTTTAGGTTGAGGATCTTAAGCAACAATTATTCTATAAAGCTTTGATTTTTTCCATTATATCAGACACAAGAATAACCTGGAGACTTGATCAAACATCTGATTAAGCCAGGATATACTAAGTCTCTGGTAGATCTCTATACCTAGAATGTTATCGAAAGAGAGAGTAAACCTGACCAACATTTATCTTAATAAAACTGCCTGGATCCTTAGTGATCATCACATTTCTTATAAATGGGGCAACAAATATAGTCTGGGCTTTCCTGGTGGCTTAGTGGTAAAGAATCTGCCTGCCAATGCAGAAGACATGGGTCCGATCCCTGGGTTGGAAAGATCCTCTGGAGAAAAGTGGCTACTCACTCCAGTATTCTTGCCTGGAAAATTCCATGGAGAGGGGAGCCTGGCAGGCTACAGTCCATGGGGTCACAAAGAGTCAGATGTGACTTAGTGAATAAACAATAACAACAACAAATATAGTCCAGCATCTACTAGCTGTGTGACCTTGAACAAATAACTGATTTCTCTGACATTGTTTCTCCATCTGCATTGTGATAAGAACAATGAATACATCACACAGTTGTTATGGGGAATGGAATTATTTGGGTATGCAAATTATCATTAAAAATTAGTTCCCTTTCTCCTAAAAGCTCATTCACCATTTGACAGTCTCTTCAAGATTTTTTTCCAGAACTTAATCTTGTTAGTCTATATTCTTAATTCAACTACTTCTTCTTTTGCCAAGCAGGATCACATTTCTCTGTTTCCAGAGTTCAAGCCCTTCCTCATTCTCCGTGATTTTGCTGTGAGATCTCAGAAGGCTGAGATCACACCTGTGGTTCCTTCTGGGTTCTGGGATGTTCTTTTCTGGCTCCAGAAATGAGAATGCTTCTCTCATGTGACCAAGTCCCTTTCTACAGCTCCTCAGTGATGTTGGGCTACAATTTATTTGTTATATGTTTTTCTGCAGCTTTCTATTTGAATTCTTCTCTCCTTTCTGAAAACCATAAAAGTAAAAATGAGAACTAAGTGGTTTTGCCTACTTTCTGAGATCAACTAACTGAGATTAGCTATGCTAACTTTAAATGCTGATGGATCTATTAACCTTTTAAACTCTAAAAGATTATGGGTCTGTTAGGCTTGCTAACTCCACAAGCTAGTGGATCTATTCTCATGAATTTAATTTCAAACCATCTATCAGGGAGTACAGTCTCACAATTGGTGTCATCCAGTGCTTTTCCTGGATAGCATATTTAAAAGCAGAGACATTACTTTGCCAACAAAGGTCAGTCTAGTCAAGGCTATGGTTTTTCCAGTGGTCATGTATGGATGTGAGAGTTGGACTGTGAAGAAAGCTGAGTGCCAAAGAATTGATGCTTTTGAACTGTGGTGTTGGAGAAGACTCTTGAGAGTCCCTTGGACTGCAAGGAGATCCAACCAGTCCATCCTGAAGGAGATCAGTAGTGGGTGTTCACTGGAAGGACTGACGCTGAAGCTGAAACTCAAATACTTTGGCCACCTCATGCGAAAAGTTGACTCATTAGAAAAGACCCTGATGCTGGGAAGGATTGAGGGCAGGAGGAGAAGGGGACAACAGAGGATGAGATGGCTGGATGGCATCACTGACTCGATGGACATGGGTTTGGGTAGACTCCAGGAGTTGGTGATGGATGGTGAGGCCTGGCATGCTGTGGTTCATGGGGTCGCAAAGAGTCAGACACGACTGAGTGGCTGAACTGAGTGCCTTTCCAAAGTCTGGTTGAGAGAAATATTAACAGTATTTGTAATGGATTGCCTGAATGGTATGTAATCCTCATACCTCTCTCAGACTATATTACTTCCATCTTACTGTCCATCTCCCAAATTTTGTTTGTATATTCTTAGTAACTGTGCTCAGCTTGATAATGATTATATTTTATTCAGAAAATATAATTCCCATAGTAATTTGGTAATCATTCAACAATTAGACATATTCAGTGGTCATCACTGGTGCCTTCCCACCATGGTCTCTCTGTTCCTGAGTTCTTCATTTTGAGTGTGCTATTAATAATTATCTGGATTTTTTGTCAACTTGTTTCTCCAAGAAAAGTCCTTGTGTCTGGGATTCTGAGCTGCTTCTCTCTTGAGAAGGTCTGCCTGTGTTCATTACACTTGAATGACATCTGCACTTGGTATGACAGCTTTGGTCACACTACTTTCCACATGTCTTGATATAAACTGTTCCACTGTCTTCATCAAGGAAAAGTCTAAGGCCAGCCTGATTTATCTCCCCCTATATGGTACTTTCTTTCTTTCTGGACACATTAAGAGTTATTTCTTTTTGTTCAAAGTAGCTTAACTCTGCCATGTATCATTATGAACAATCTGTATCAAAATTTTCCAGAATCTAGTCATCTTTTAACCTGTAAGTTTTTCGTTTGGTGGGGGGTAGGGAGGTTCTCAGAGAAGGCAATGGCACCCCACTCCAGTACTCTTGCCTGGAAAATCCCATGGACGGAGGAGCCTGGTGGGCTGCAGTCCATGGGGTCACTGAGAGTTCGACACGACTGAGCGTCTTCACTTTCACTTTTCACTTTCATGCATTGGAGAAGGGAATGGCAACCCACTCCAATGTTCTTGCCTGGAGAATCCCAGGGATGGGGGAGTCTGGTGGGCTGCCGACTCTGGGCTCACACAGAGTCGGACACGACTGAGGCGACTTAGCAGCAGCAGCAGGGAGGTTCTCTTGTATTTTATCATTGAATACATAATATATTCCATTTTTTTGTTTGTTTCTGAACTTGTAGATTGTTAACTATCTTTATGTAGGACCCTCTTTTCTATATTCTATATATTCTATCTTTTTTCTACTTTCTCTACTTTCTGTATTTGTTATCTTAATTATAGTGATAATCTCAAGGGCCCCATAAACCACATCCATTAATAAGATGGAAAAATTAATTGATAAATGTCATGTGGGTTCTGACTGCCTCACCAGCCAGCTGTCTGCTCATCTCTCTCCCTCCTGGGCCTCCCTATTCTCTGAGACATAACAATATTGAAATTAGGCCAATTAATAAACTGACAATGGCCTCTTCCTCAAGTGAAAGGAAGAGTCACATATTTCACACTTTAAATCAAAAGGTAGAAGTGATTAAGCTTAGAGAGGAAGCCATGATGAAAGCTGAGATTGGCTAAACGCTAGTCTTGTTGGACTACTTTCCTTTGTTTCTGCATTTTCTCACCTCTCTAATTAAACTTATTCTTTGGCTAAAGTTTTTCCACAGACAAAAGGCAGGCAGAGGACGTAGTGGGGTGGGGTTGGGGAAGGACCATAGGGCCCTGCTCCTTTTCAAAATGGATACAAAGGATTTAGAATATTACATAAACTTAGTTGATAAAGCAGTGGCAGGGTTTGAGAGGATCAACTCCAATTTTGAAAGAAGTTCTACTGTGGGTAAAATGTTATCAAACACCATTGCCTTATTTTAAGAAAATTTCACAGCCACTTCCACCTTCAGCAACCACCACTCTTATCAGTCAGCAGCCATCAACATCAGGGCAAGACCATCCACCAGCAAAAAGATTATGACTCCTTGAAGAACCAAAGAATGGTTAGCATTTTTAACAATAAAGTATTTTTAAATTAAAGTATATGCAGTTTTAGACATAATACTACTGCACACTTAATAGACTACAATTATAATGTAAACATAATTTGCACTAGGAAACCAAAAAGTTTGTGTCTCTGTTCACTGTGATACTTGCTATATTGTGGTGGTCTGGAACTAAACCCACAATACCTCTGAGATGTACCTGGAATTGTTTTGCTGCTCCTTTTCATCCAGCTCATTTCAGGGGGATTCTGTCTAACGTGCCATTACTCCTGTCTCCCTTCCTGTTCAATCCTACTAGAATGTTTCCTACTTTCAACCCGGTTAAGAATTTAACATATTATATATCCTAACTACTTTTTCTATAGTCGGAGGAAGTGGTGGGAAGAAAAGAAACTGCGGTTTGCATTTTCCTTTGAGATTCTGTTATGGGTTTTATACCTGAGTTTGCGCCATTTCACCTGGGAATGGATCTAAAGCTCAAGGACATCATCCTCAAACTTTCCAGCCTGTGGCTCCAGTGCCTCCATGTCCATTAGAGTCCATGCTCTACACCTTCAGCTGGTTCTCTTTAGCTGCCACTCCCATTATTCCTCATTCAGAGGATACACTCTCATTCTGCTTCTCTCAGGCTCCGGGGGTACTTCTGTGTCATCTGAGGATTTTCTCAACATGTCAATGTGCCACCTAAAGAAAGTGGCAAGTTAAGTAACCCAGCTGAACAGCCCTTCCATGCTCTACTCCAAAATCTGTCTTTCCTCAGTTGCCAGGTTTTTACCTGTGCTGTATTGGGCTTCCCTTTCTCCCCATTCCTTGTTAGTTTTTTATTCTGTTTTGCTCATTTTGTTAGGTATTAGGGAAGGAAAATTCTGAGGTGCCATTTCAACCCTGCTTTGACTTCAAAGTCCTCCATGCTGTGTTTTGGGAGATGCACAGCAGAAACTTCTCTCCAGCCTCAGGACAGGAATGGTTGAATATCCAGGCAAAGAGTCTGTCTTCATCCTATGGATTCAGAAGACTGAGTAACCAATTACGTTTGTCACTTAGAATCTAATTGAGACCCGTTTCTAGCAAGGTGAACAAGAACATAGCAAATGTATTTTGGTCCTTTCCATATACCTGATTCAGTCTACTTTTCTTAACCTTATTTCCCTTTATTTTCTCACTTTTAAAAAGATCTTGCCTCATGGTAAGTGTCTTCGTGAATAATGTCAGATCCTTTATGGAAGAAGGTGAACTAAAAGTATTTAAATGAACACTTGCACCGACATTCCTCACCACCTCCCCCAAGGGGATAGATCTATTTCCTCTCTCTCCTAGTTTTGACAAGGCTCGAAAACAAAAACTTTGTGTTATTATCAGTATCCTTTCAGGGCTAGAGTTACTTTAGCTCTTGACATTACTCTTCAGGTTGATGCCAAAATTGTGTTTGTTCTTGGTTATGTGCCCTTCATTCCATCTGCATTGAAATACAATTTACTTCTGCTTTTCTTAAAATATCTGGTTCTCTTTGCATCCTAATACAGCCTAAAGATCCACAGGCAGCCTAGGTATAGGGTGGATAAGGTACCTGGATATTAATAGACTATCTAAAAATACTTATAGCAGAAAAATTTTGAGACTCAAAGCTATTTGGCTTTGAGAAGAAAAGCTGTATGTGTTTGATATGCCATCTGAAACCCGGGTAATAAATAGGAGAAGGAAAAATTACTTTAAAATTCTATTTGCCTATCTTTTAAAAATAAAATTAAGATTTCAGAGAAAGTTGATATTGCTTTGACACTACCTTTATCTCAGTTCCATCTGTGCTTTAGGTTCCCATGATCATGAATTTGATGCATCAATATTTGAATCGTTTACCAGCTTTGTATACTTAAATGTGTTCCTAAATACTATTTAAATTCATATACTAAGACTTACTTTCTGTGACTGCGGATAGAGTATTGTGCTCCTACATAAGGGCAACCCTCAACTCGAACACTGGATTCACCCAGTCTTGCTTCATCAAGAATATCCTGCCAGCATTTATTCCTTTGTCTTTCCTGTGTCATGAAAATCTCCCTCCCTATTGGATTGTTCCCAATGGCATAAAATGTGCTTAAACATTTCTATCTGAAAAAAACAAAAACCTGTTCTAACCTACCTCCCTCCTCAACTCCCATCACACCTCTGTCCTCATGTATCTCCCCAGTTCTGTGGACACATCTATATCCAGTTCCTCTCCTGTTTTCTCACATCCCCACTGGAAGTTTCCACCCTTACTGTGCCACCAAAACAGCTCCATCCAAGGCAGCTCCCTGTTGCCAGATCCAGCCATCATCCTCGGTCCTCATTTCACTTAATCCATCTGAATAATTTCACAGAGTTGGTCACTCTTGGCTTCTAGAATACCTTCACTTGGCTGTAAGAACATCCCTCTCTTGTTTCACCCACTCTCTTCCTGCTTCACCATCAGCTCTGTGTCTCCCCAGCCTCTAACCAATGGGACACCCAGGACTCTTTTCCTTCTCTTTTTTCTCTATCCTCCTCCCCAAACAGTTCCACACAAGTTTGTGGCTTCACCACCACTGATACACCAATAACTCTCTGAATTTGCATGTCATTCATGTTTTTATCTGTCAGAAGAGAAAAATCTCTCAAGACATTTCAGCATGACAGATATCTAATCCATTTCTTCCTCTTGGGGATATTCCTCCTGCAATGGTCTGTCTTTTTGTTTTGGTCTCATTTCTCCCTAAGTCGGCATGTTTGCACCAGAAGATCTCCTCTCCTCTCTATCCTGTGTTGGAATTTTTGTTTAATGGTCCACAGAGATTTTTCTTGTTTCATTTTCTCACTTCTATAGAGCATCATCCCCAACTGCATCTGGAGAAGGAGGTAAAATGTTTGAGATCTATGCATGTCTGAATATGGCTCCATTCCAATCTCACATTGTTTGAATATGTGACTTAGTATAGATAGATTCTGGTTTAGAAAGTATTTACCTTGGAATGCTTTAAAAAAGACCCCCAATGTTGTTATTTTCCTTTGTATATGATTTTTTGTGCTTTTTTTTTTTTCTTGAGGGAGGCTTTATTTACTTATTTATTTTTTTCCTCTTTGGACATCTTAAAATTTCACCCCAAGCTCAGTGCTAAAATTTTGTGCTAATATGTCTTGATGTGGATCTTCATCCTGCCATCATGCTGGACACTCGATGGCTCTGGCATTCTGAGAACTTGTATCTTCTGGCTCTGGGGAAGTTTCTTTAAATATGATCAATTTCTTCCTCCTCTATGTTCTTTCCTTTATTTTCTGGAACTACTATTATTCAGCTGTTGGACCCTCCAGATTGCCTCTAATTTTATCTTTTCTCTCTCTCTCTCTCTCTTTTTTAGTCTTTTCATCTATTTCCCACTTTCAGAGACTTCCTCTTATTTTCTAAACCTTCTAGTAGACTTTTCATTTCTATTATCAATTCTTTTTTTAACTAACTTCCAAGGTCTTTTTGCTCTCCAAATACTTCTTTGCATTCTGTTTCTGCTTCATGGTTGCAATACCTTAATGTTTTTCAAAAAATATTTCTTCTCCAATCTTGTCTCTATCTTCTTGCATTTCCTTTTCTATTTTTTGTTAGTTATTTTTTAGGGGGAAAAGAATTTTGTTTTTTATGTTGGAAACTTTTCTTAGCTGGTGGTCATTGGATTCTTGTCATATTCAAGAGTGGGGCAGGAAAAGCTGACTGGAGCTTTTGAATAAAGCAGTAAATCTGCAGGTGATTTGGCTGGGCTATTTTACTTGGGGACATGCCATTGTCTTTAGATCTTGTCTCTTAGCAAATTCAAACTCCTATGGAGGAATCTTCCAATTTCTGCTTTGAAGATATGAACCCGGTTGCTAGAAGGAAGGGATGGTAAGGGGCATTTATTTCCATTTCCAACAATGTACGTTTTCCTTCCCTTGGACATTACCCCATACAGAGTTATGGTTCACCTTCTCTAAAGGGTTAAACCTCCAGTCTTCTGCCAGGTGAGGAAAAGAGCTCTCCTGGCCACAAATAAAGAATGGATTACGAAGATCTACTTGCTCCTGAATAAACTTTCAATCCATCTTCTTTTGGCCCCTAATATTCCCTCTGCTTTCAGTACCTGGTACTACCAATGCTCAAGACTTTCTGTGATAACAAACTATTGTTATAGGGTCCTTCTTTCTTTCTTTGTTTTCGTGTGGCGTCTACAATTTTTTTTTTTTTTAATCCCTAAAGTGTTACTTAGTAAGATAAAGAGAAGAAGGAGAGGGAACATGTGTCTTCATTCTTTGCTTTATTACTTATTAATTTTTAAAATAATGTGTTCTCTCATATACATCTTTGTAATTTTGAAAACAGTTTTTAATATTTTCTTTCTATGGATTTATATCCTGATTAAGAAACCCTCCCTATCTCAAGTTTATAAAACTGTTAATTTTCTGTTGTTTTTTTTCTGTTAATTGTTAAAATATTTTCACAGGTAGATTTTTTAACCATTCTGCAATTGCTATTTAGTAGTGAAGTTGCTCAGTCATGTCTGATTCTTTGGGACCCCATACACTGTAGCCTATCAGGCTCCTCCATCCATGGAATTTTCCAGGCAAGAGTACTGGAATGGGTTGCCATTTCCTTCTCCAATTGCTATTTAAATATGATGAATACTTAAGAGTATTCTTTTTTTCCTTAGGCTCCGCTCTTCCTGGGATTCTCCAGGCAAGGATACTGGAGCGGGTTGCCAAGTGCTCCTTCACGGGATCTTCCCAACCTAGGGATCAAACGTGCATCTTCTACGTCTCCTGCATTGACCACAAGCACCACATGGGAAGTCCATCTGAAAATCTAGTGTTTCAATAACATCAATTGAGTGATTTATCTTTCTACCACTGATTTTTAATGCCAACTTCATTGTATTCAAAGTTTTCATATATGATTAGGTCTGTTTCTGATCTTTGTGATTTCTTAGATTTGTTTCTTTCTGCATAACCATCACTATCTTAATACTATAGTTATGCAAGAACTTGATATCTGGCAGGGCAAATGCTTGTTCTTTTTCTCAATTTTTGCTTTTTGGCTATTCTTAGATATTTACTATTCCATATAGATTTTAGAAGCAGATTTAAAATAAGGTGCCATACAATTTTTCTGGAGTGACATTGATTATAATTAGTAAGCCAACTTGTGGATAATTGATACCTTTATGATATCATCAAGTTTTTACATCTATATGCAAATATACTGCTCCATGTATTTAGATTTTCTTATTTCCATCAACATAATAGGTTGAACCATATGAAGTTATCCTTACTTGAAAAGTTTTGACTTACAAAAAAAGGAATTTCATATAGTTTAATCTAATAGGTTAAATATTCCAGAAAGTCTTTTACATCTTTTGGTACATCCATTTCTGTTACTTTCTTTTTTTTTTTTTCTTGTTATTGGGAATAGGGCTTTTTTCTTGTTATATATTCTGTTTACTAGGAATGCTGTTGATTTTGTTTCATTAATCTTAGAGCCAGCAACCTTCTCAACTATCTTGTTAGCTTTAATAACTGGTTCAGAGATAGAGAGCTTTCTTACTCTATTCTTTATTTTCTGGAAACATTTTATAAAAAAGGAGTAATCATTTTCTTGAGTTTCCCTGGTGGCTCAGACAGTAAAGAATCTGCCTGCAATGTGGGAGACCTGGGTTCCATCCCTGAGTTGGGAAGATCCTCTGGAGGAGGACATGGCAACCCACTCCAGTATATTTGCCTGGAGAATCCCCATGGACAGAGGAGCCTAGAGAGCTAGTCTATGGGATCGCAAAGAGTTGGAAATGACTGGGCATAGCACAGCCAATGATTAAGCATAGCACAATCATTTTCTTGCAGACTTAATAAAATGCACCCATAAAACCATCTGATGAGTGTAATTTTATAGGGGAAATGTAAAAAGTCAAAGTTGCATTTATTCAGATTTTCTATTCTTGAATAAATTTTGACAGTTTACATTTTCTACGTGCTTTTCATTTTATTTAAATTTATAGAATCATTCCATTAATTTGAAATAGTCTCATAATCTTAAGTCTCTATTATATCTGTAGCTCTGTTACTTTATTGTTCTCAATTGCTAATTTTAACTTTTCTTTAGCAATCAGTCTTGATAGAACTTTGACTATTTCATGTCTTTTCAAAGAACTAGCTATTGTTAACCACTTTAATTTTCTTGTATTTTTGATTAAATGCTTTCTGCTTTTGATTTTCTAATTATCTTATTACAATTTATTAATTTAATTCTTAATATCTTTTAATTCCTTAAGTTGAAAATAGATTATTGCTTTTTAAGGATTCTTGTCTAATACATACATTTATATATAAAATTTTCATTTAAGTACTGCTTTATCGGCATCCCATGAATCTTTAATATGCAATGTTGTTACTGTTCACTTCTAAATATTTCATATTTAATCCATGAATTAATTATTGGAGTTCTGAACATTCTTTTAAAAGTTGATATCTAAGTTTATTGTATTGTTACCAGAGAATGTGGCTTGAGTGATACTGAGTGTTTGCAATTTGTTGAGTCTTCCTTTGGGATCGAGGTCTCATCAATTTTTATAAATGTTTCAGTCTTGAGAAGAATGTGTATCTATTTCTTAGACCACAGTTCTATATATCTATTACATCAGGAAAGTTTATAGTGTTACTCAAATCTAACATCAATATATTTGGACTATAGATTTGTCTATTTAACCTTTCATTTTCCAAGAAAGGCATATAAAAAGATTTTACTATTATCACTGATTTATTCATTTTTCCATGATTTCCTCAGTGTCTGCTTTATATGTATTTGAGGCTAAGTTATTTAAGACTATAGAATTTTCTTGGTGGGAGAGTCTTTTTCTTAGGGTGAAATGTCTGTCTTTGTCCCTATCATGTAATTTGCTTTGAGCTCTATTTTGACCAAGTATTAATTTTTCAAATCAAGTATCTTTGGTTATTTTTTCCCTGTTGTAACTTTTTCATCCTTTTATTATCAATCTTTTCTTTAATGTCATTTTGCTTCATAAAGTTGCATTTTAAAAAATTTATCAATTTCAGAGTTGTTTACTTTTAATAAGTGAATTTAGCCCATGTGCATTACTTTTGATTACTGAAATATGTGGACTCATTTCTACCATTTTACCTTTCCTTTTTTTTATTTTTTTTCACTCAGACGGCGTTTTCTCCCTCTCACTCTCCCAAAAAGGAGAGAAGAACGATCATCAACGACCCGTGGCAGTTGCACAAGCAGCACCAAAGGCCAACTTCACGCTCAGGAGAAAACGCTGCGTCTCTTCCTCATGGTTTCGGGTGCTCTACACGATCAGAGAAACTTGTCTAGTAACAAACTATAGAAATGATCCCTGAAAGTATAGTCTTTTACCTTTCCTTTTGTATTCACCATGAGTTCTCTTCACTTTTTTCTTACTTCCTCCAGTCAGTTACAATCTAACAGCTCGTATCTTTTTTCACTTATGAGTAATTTTAAGTCATTATCTTGGATATCTCCTTTTTGCCACATTCACTTTTACCATTTTCTGGATTTCCTATTAATTAGGGGCTTCCCAGGTGGCTCAGTGGTAAACAATCCACCTGCCAATGCTGGAGCCAGCTGCAGGAGACATGGAAGTGTTTGATCCCTAGAGCTGAAAGATCGTCTGGAGGAGGAAATGGCAACCCACTCCAGTATCCCTGCCTGGGAAATTCCATGGACAGAGAAGCCTGTCAGGCTACGTTCCAAGAGATCACAAAGAGTCAGACACGACTGAGCAACTGAGCACTGGAGCATTAATAACATTATCACTTTTCACTCTATCCACCATCTGTCTTAAATTATCTTCCCGGTTTTTTATTTCTTAACTTTTCTTGGCTATGTCCTCCAGTTCTATCTTCTTGTTAGGTAATTTCTCTTCAACTGCATTAAATCCACTGTTCATTCTATCTCTCCTTTTCAAAAAAATTATTGATATTTTCAAGATTTCCAATGGTATCATTTTTTAATATGAGTTTGCCCTTAATACATGATCTTTATCACTGGAAGGCAGCTAGCAGTTCTTTGGTTGTTTTTTTTTTTGTTTGTTTGTTTTTTTACAAAAAAACCCCACAAGCAGCTTCAGCATGTATATTTTGTAATTCTTTTTAACTTCTTCAATATTTCTATCTCTTTGGGCATGAATTCTCCCATTTGTTACATCAGTTGACCGTTCTCAACTTTTATGCACTTCCTCATGTGTTTGTTAGTTTTGTCTGAGATCTTATCTCCTCCAGGAACTTTTTTTCTCATGCAAAGTCCTCATCTCCTGTGTTTTTCAGTTGCCTCAGTACAGGCCTCCAGGTTGAGCAGAGACAGACGAGTCTCCACGTGGAGGCTTGCAGGCTTTACCCTTGTGAGGAGGACTGGTTAGGGTGTTAAGGCCCACATACATTCTTGCAGAGGCGTTCTCACAGCAGTCTCTCTTTTCTTTCAAGACCACAGAAAGGTGCCACACTGTGGCTGCTTTCTGGGGTTTCACATAAGGTTAATTCAGGCCACCACTGTTAGGAGAGCTATCTGGCACTCAGCTTCATTCTGGTCTTTTGTAACAAGACGGGCATGGCCATCAATTTTGTGAGCCTTGTAATATTTGAAAGCCATTTTCTGCATCCACTTACTCTTTTCTGGGAGCCTTGTGGCTTCAATGTCCCCTGTGGCCTTTTTAGTATTCCTGGATCAGAGAAATTCTTGTACCACTCTTTTTAGACAGAGTTATCTATTTTGAATAAATTCCATATATTCTATACCTAATTTTTATATTTAAAATATTAAGGGTATTTTAATATTCAAAAATAATTTCATTAAAATTCCTATTCTTTGAAAGCAAAAAAGAGATGATTTTGTAGTTCTCATTCAACCATATTAACTGATGTCCAAATCCACTTGCCAAATATTTTTTGTTTAAGAGCATTATATCTACCAAATAGCTCTTATTCACAATAAGAAGCCAACACAGAAACTTAGGAATAAGATCTGCACCATGCTAAGTTGCTTCCATCATGTCAACTCTTTGTGACTCCATGGACTGTAGCTTGCCAGGCTCCTCTGTCCCTGGGATTCTCCTGGCAAGAATGCTGGAGTGGGTTGCCCTTTCCTTCTCCAGGGAATCTTCCTGACCCAGGGATTGAACCCGCATCTCTTAAGTCTCTTGCCCTGGGAGGCAAGTTACCACTAGTGCCACCTGGGAATAAGACCTAAGCTCCCACGAAACAAAGGTAAAGGCAAAGAAAAGAAATATCTGAAGATTCACTATTAGACTTTTGTTTTATGAAATTTTGAAATATCATAATAAAGCCATTTGTATCTCACAAAAACAAGAATAGTATTTAAAAACTTTTTCTCCTGTACCAGACATTATTGAATACAGATTTTAATGGATATTTCATATACTTTTCATTATTATATAATGTCAAAGTAACTGAAATAATGGATATAGTTCTAGTACTCTGAAATTGTGTGTGTGCTCAGCTTCTAAGTCATGCCCCACGCTTTGCGACCCCATGGACTGTAGCCTGCCAGGCCTGGGATTTTCCAGGCAAGAATCCTGGAGTGGGTTGCCATTTCCTCCTCCAGGGGATCTTCCCAACCCAGGGATCCAACTAGAGTCTCCTGTGTCTCCTGCATTGCTGGCAGATTCTTTACCTGCTGACCCAACATGGAATTCTTCATTTAATAACAACTGCATATAGATCTATAATATCATTTGATTGACTTTTGCCAAGGACATTTTCCCCTTACTTTAAAACGTCACATCTTTGTATCTAGAGAAATTTTACTTGGAACGCTGAATCTCCTTCCTGCAATAAAGGTTTTGTTACAAAATGTGTTTAGTGCACACATAACACAATTCTCATGTGAACGTCTCTTGAAATTTATAGTGAATAAGGTAAACCTGGTTGTAATGGCTTTCCATACACTACATATCTTTCAAAAGAAGAAGAAAAAGAAAAATCATACTTTTCTTGCTTTATGACTTGCTTACCTAAATAATAAAACATACAGATTTTCTTGCTCCCTCAAAAATCTATACATTATGGTTTCAATATTTTTATAATTGAGTTTCGTGGTCTACATTTTAAGTACATAACAGAAGAAATATCTTATGCTTTACAAAGTATCTACAGAGTAATCCTTATTTGTTCTATTGAATATTACTGTATTTTTGTCTATTTATGAATTGTGAGATACAAAATGAGATTTTTAAAATGATTTGTGGGGTTTCACATCTTTTTAATGTCTGTATACTTCAAAGTGATAACTTGTCTTTTATTTCTGCTATTGATAATTAGTGTTCTTTCTCTTTTCTTTTGACTGGTCTAGCTAAAGTTTTATCAAAATTAATCTTTCAAAGAACTAGTGTTTGACTTTGTTAATTTGCTCTATGCCAATTTTCTATTGTTTTTTAAAAAATTTGCTCCTGTATTTATTTCCTTCTTTTGTTTATTTTTAGTTTAAATTATTCTTCCTTTTCTACCTTCTTAAAATGGACTTTAGGTGACTGATTTTATATTTTTCTTTTTTAAAACATACAGCCTCTTAAAACTATACTCTCCTTTATTCAGTGCTTTAGCTGTACTTTATAGATTTTGATAGGCTGATTAACAGTTATATTGAATTAAAAACATTTTCTAATTTCTTTTGTATTTCTTCTTTGGTCTGTGAATGGTTTAATAATAATAAGCATTCTATTTGATTTCCAAATATTTGTGATTTCCTCTGAAATAAGATTATTCTTACTGATTTATTTCAGACAATATGTTTTTATGATTTCAATTTTTTAAAAATTATTGAAATTTGTCTTATTGCTTAACATATAGTGAGTCTTGAAAATGTACTATGTATTTGAAGTGAACTGTATTTTGTAGTTCAACAAATGGCATTCTGTAAATTTGAATTAGATCATGAGATTTGATAGAATTGTTAAACTATGTCAGCTAACTTTTTAAAGTCTAAACATTGTACTAATTTCTAAGAAAGGAATCCTAAATATAATACTATGTAGAACTGTCTATCTTTCTCTTTATTCTGTCCATTTTCCATTTACTAGTCAGTCAGTTCAGTCATTTAGTTGTGTCTGACTATTTGCAACCCCACGGACTGCAGCATGCCAGGCTTCCCTGTCCATCACCAACTCCCAGAGTGTCCTTAAACTCATGTCCATCAAGTTGGTAATGCCATCCAACCATCTCATCCTCTGTTGTCCCCTTCTCCTCCCGCCTTCAATATTTCCCAGCATCAGGGTCTTTTCCAATGAGTCAGTTATTCGCATCAAGTGGGTAAAGTATTGGAGCTTCAGCTTCAGCAACAGTCCTTCCAATGAATATTCAGGACTGATTTCCTTTAGGATGGACTGGTTGGATCTCCTTGCAGTCCAAGGGACTCTCAAGAGTCTTCTCCAACACCACAGTTCAAAAGCATCAATTCTTTGGCGTTCAGCTTTCTCTATGGTCCAACTCTCACATCCACACATGACCTCTGGAAAAACCGTAACTTGGACTAGATAGATCTTTGTAGGCAAAGTAATGCCTCTGTTTTTTAATATGCTGTCTAGGTTGGTCATAACTTTGCTTCCAAGGAGCAAGTGTCCTTTAATATCATGGCTCTAGTCACTATCTGCAGTGATTTTGGAGCCCAAGAAAAGAAAATGCTGTTTCCATTGTTTTCCCACTTATTTGCCATGAAATAATGGAACCAGATGCCATGATCTTAGCTTTTTTGAATGCTGAGTTTTAAGCCAGTTTTTTCACTCTCCTCTTTCACTTTCATCAAGAGGCTCTTAAGTTCCTCTTCACTTTCTGCCATTAAGGGTGGTGTCATCTGCATATCTGAGGTTATTGATATTTCTCCTGGCAATCTTGATTCCAGCTTGTGCTTCCTCCAGCCCAGCGTTTCTCATGATGTACTCTGCATGTAAGTTAATTAAGCAGGGTGACAATACACAGATTTGACATATTCCTTTCCCAATTTTGAACTAATCTGTTGCTCCTTGTACAGTTCTAACTGTTGCCCATACACATTATGTCTACCTGGTAATTTATATCTTTTCTCATAATGAAATATCCCTCTTTATCTCTGATGATAATCCGTGCCTGGAAGTTTATTTTATCTGACATGAGGATAGCCACTCCAGATTTTTCATGCTTATTGTGTGCACAGTGTACCCTTCCCCACCCATCTATTGTGGGCCTAACTTTTTAATTAAAGTACTTCTTTTATGAGCAACAAGTATTAAAGTCTTACTTCTGTCCATATTGACAATCTTTTGTAACTGTAGTGTTTTTAGATCATTATCACTTAATGTAATTATTGGTATGGTTGGGTTTAGTCTGTCATTTTATTATTTGCCTTCTATTTGTCCCTTCTGGTTTTTTTTTTTGTTGTTGTTGTTGTTGTTCCTCTAGACCCCTTTACCTGTCTCCTTTTGGACTGATTAAATATGTTTTAGTATTTCTGCAATGGACTAAATATGTTCCCCAAATATTCATATCAGTTCAGTTCAATTCAGTCGCTCAGTCGTGTCCGACTCTTTGTGACCCCATGAATCACAGCATACCAGGCCTCCCTGTACAACACCAACTCCCAGAGTTTACTCAAACTCATGTCCATCAAGTCGGTGATGCCATTCAGCCATCTCATACTCTGTCGTCCCCTTTTCTTCCTGCCCCCAATCCCTCCCAGCATCAGGGTCTTTTCCAATGAATCAACTCTTCGCATCAGGTGGCCAAAGTATTGGAGTTTCAGCTTTAGCATCAGTCCTTCCAATGAACACCCAGGACTGATCTTTAGGATGGACTGGTTGGATCTCCTTGCAGTCCAAGGGATTCTCAAGAGTCTTCTCCAACACCACAGTTCAAAAGCATCAATTCTTAGGTGCTCAGGTTTCTTCACAATCCAACTCTCAGATCCATACATGACACTGGAAAAACCATAGCCTTGACCAGACGGACCTTTGTTGGTTGGCAAAGTAATGTCTCTGCTTTTTAATATGCTCTCTAGGTTGGTCATAACTTTCCTTCCAAGGAGTACGCATCTTTTAATTTCATGGCTGCAATCACCATCTGCAGTGACTTTGGAGCCCAGAAAAATAAAGTCTGACACTGTTTCCACTGTTTCCCCATCTATTTCCCATGAAGTGATGGGACCAGATACCATGATCTTAGTTTTCTGAATGTTGAGCTTTAAGCCAACTTTTTCACTCTCCTTTTTCACTTTCATCAAGAGACTTTTTAGTTCCCCTTCACTTCCTGCCATAAGGGTGGTGTCATTTGCATATCTGAGGTTATTGATATTTCTCCCAGCAATCTTGACTCCAGCTTGTGCTTCTTCCAGCCCAGCATTTCTCATGATGTACTTTGCATATAAGTTAAATAAGCAGGGTGACAGGCTCCTCCATCCATGGGATTCTCTAGGCAAGAATAGTGGAGTGGGTTGCAATTTTCTTCTCCAGGGGATCTTCCCGACCCAGGAATCGAATCCTGGTTTCCTGCATTGCAGGCAGATGCTTTAACCTCTGCGCCACCAGGGAAGCCCAAGCAGGGTGACAATATACAGCCTTGACGTACTCCTTTTCCTATTTGGAACCAGTTTGTTGTTCCATGTCCAGTTCTAACTGTTGCTTCTTAACGTGCATACAGGTTTCTCAAGGGGCAGGTCAGGTGGTCTGGTATGCCCATCTCTTTCAGAATTTCTCACAGTTTATTGTGATCCACACAGTCAAAGGCTTTGGCATAGTCAGTAAAGCAGAAATAGATGTTTTTCTGGAACTGTCTTGCTTTTTCGATGATCCCGCAGATGTTGGCAATTTGATCTCTGGTTCCTCTGCCTTTTCTAAAACCAGCTTGAATATCTGGAAATTCATGATTCACGTATTGCTGAAGCCTGGCTTGGGGAATTTTGAGCATTACTTTACTAGCGTGTGAGATGAGTGCAATTGTGCGGTAGTTTGAGCATTCTTTGGCATTGCCTTTCTTTGGGATTGGAATGAAAACTGACTTTTCCAGTCCTGTGGCCACTGCTGAGTTTTCCAAATTTGCTGGCATATTGAGTGTAGCACTTTCACAGCATCACCTTCAGGATTTGAAATAACTCAACTGGAATTCCATCACCTCCACTAGCTTTGTTTGTAGTGATGCTTTCTAAGGTCCAGTTGACTTCACATTCCAGGATGTCTGGCTCTAGGTGAGTGATCACACCATTGTGATTATCTGGGTCATGCAGATCTTTTTTGTACAGTTCTTCTGTGTATTCTTGCCACCTCTTCTTAATATCTTCTGCTTCTGTTAGATCCATACCATTTCTGTCCTTTATTGAACCCTTCTTTGCATGAAATGTTCCCTTGGTATCTCTAATTTTCTTGAAGAAATCTCTAGTCTTTCCCATTCTATCATTTTCCTCCATTTCTTTGCATTGATCGCTGAGGAAGGTTTTCTTATCTCTCCTTGCTGTTCTTTGGAACTCTGCATTCAGATGGGAATATCTTTCCTTTTCTCCTTTGCTTTTCACTTCTCTTCTTTTCACAGCTATTTGTAAGGCCTCCTCAGACAGCCATTTTGCTTTTTTGCATTTCTTTTCCATGGGGATGGTCTCATCCCTGTCTCCTATACAATGTCATGAACCTCCATCCATAGTTCATCAGGCCTTAATCTCCAGTATGCTTGTATTTGGACTCAGGGCCTTTGAGAGGCAATTATGTCATGAGGGTGGAGCCCTCATGATGGCATTTGTGCCCTTATAAGAAGAGATGCTAAAGAGGTGATCTCTGTCTTGGCAAAGATAGCTGCTTGCAAACCAGAAGAAAGCTCTCACCAAACACAAATATGCTAGTGTTTATTTCAACTTCCTAGCTTCTAGGACTATAAGAAACAAAGGTGTCTTGTTTATATCACCAAGTCCATGCTACTTTTGCCACAGTGGCCAGGACTGAAACAATACTATAGTATATCTATTGGATATGTAACTATACCTCTTGAGTCTTTAATTTTATTATTTTTTCTGGGGATTATATGTGCCTAACATTTCACAGTCTACTAAGAATAAACATGGTTCCATTTCCCATAATATGTAGAAATTTTGCACCTATATAGGGTCTGTTAGCATCCCCTTCCCCAGATATATTTTACGAGTCAACTTTTACACATCATATGTATTACATCTTTTACATGACATCTTTTACATGTCATAAGTATTACATGTACATATAATAAACATCCCACAAGACAGTGTTATAATTTTTGTTTTAAACAGTTACTTTTAGAGAATTTAAGGAAAAAAGTCATTTACATTTAATTAGATGTTTGCAATTTCTGATGTTCTTCATTCATTTTTAAAAATCCTGCCTTTCTTCTGTTAAATATATATTAGTATCTATTTTCTGTATACTGCAACCCGTGGATCTTCACCACAAGGCAGATTGCTGCTCTTACACCTTCTGATGGGGCCATGAGCAGTGCAGCCATGAGGGCATAGGGGTGAAAAGAGTCCTGGGGGCGTCTTCCTACCTGTGACTTGGGCATCATAAAACTCAGAATTGGAACTCTCATCATATGGGTTTGATAATTTTCTTTAATTTTATAATGAAACATTAAATCTCTTACTACAGTTGGTTAAAAATAAAACCCTGTTTTAAACTTGAAATCTGTATTAATTTTAAGTTCTGAACTAAAAAGGGAATGTAGGCCCTTCAGACATTTCAGTTTTCTTACCCCAAAGCCTGCCATTATTCTATTATTACGAGCATTTGCAGAGGAGAAAAAAATAGGTTATAGTTATCTCACTTTTTTTCTTATAAACCTTAATTAGAAAGGTTTCATGGTAAGCTTTCAGCTTACCTAATCCATTTCTTCCTTGTAAAGCTTTTAAACTTTGCAGAGTCAGGAATGACTTTTATCTGGTGCACAAATGAAATCAAAATAAAAATGTAGATTGAGCTATCAGCTACTTAATACCAGTAATTCTAGCAGTGCAGAGCAGCAGGTGAATAATGATAGAGGCCCAGCATTCAGTTTACCAAAGTTTCCAGGATTCTTCACAAGAAATCAGTTCACCTTATCAAACATTTTCTTGAGGACCAACTTTCTTCAAGTCATTAATAAATTCAAAAAAGATCCCGTCTTTAAGTATATAAATGAGGTTTTTACACTGTATTTGAAGACTGATGTTACATCATCACCTAGTAGCATCTTGTAGGTATAATAACATTTTCACCCAGTACAAGAATAACTTGTGGGTGTTTTAAAGTGTGGTGCATTTAATATAAAATTTGCAGTATAATAAGGCCAGTAGAGTCTTCACCAGGTGGCTCAGTGGGTAAGGAATCCACTGGCAAAGTAGGAGATGCAGGAGATGAGGGTTCAATCTTGGATTGGGAAGATCCCCTAAAGAAGGAAATGGCAACCCATTCTAGTATCCTTGTCTGGAGAATCCCATGGATAGAGGAACCTGGCGGGCTACAGTCCATCAGGTCGCAAAGAATCAGACATGACTGAAGTGACTGAGCATGTACGCATGCAAGGCCAGTAGACCAGAAAACGATTACCACTGACGATAGAGTTTGCCACTCACAGTTTTCAAGAGGTGTGGGTATGACATGCCATGGTGGGCCACATGGGGGTGGCGGAGGGAACTATGGGCAAGAGCTTTCATTGTGGTTTCCATGGAAGGAGCGCATGAGTCAAACAGGCTCAAGATTGACTAGAGTAAGTCATTTCAACAGGCTCTGGGGCATAGAGTCCTCCCTCATGGGCTGGTACCTGACCCTGGGGTGGCTAGTGTAGTGGGATTATAGCCCACAGTGTGAGGGCGCAATAAAGGAGGTGGTTGGGGTGTGGGCTGGTTTGCATTTGGAAAGCACACTTGAGAGCCAGTTGCTTACTGTCTGTAGGAACTGGCTTACCCTGGGAGAGGGAGTCCTCCAGGGTCAGCAAGGTCCCAGATGTCAAAGCCTCAGAGTACAGAAAACAAAAGACATGGTGAATACAGGGCGTACTCAGTATCCATAACTTCATTCATCTCTGCACCACATTGCGAGTCAGTCAGTTTCCAAAAACAAGCTCAATTTCTACATTTCAGCCTGTGCACTATTTACTCAACTATTCACTCAGCCCTCAGGGTCTCAGAGATAGCAGTGTAAACAACAGAAGCTTTCTGCTGACTTTAAGGCTAGATAAAAACAATAGCTCTGAAACAGAAGTTAATTCTCTACATTTTCATGATAACACATTTGCTCTAGAGAGTGGAAGCTGCATAAAATAGAAATATCATTGACATGAGCACTTGAGAAAAACTCAGAGAGCCACAATTACACATAGCAGAAGTGAGAGGGAAGAATTTTCACATTATCACTTCTTCCAGTATCAAAAGCAGCCACATCTTCTCACCAACAAATTAAAATAAAAGCGTAAGCATTTCAAGATATACCAGAAATATTAACCTCAGGAGCCCTAAGATCCACAGGAGATATATTAGACTAGTGTTAGTTGCTCAGTCATGTCCAATTCTTTGCAGCTCTATGGACTGTAGCTCACCAGGTTCCTTTGTCCTTGGAATTTCCTAGGCAAGAACACTAGACTGGATTGCCATTCCCTTCTCCAGGGTATCTTCCCAACCCAGGGATCGAACCCAGGTCTCCCGTATTACAGGCAGATTCTTTACTGTTTGAGGCCCCGTAGAGAGAACTTTATTCCCAAGAGTTAACTTGACAAATCTTTCTCTTCGGACCCAAATACATCTTACTCAGGTCACAACCTATTTCTAAGAGTTCTGGCTGAAAGCCTGACTTGTGGAGAAGGGAGCAGGGTGGGGTTGGGGTCAGGTGGCCCGAGTGTTGACTCATCACTAGCCAGATCTTCAAGGTGGAGTCTCTACAATGTAGTGAGCTCTGGTTTAATAGCCAGATTTCAGGAGTTTGAAGTATGTATCTTTCCATTTTCTTCATGTTTTATGTGACACGAGGTAAAGAAAAAAACTGAGATTCAGAAGAGCAGTGGTACTGGGAATCTTCCCCAGAGGAAGTTGGTAAGTGACCTGTGGCTTTCAGAAATCCATGACAGGCTTCTGAATACCAACCAGATACAAATGTGGCTCTGGTGAGTGTGGTCGCACAGATGGGAGAAAGGCCAAAAGGAAGTACTGTGACAAGGCAAATGAGGCTGCCTCATTCAAGTGAGAAAGAGAATTGTAAACTTGCTGTGATTTGCAACATCACAAAGATGGGTTGTTCCTGGGGAACAAAAAGATGGAAAATCTGACCTAGTGGGGAGGTTGGGAACAAGGTTCCTCCCTTCTCTGAGTGAGATGGTACAGATCCAAACAGTGGGGAAAACCTGTCTAGCAAACAGAAACAGTGTGGGTTGATTTCCTTACTATTTGTTAACTTCCCGACAATCTGCACTTCTCCCTGGTAGCTCAGAGGGTAAAGAATCCATCTGCAATTCAGGAGACCCAGGTTCTAATCCCTGGGTCAGGAAGATCCTCTGGAGAAGGGAATGGTTACTCACTCCAGTATTCTTGCCTGGAGAAACCCACGAACAGAGAAGCCTGGCAGGCTGTAGTCGATGGGGTCACAAAGAGTCAGATGCTACTGAGTGACTAAGCGCGCAGACCCAATCTGCAGAAGGCTGTTGTTTCCATCATAAGGAGGGAACAAAGGCTTCTGGACGTTAATAAGAGATTCATGATCAAGCACCTAGCAACAATCATATCAGACTCTTCACTACAGCCTCACTGTCTTTCTGGCCATCAAATGGCCTATCAGAAGCACCATTCAACTAGAACACAGAGGTTAGTGTCTACTGAGATATTTAACACCTAACTACGGATACTGAAAAAGACATCTTAGAATTTATGGAATAATTTTTATATTGATAAAAGGACAGAACTTAAGTAAGAACCATTTAGTCAGAAATATGGAACTTTGGTAACTTCCATTACCAAAGGATTAAAAATGCTTACAGAGGATTAAAGAAATACAAGATAAAATGAAAACTCAGACAGAAATTTAAATAAAGACTCTTTAAATAATAATGAGGCAATAATTATTTAGCTTTAAATTTTCTCTCCAACACTATTCTCTAACCTTCTCTTTAGAGATTTTACAAAAAACAAGAAAATTCCAAGTGAGGTCAATTATTGATCATACAGTTGATCACCTCTTTATCTCTGGTATCATGAAACAGTGAACAGAATGGCAAAATACATACTTCAGATTTTTAAAGTTTGAGTTAACAAATCATTTTGCATTTTTCCCTTGCTTCTAATCTCTTCTTATGTTTCAGCCACAAAAATATTATTTTCACAGTATCTTTACTACCCTCAAGAATCTATAAATTCTTATGACTAAGAAAAATCCACACAGCCCTTCCTAATGGAAGGGGGAGGCATGAGTGGTGGGCCGGAGAACAAATTTTGAAATGCAGATCACAATCTACCTCTTCCACTCACCCAGCCTTCTCCTGCCACTTCACAGGCAAGAACCCTGCCCTCTCAAGCCACAATTTGAAATCCTAATCTAAAAAGCAAAATAGGACTTCAAAATATTTTCTATATTTTCTGTCTTTAACCCCACAATTTTTGAGAATTTAATTCTGACAAGAATGTAATGAAAAAAATAAAAGAAAAGAAACCAAAAACTGACTGTGGTTGAACACATCCAAGAAATGTTTTATAGAACACAATAATCTCAGAGTTTACACGACTGATCTGTTCTTAGTCAATCATCTTATTTATTTTAACAATTTTAAATGGGTATATTTATTTATCTTATTGTAAATCTAAAACTACCCTAAAATTTCCCAAGTTTTAAACATTCATGTTAGTATTCCTGTTCTTGTATTCAAAATATGAGAGGATCATCTTGGGATTGATTGCAGTGAAACACTGTTAAAATCTAGACAGTAAACAAAAATACTAGCACAGAATGCATACTCAGATCCAGAGACTGTTACGGTTCTGTTGTGGTTCTGAAATACATAATTTAAGCTTCCTATTCTTAAAAAAAATTCTCTTGATTTGTTATTTGCAGTCATTCCTTAAAGAATTCAGAAATTGAGAAAGTTGGTAAATTAAGGTGGTCAAAAAAGGGGTCCTTAAAAATATGTAGTTAAAATTGGTAGGAGATAATATATACTCAATGTCAAGGAAGATGTCCTAGCATCACTAGATTATTATAGAATCACTTAACAGGATGGTTAGAGCCTTGTATCTAGAAAAGAGCCCAGACAGACTTTTATAAAGGCACCATGCTATTCTGGCATGGCCAGAGACCAGATGATCTGTTAAGTCCTTCCATGATTTAACTTCTCTAACCCATGATGTGCAGATGTGTAGAATCCTTACATAAATTTCTGGGCATTGCAAGATATTCTGAAGGGAAAATGAGAGAGAAGCACTCCACCGATCTTAAGGAAACTCGTGTCTGCACATATCTCAATGCTAAAGCAATTTCTAGCTTTTCGACCAAATGGATTAGGTTTTAGTCACATCCATAAATTCTCTGAAAAGGCTGAGGATTACAGTAGTTTAGATTCTTTTAAGATTACCGAGAGCAGAAATAGATTGGAAGAAAAGGTAGACAACTCTGGGGAGAGGGCCCTTGACCTGCATAGCCCCCTGTGGTTCTGACTCAGGAAGGTAATGAAGTTGGCTTTGGTGGGTGGACTGTAAATTAATTCCTCATTATCCCATATGTAGGTCTTGATCTCATGTGCATTTTTTCCACAGTTAAGGAAGTCATCATTTTCTGGAAAACTCTGTTAATGGCAAATCAAGAGAAATCCAACTACACTTTAAAAGTACATAAATAGAAGCAATCATATTTACCCTAATGTTCCAACTCATATGGGGCTCTCTGAGAAGATGAAGCCCTTATCCGTTTCAGGGTTGGATTTCAGCTTGCCGTCTCACTGTATATCCTCCTGCAATAACCCCTCCGGAAATCACTTCTGCTTCTAAAAGCTCAGTACTTGGGTTTATTCTTCTAAGGTCATTGCAGAATTGGTAAACTCCTTAACTGCATCAACATTTAGCTTTTGAAAACCAGTTTTAAGTTATCCCTCAGCACTGATTATGTGGGAACAGAGGATGAGGCCCGGCCTGACCCCAATTCAGCATGAGAGCTGTAGAAGGTCAGGTCAGGCCAGTGACCCTACAGATTCTAATCCCAGAGGGTTATTTTTTATACCAGCCAATGCTACAGGGGTTAATCTGGACAGAGGTGAAGTTCCCTCATCTCTATTTTTTAAATGAACTTTTGAGATTTCAAGGTGAAAGGGGTTAAATTCTTCACTTGTATCGGGATAATGCCAAAAGGACACAGAAAACTAAATGATTCCAAGTTAAGGCCTTGTTCCAAGTGCATACTTTTAAGGCAGTGACATATATTTTATGGCTTGTCTCACGACTCTCAAGATAAAAAAACCCTCTGAAATTATACCTAGAATTTTGCATATATTGACTATGTGCAATTTTAATCAGAAACTCAAAAAGGTCTCTGGCCCCAAAATGAGTTAAGAACCACTGCTCTGAGGGAACATTTGCTTCCCAGACAAACAGTGGTACCATTTAATTCAGTTCTGCAAATAACTGAGTCATCTCTTTGCCAGATACTTTGGTACATCATGCAGGTACAAGCATGAATATGGAATAGGAGGGGAGCATCCTTCATTGAACTCTTATTGCGTGTCACACCCAGACCTATGGACTTTCTCATAGCAGTCTCCTTCAATGCACACACACACAAGTCTTAGGGGTGCATTATTACTATATAAAATTTACAGATACAGAAGTCACCAACCCAAAGTCACAAGTTATGAAGACGTGGAGTGAAGACTCAAAACTGATTTGCTCTGAATCATCACAGTTACTTATTCTGTGTTGCTTCCATGATAACATGGTACACAGCCAAATAAATGGCCTAAATGCTGATGAATGCAAACAATATTTTATTCCCTTCCTTCTCTCTCTGCCTTCCCCACCCTGATAGAAGCCACCACACCTCTCCCCTGGATGAAGGCAACAATATTTTTATGTGATTTCCCAGCCTCCGCCCTTGGGGGATCTAATGTAATTCCCACTCAGCAACCTAGCTGATCTCTCTAACATATCATGTTATGTTTTGGCTTAAAACCTGCAGTGGATTCCTACTGTGAATAGCTGTGATCACTTACTGCATGCAGTACCACTCGTAGACATGGGCAAGTGGGGTTCCTCAGAGGGCCCCGACACTTTAGGGTGCTTCCCTTGAAGTTTTCTGAAACCAGACCAAGTCTCTGAGACCATCAGGGACCAACAGAGATGTCAGGGCAAGGCACCTGAGCCCCACTGGGAATCTGTGTGGGTACTGGTCCCTGATTCTTCCCTTTGAGGGCACTCCCCATCATGCCATGAGACTGCCCTGGGTTGGTGCTGGCTAAATTCCAGGAGGGTGTGGCCTGTGCTAGGATGGCTCCCACTGACCAGTGTTGTAATTTTTTTTTTTGAGAGAGGTTTTGAAAGATTGAATTGCCAAAATGGTGCTGGTATGATGATGGGTGACGTTCACGAGTGACTCAGGACAGGTTTAAGGCTCTTGTGTAAGTTTCCTGTGGGTCTTCCCCAGTGGCTCAGTGGTAAAGAATCTGCCTACAATGCAGGAGACGCAGGAGATGTGGGTTCGAACCCCGGGTTGGGAAGATGCCCTGGAGGAGGAAATGGCAACCCACTCCAATATTCTTGCCTGGGAAATCCCATGGACAGATTTCCATAGTGGGCTATAGCCCATGAGGTCCCAAAAGAGTTGGGACACGACTGAGCATGCAGTTTCCTGTAGCTGCAGTAACAAACTACCATAAATTTAGCGGCTTAAAACAACACAGGTTTTTATTATCTTGCAGTTCTGGAGGTCAGAGTCTGAAATGGGTACTCAGGGCTGCAGCGCAGTTTGCTTCTGGAAACTCTATCAGAGAATCTCTTCCTTTGCCTTTTCCAGCTTCCAGGGTCTGTCTACATCATTTGACTTGTGGTCTTTTCCTCCATCTTCAAGGCCAGTTGTGGAACATCTTCTCTCCTCTCTTCTCTTCTCCCTTCCTCTTTTAGGGACCTTTGTGATTACAGCAAGCCTATTTCTATAACTCAGGATCTCCACATTCCAAGATCCTTAACTTGTATCTGCAAAGTCCCTGTTGCTGTATAAAGTAATATAGTGACAGGTTCTGAGGACTAGGTTGTGGACATCTTTGGAGGGCCACGATTCTATTCTATACTACCTGTAGTACACTGTCCACCAATGACTTCAGTTGAAGTCAGGGCTGGGGTCACAAACCTACCAGATGCACCCCCTAAAAAAAACCTAATAATACTAATTCTTAGTGGATTAAATATCTAAGTATGAAAAGCAAAATTATAAAGCCTTTTAGAAAGAAATAAAAGAAATATCTTCATGACTTTGAGACAAAGGAGTTTCTTAGAGAACAAAATCACTCAAAAGGAAAGGGTGCTAAATATGACGCTAGAATATTTTCTCATTTCATTGAAACACTATAAAAAAGGAAGTGTAAAGGTAAACCACACAGTAGGAGAAGATATTTGCAGCACACATAATAGATGAAGGATCAGTATGCAAAATATATTAAAACTCCTATAATAAAAAGACAAAGCAATCTTTTAAATATGCAAAATTCTTAAACTGGCTCGTGTTCAAAGAAAGGAAGTAAAGGAAACCTAACAGGCATTTACATGAGAGTGAATTCAACCTTATTAGTAATCAAGAAAGTGCAAACTTACATCACAAGGATACACCACAATATGCTCCTCAAATTAGCAAATATCAAAAAGTCTGAAAATACCATGTGTGTGTTTGTATGAATGTGGAACATCAGATACTGGTGTTCACTGCTGGTGGGGAGGTAAATGGGAACCTCCGTTTTGGAAAACAGAGTGTTGTTATTTAGTAAGTTGGAAGAGAGAGATATATATATATACCATATAACCCAGTTATTTCATGTTAGGTTTATGCTCTGAAGATACGTGTTTATGTTCAGGAGAATACATACACATGTGTGCACTCTTAAGTCGCTTCAGTCATGTCCGACTCTGTGTGACCCTATGGACTATAACCTGGCAGGCTCCTCTGTCCATGGGATTCTCCAGGCAAGAATACTGGAATGGGTTGCCATGCCTTCCTCCAGGGGATCTTCCCCACCCAGGGATTGAACCAGCATCTCCTTCATCTCCTGCACTGGCAAGAGGGTTCTTTACCACCAACCACAACCTGCGAAGCCCTGAATACATATGTTAAGTATGCTCATAGTAGCATAGTTTATAATCTCTCCAAACTGGAAACAAGCGAGATTTCCATTAATAGTAGAAGGGACATAGGATGATATACACAGTGGAATACTATACAACAATGAAAATCAATAAACCCAGTGCTCACTCATTCTATTTGGCATTTATTGAACTTCATTTTAGGAACTAAGCCAAGAAGTCAAAATAAATTAAGACAAAACCATCTCTTAGAACAACTCACAGGGAAGAAACACCAGGTAAACTAATACTTATGTGATATTAGTGAAGTATTACACTCAAAAAGAATGCTTTATAGATATCTCACTGCACCTTTCCCTTCCTCTTCTGGCTAAAAAACAAACAAAAAATCTCTTTTCTCCTTGCTCTTCTCTTTAAAATTAAAACAGAATTAAGCTGAGATATATAGTACATTAGAAAGGGAAAATGGTAAATTGCAACACCAAGAGAAAATCTGATCAACTTAAATCCCACGGACTTTCAGAGTAATTTTTATGTTGTCTTATGATTAGACATAGCCAGGCCTCTCTGGGGCAATTGCTTGCTGTTTAATCCTACGGGCTCTGTGAATGAAACTAATCAAGGCTCTTTCATGAACTGGCTTCTAAATGATTAGAATCAAATTTGTATCCACCCCAGGAGCATAGATGATGCATTTTTATGTCATATTTCTTGACCTCTGTTTTTTTTTTCTTTTCCTTTTCATCTGATTCTAATGTACCTTATTGTATTCCATTACCTGCATTAAATATATGAAGGCAAGAATAAATCCTTTGTATAGCAAACCAGGGAATGGGTAAATGAGTAGGAAGAGATAGGATAGGTTAGGGTAGGATAGAATTGGATATTGTCTCATCCATCTTCAGGAATGGCAAATGTTTTGAGGGAGGGGAATATATTAATCATCTTTATATCCCAGCATAACACCAGGCACAGAGTAAGTGCTTGAGTCAGCTTTCCTTTGACTATGTTGCAAGATATACAAGCTCATAATCACGACAGTTTACAACAACAAATATTTATTTCTTGTTCACATTATATGTGGTCAGCTGGGCTCTTCTAGGCTTGGTACCTTTTATTTCTTATACAATGAAAATCAATAAATCGGAATCTAGGATGAAGGAGAAGCCATCACCTAAGATCCTACCCTGGGACTGGCTTCAATCTATACCATGCGATGGCATTTAAAGTTTCTGTTCAGCCATGACAAAGGTCATGCCTGGTCATTCCCAATGGCCAAGCCATGCCAGGAGGGGGAATTGTGACCTGTGAATATTCAATAAACATGTGCTAAGTGAGTGTTGCAATCATTACAGTGCAGTTCAACTACAATATGTGGTGAGATTCCTGTGCCATGAACAATTGCTCTCAGATAAACAACACCCCAGGCTTCCCTGGTAGTTCAGACAGTAAAGAATCTGCCTGCAATGCAGGAGACCTAGGTTCGAATCCTGAGTCATGAAGAGCCCCTGGAGAAGGGAATGGCAACCCACTCCAGTATTCTTGCCTGGAGAATCCCATGGACAGAGGAACCTGATAGGTTACAGACCATGGGTTTGCAAGATTCGGACATGATTGAGCAAATAACATACAAACAACACCCCACCGACCCCCAAGATTTGCCTCACTGAAGATTAGCTGTGGAAGAAGGATGACTCCCAACAACCAGAGCAAAGTATTTCCTCTATCCCCTCACAGTTCAATGAGCAGTGCCAATGAAAAGGCAGACAGGAGGGTTCAGAGGCTGATTAATTCTTAATCCGTTAGAACAAACTTGACTGTGCATAAGAATCACCTAGGGAGCTTGTTTAAAAATATAGATTTTCATTGACACTGAATATATGAGACCAGGAGCTTATGTTTACAAACTGTCCCTGGGTTTCTGAAGCATAGCCTGTTGTAGGGACCTTGCTCTAGGCTCAGGGCAGCTCTGCCTGGGATGAAGGAGACTTCTCAGGCCAGGCTGCTCTGAGATTTAGGAAGAACTAGCCTTGTCTTTCCCTCTATGCAAGGAGGTCTGTGGTTAAGAGATAGGTGCCAGCTTCCCTGGGCTTGCCCCATGCCTGAGTGCCGCTCTCTTAGTGGAATCACAGGTACTGTGATGACCTGTGTCCAGGTCTGTGAACAACCACCTGAACACTAGGAACTTGTCTTGTCTGCCTTCACAGCCCCAGTGCCAACTCAGGACTCAAAATAAGTAAAATGCCTCTGTGTGTGTGTGTGTGTGTGTGTGTGTGTGTGTGTGTGTGTGCGCGCGCGCGCGTGCTCAGTTGTGTCCAACTCTTTGCGACCCCATGGAATGTAGCCCACCAGGCTCTCCTGTCCACGGGACTCTCCAGGCAAGAATACTAGAGTGGGTTGACATTTCCTTCTCCAAGGGATTTTCCCAATCCAAGGATCGAACCTGAGTCTTTCATGTCTCCTGCATTGGCAGGCGGATTCTTTACCACTTCTGCCACTGGGAAATAAATGTCCACTGGATCAGTCTCATTAGTGATCCAAGTCATCCCAGCAGCAATTTCTTAGATTTCTGCCTGTGCAGAGACAGCTGGGGGACTTGCTAACAAGTCACCCAACTCACTCCCAGAGTTTCCGATTCAGAAGATCTGGGGAGGGTCCCAAGGACCAGCCCTTGCATTTCTAACAAGCTCCCAGTGGGAGAACTGCTGGTGCTGCCAGTGAGGCCTGAATGTGGAGAACCTCTGCCTTAGACTTCTGTACTTTACTTGTTCTGCCTAATAAAATTAGAAAAATAGAACCTGCTCCAAAGCTTAATAATCGGCTTCAGAATTTCATGCCATTTTGCCATGACTTTAAGTGTCAGATCATTATCAATCCAGAAACTTAGATGTAACAGAAATCTATCTTTAGTACCCTATTCCTGGATTCACTTTAGTTCAAAAGGCCCCCAAGGGCAGGAATCTTTGGTCCCTGCTGGACCCCAAGAATAGTTTCAGCATATAGATGATACCTTAGAAGTATTTGCTGAGTGGAAGAACCAGTGATTCTGGGACTAGTCTCTGGTCTTCACGCTTCACCTGGTCTAATAGTCAGACTATGCCCAGCTACTCCTGAACCCAGTGATGCTAATGGGTGTGATTTATGGTATATGTTCTATTTTTATGCCAAGTGTGAGCTCTAGCTCTCACTCTCCTTAGCCCAGGGTAAGGTTCTTAGGAGGAAGATGCCAGCTCCCTGCTTTCAAGAGTCTTGGTGGAAAAACGAATTCTCCAGTCTTGGCTTTTGTAAATAAATAAATAAAATTACATCTCCTACAAATCAGAAGATTTTGGTTTTTAATGTACTGTTTTGGCTCTACATTTCGTGCCCCTAATTTGGAACTCAAAACCACAAATTTGACCCATTTTTCACCATGGATATTTTTTCTGTCCTTGAAGAGCAAAAAAAGCTTCAATTTTATTTTTATAAGTAAATTGTTTTAGACAGGACTTTTATTTATAGACCATCTAAAGCGCTGTTAGTAAAAGGAATGAAAGAATTAATCAAGTAATATTTCAAAATAGTATCCACCTATACTTTGTTTTATTTTTATATTACATGCATGTAAGATATAATATCACGGTACATAATCATCTTACATGATATATTACAAGACCATATGACACCAGCATCATAACCAAACAAAATCTTCTAGGAAATGCTCCTTTATGTGCAGAACTTAAAGCCTTTTGAAGAAGACGTGGTAGCATCATCTAGCAGCAGAGGGGATCCATCTATTCTTCGATAGCCTTTACTGGCGGACCCTGGGGTCTCACAAACTCATTAACAGCACAAATAGATCATTTCTAGGCAAGGGATTTCTCAAGAGAACATTCTCTCAAGAAGCCCTCCAATCACAGCCTGCTCTGTGACAAATGTAATGTATTATAGGTAATGTTGTCAGAAAGCTAGGTTTACTCCAATGTCAGGAAGAATGAAAAACAGGTGACAACAGCATGTGCAAAGGATCAGGCCACCTGTTGCCATCTCCAACCTGCTATCAATTCAGCTGAAAGAAACTCAGCACCCAGACCAGGAGAATGTGAAGGGAAGTGAGGGAAAGGTTTTCTGAAATAGGGGTGCCTGGCATGTCTGGGTCCTGCTCATCCCCAGGTTGCCGCAACTGCAGGTTTTGGAAGCAGCGGACAGCTCTGTAAACACTGACTTAAGAGGCTTGAGGAAGGGACTACTTATCGCTTGTCTATCTCATACTGAGCCCTCTGTAGCACCTTCTCACTTCATCACCAGAACACTTCAAATGCAAAACCAACAAAGCAGGGATTGTGTGTTTTGCAGATGAGGAAAGTTAAGTTTGTCACTTGCCCAAGAGGACACAAAGCAAGATTTAAACCCTGGTTTGCATTACACACCAGTCATAATGGCTGCTATCCAAAAGTCTACAAGCAATAAATGCTGGAGAGGGTGTGGAGAAAAGGGAACCCTCTTACACTGCTGGTGGGAATGCAAACTAGTACAGCCACTATGGAGAACAGTGTGGAGATTTCTTAAAAAACTGGAAATAGAACTGCCATATGACCCAGCAATCCCACTCCTGGGCGTACACACCGAGGAAACCAGATCTGAAAGAGACACGTGTACCCCAGTGTTCATCGCAGCACTGTTTATAATAGCCAGGACATGGAAGCAACCTATGTGCCCATCAGCAGACGAATGGATAAGAAAGCTGTGGTATATATACACAATGGAATATTACTCAGCCATTAAAAAGAATACAATTTGAATCAGTTCTAATGAGATGGATGAAACTAGAGCCCATTATGCAGAGTGAAGTAAACCAATACAGTATACTAACACATATATATGGAATTTAGAAAGATGGTGATGATAACCCTATATGCAAGACAGAAAAAGAGACACAGATGTACAGAACAGACTTTGGGACTCTATGGGAGAAGGCGAGGGTGGGATGATCTGAGAGAACAGCATTGAAACATGTATATTATCAAGCGTGAAACAGATCACCAGTCCAGGTTGGATGCATGAGACAAGTGCTCGGGGCTGGTGCACTGGGATGACCCAGAGGGATGGGATGGGGAGGGAAGGGGGAGGGGGGTTCAGGATGAGGAACACATGTAAATCCATGGCTGATTCATGTCAATGTATGGCAAAAACCACTACAATATTGTAAAGTAATTAGCCTCCAACTAATAAAAATAAATGGGAAAAGAAATAAATAAATAAACTAAGGCAAACTAAAAAAAAAAAAAAAAAACACAAAAAACCCCGTTTGTAACCTCAAGTCTGTGCTCTTTCCACGACAACACAGATCTCTAACTTCAACGATTAAAGAGCAAGAAGAGAGAAGCCAGGATGGACAAGGGGCAACCAGCAGCGGGCCCTTGTCAGAGGCCACAGGGTGTCCAGTTTCTTGCATGATAACGTGTCTGGTTTTCCTTCGCTGAGATGCACATGAGTGCAGGACCTGGAAGAGATCCCCAGGGGGCGGTCAGAGGAAGAAGCTGGATTCTGTCTTGGAGCTTCTCCATCAAAGGTATGAGGAAAAGGCAGATGGTTCAGGAGACAGGCCATGCAGAGGCGGGTGAGCCCACAGATAGGTTTTCCTTGATGTTTCTCTCAAGGAATTTCTGAGATTGGCTTTAGACCACCCGCCCCCACCAGCTCGAGTCCCCAAGCATGTGGTGGATCTTTAAATAAAGCTCAAAATTGCCAATTCTCCAGGAATGGGAATAAGAGGATGGCAGGGCATCCTGTTTATACCTAGTTGTAGAGGGGACTTTCCTTTGGTACTGAAGAAAGCAAACCTAAAAAACCAAAAAAACAAACAAACCATTGGTTTATTTGGAGATCCTCGTCCAAGTGAGCAGGATAAGCACTCTCCAGACTGCATCCGTTAGTCTCTCCACACCGAGACCTCAGGTGACCTGCCTGACTTGGCAGGTTTCACAAAGGACCCACTTGGGAATGGCAGCATCCTTGAAAGCGTGTCCAAGCTCAGAGGCAGCCTGTCTGAGAGCTTCCTGAACCTCCTTCCTTGATCTTCCCTGTGTATACCCTGGTCAAGGCGAGGCGGGCTCACCTTCTGGCAAGGAGAGAACAGCTGTCTCAGCTGTTGTGGGAGCTGCTCTGCCCTTGCAGCTCCTTCCCCGAGCTGCTCACTCTCAGAACTGTGTCCTTTCTATCAGCAACCTCTGCCCTGACATGTCTTTTCGTCACGGTTGACCCATTTCACGTCAGCCTGGCCTCCACCTTTCCATGTTCCCACCTCACCAGCTCAGCTCTGTTTGATCCAGTCCAGAGAGGTCTCCCTTGAGACACTACTAGCATTCTTCCAATGTTACTCCAAGTTCCTGCTGCTTTTTTCTTGCTCCTTTCTTTCCTTCATGGAACACTCACCTCTCTTGTCAGCGTTCTTGATAATGAACCTGCTATGGCTCTAAACTATCTCATACTAGTTAATATACCTTGAAGTTTAAAAAGGTAAGGTTCATGTTCTCTTTCACAAGTTTGGCAATGTGGTAGAAACAGAACAGCTTCAGAATCAAGCACATTTATAAACTGGGTGAGTTTGGGAAAATTCCATAGCTTCCTGAGGCTCAGCAAAACAAGTGTGTGAATAATTACTTCCTATGGGTGTAGGAAAGATTAAATGAGATAAAATGCCTATCACAGTACCAGGTTCCCAGATATATGGGGGGAAAACTTAAGTTGTTTCCTCTTCCTCTTCAAAATATTATATCTATTCCATATCCTGGTTCTTTCCATGAAATCTGTCTTCACCACTCAACACCTGACATCATATTGCTACCAAGTGGGATTTGAAAAGCTAGTTTTCCAGAAGAATTCCCTGTAGGCCCTATGTTCAGGAAGCATAAATTCTTTGATTTATATCTCCCTGGGCTTGAATATCTGAGAAGGACAAGGGGAAAATCTCAATGGCCTGTCTGTCAGTAATGCCTTTTCTATGGAAGAATTCTATTTTAAAACAATTACTGTTGGGTTTTTTTTTGTTTTAAATAGGCTTAATCAATGGGGTAAAACCACAAGCCACTTTCACATTTGCACTCACAGATTTCCTCTGCCCACCCCTTAATGACTGTGTATGTAGAGACCATAGCTGTTCTGTCAATTCCAGCTAGTTTAAGAAGTCTTACCTAATTGATTGTCAGTCAAAGAGAGCTGTATGCTCACAGCTCTTCTAAGCATTAAGAAACATAACCCCAGAGTATCAGCACCAGAAAATGAATGCAGGTTTAGTGTGAAACCATTATATGTTTGGATCCTTCAAATAAATTTTTTCAGAACCCCTCCCCCAAAAAAGGTTTTATTTAGTACTTACTCAACTTTTGGTTATTAAAAGGTTGATCCCACCTCTTAATAATATTAAAACCTGAAGCTTACAGACAGTTCACAGCTTTTCCCCACTATCCACCACCAGCTCAGGGCTTGCCCTCGGCTCAGAACCCTGCCATGGGCAAGAGCTGATATAATGACTTTGCCCTTTCTCTACCTAATCTTCTGGCTCCTTTAAATTATGGAAAGGGAGCAGGATAAGAGGAAGGTGGACCAAGGCTAAGGCACTGGTGCTCTCTCTTGGCTAGTGCTGGTTGGCTGTTACCGCCTCCCATCTGGCAGCCATACATAAAAGCAGTGATTTTGTCATGGCATCACTTAGGGTTCCTTGGAGCCCTCCCCCACCCCCACTCCACACCCCCAGGACATCCTCATTTCCTGACATGGACAGTGAAGTCTCTCCACAGACCTTTATAGAGCTCCCTCTCATTCCAGCTCGACTCAGGCAGTCCCCTTCCCAACCCTCTCTTGGTGCTGCAGTTATTCAGCTCAAGCAGTCAGCATGAGTAAAGTCCCATCAGGACAGCTCAAGCCTGGTGACCATAGGCAACTGCCATATTCTCTCAGTCCTCAAGGAATTCTTGCATCTTTCCACAACAAATTGGGAAGCCCTAGCTCTCTCCTTGCCCCATGCCAGGGTGAATGGGCTTCTCTAGCTCTTCTTCTCCTGAACTTCCAGGTGGCACTATCGGTAAAAAAATCCACCCGCCAGTGCAGGAGATGCAGGAGACAAGGGTTCAATCCCTGGGTCAGTAAGATCCTCTGGAGTAGGAAATGGCAACCCAATCCAGTATTCTTGCCTGGAAATTTTCATGGACAGGAGTCTAGTAGGCTACAATCTATGGCATCACGATGAGTCGGACACGACTGAGCAACTGACTGACTGACCAGCTCTCCTCCTACCTCCCATGTATTCCAGAGAGAAGTCAGTCACCAGTTTTATGTTCACAGATGCCCCTAGCCTATGGCAACCCAGTTCAGCCTCCTGCTGTCCTTCATTTCCTCCACTTCAGTGTACTTGGTGGTCCCAGGAATGTCAGCAGCTCAGTGAGTATAGCGTCAAGAGTGAGATGCCAAATGTTTCTCCTGTCAGGCACCCCTGATCTGGGAAACATATCTCTCAGACCCCACAACTTGGCCTGGAGGTTGGAAATGCCTTGCTAACTGCCTAGGCCAGTAGCTGCCTTTCCTCAATGAACATTTCTCTTACATAGGCTGACGGTGGTAGGGGACAGGTTTGACCAAATCTGTTATTTTTGAGTCGGTGTGGTTGAGATGTGTCTAGCACTTCTTTTTAGACAGTAGAAGCATCTTTTGTCCATTTTCTCAGGTGTAAGGCTTGAACTAAAATTCCAAGAAGAAAGAATATATATCCTCATTTAACACCTTGCTATAAATTTAAATAACAAATAGAATTATAATTAACACTTATGTGCCACATACAAACTATTTTTCAATTGTTCTTAAGAATACTGGAGTGGGTAGCCATTCCCTTCTCCAGGGGATCCTCCCAATCCAGGGACTGAACCCAGGTCTCCTGCATTGCAGGCAGATTCTTTACTGCCTGAACCACCAGGGAAGCCCAAGATACAACTAAAGCAAGATTTTAAGACAGAACCCAGTCATCTTTCTTTAATTCAATCTTTCAAAATGACTACTTTATGAAAACTTCCTTTTAATTTCTGCTTTATAGAATATAAAGCTTCTTCTTTCTATATATGATAAGAGTCAGTTAGTCCATCAGTTGCTACAAGCCAATCATGACAGGAACCACTTTTGCGCAACAGCACACACATGTCAAGCATATGCTAGAAGCTTGACAGATACCTCTAACTTTTAAAAACAACATTGCAAAGTCAGTATTCTCCTGCCATGCATTTCATTTCACAAACAAGAAAAACAAGACTCAGAGAAGAACTGGATCAAGGTTATGCAGCTATTAAAGACCCAGCATGGAATTCTGCCTGTCTGATGCTAGAAGGTAGAGTCTTTCCATATCCATGTTATAACCCAAACAGCAGGTTATAGCTTTGCCTATTTTTAAAGTCACAGAATAACAGCTTTCCCTGGTGGCTCAGATGGTAAAGAATCTGCCTGCAATGCCAGAGACCTGGGTTCAATCCAAAGGTCAGGAAGATCCCCTGGAAAAGGGAATGGCAACCCACTCTAGTATTCTTACCTGAAGAATTCCATGGACAGGGGAGCCTGGCAGGCTAAGTCCATGGGGTCACAAAGCGATAGACATGGCTGAGCAACTAACACTTTCACTTTTCCCAACCTAGAATTCATCAAACACTATTCAATAGGAGCTAAAAAGGAGTACTGAGGAGAGGGCAGGGTATTCCAGGATCAAATAAGTTTGAGAAATGGTGGGTTAATAAAGCTGAATAGTTTTATTTACTATACCATTTGTTAGAGACTTGACTTTTTTATTTTTATTTTTTTGATTTTTTAAAACAATGTTATTTGTTGACATATAAAATTTGTGTGTATTTAATGTGGACAACTTGATGTATGCACACATAGTGAAGAGATCACCAACATCAAGCTAAATAACTTCTTTATCACTTTTATACAATTACGGTTGTAAGTGTGTGTTGAGAAGATTTAAGATCTATTCTCTTAACAAATTTCAAGTATTCAATATAGTACTCTTTACTATCATCAACACTGGATCCCTGAAACTCATCTTGCATAACTTAAACTTTGTACCCCAACATTTCCTCATTCCCTAGGCAGATGAGAGGGAGATAAGCCTACAGTCGCAGTGTTTCCCAGTTTCCACATAACCCTCACTTATGGCAGTCTCTCTGGCTTCTCCTGGAACAGAGCTCTGTGGCTCTATTGCTTCCTTCCTTCCCGACACAACAAGTTGCTCCAGGCTCACTGTCTGCATTCTCTGACATCATGCTCTAATTTGCTCTGTCACTTTTCTCCAGATTCTGTGCCCCTGTTTCACAGTGCTTAACTTAGAATCACAATTCCTATGGTAATTAGTATGTTTTTGAATCAGTTCAATTATTTGACATGACAGACTACTCCAGTAATCTTTAATGTTAATGAAACTGCATTTAGAGGAGATAAGAATTAGGTTCATTATGAAGTATTTAATTTATACAACCAATTATGAACTGGATGCATGAACAGAAAGAAGAGAAGAGAATGGAAGAAGGAGATAAGCCAAAGTAATTTCTATTTCATTTGAAATAGTCAGACACTGACAACTAGGTACCTGATCCCTCACTGCCCGAAAACTTTAACAAAGAGGTGGTTCTGCTTATCTCTGTCTTGAGATCTGGCTGGACAAGAAGTGAGGAAGGCCTAAGTTTCTCCAAAGATTCTATCAAATAAATACTCAAGGACTGCTGAGAAGAGAACCATCAGAAGATAAAGTTACTGCAAAAAGACATCACAGTTTATTGGTTTTATTTTAAAACATTTGGTCATCAGGCCAGGGAATGTTTGATCTGACATAATACAGTTTACAATGGATCATTCCTTATTGTCTCTACCTCAAACCAAAACCTTCCCCCTCAAACTAACTTTCATAAAATGGCTTATGATAATGGTATGGTGAGCAAAGGAATACTGAGGATCATGAAATCTGATGGTCAACAATTGACTGAAAGTTTGAAGAAGATGGAAATTATTCTGGTGAATTAATATACACTATATGGTAGGTTAAGGAAGTGTTAATTGTCAACATAACATTGCAAGGAGGAAAAAAGAGTTCCTTAGGAATATTTCCATTTTCTCAGAATTATGTATAATATTGTGCCACTATTAGAAAATCCTATTATCTCTCCACGGGACAAAGCTTCAGATGAGATATTAGAAAGTTCACACTCAGGCATTAATCAAAGCTTTCAACTTCATTCAAATTATAATTGTTTCTCTTCCCCCTACCCCCACCCAGTTGAATCATGTTCCAGGGGAGAAAGGCATTACCAGTTTCTTCTCTCTTTCTAGCTACTGTCTCAGGTCCCTCTGAGGTTGTAGGGAAGAAAGATTAGGGAAACCGGAAAGTTCCTGACTGCCTGATGCTGTCTTAGTGGCCTTACATTTTGAGTCTGAGTGATGTTTAAAGGTGATGCAGTCTTTTTGTATGCTTTTGCGGGGTGTGGACAACTTTCCCCTGCTTCATGGAGAATTTTCATCTGCACTTACCTATATGCCAGTGATAATCTTGCTCCAGCTCACCTTACCCCTGGGAATCTAGTAGTCTGCCTCCAGGTGCCCTGCACTGAGGCCCCTCTACTTGCCCAAGTAGCCTGTTAGACAGGACTTAACCCACAGTAGTGCTCAAAGAGCTTAGTCATGTCTGACTGTAGCCCACCAGGCTCCTCTGCCCATGGGGTTTTCCAGGCAAGAATACTGGAGTTTTCATCCATATCCTACTCCAGAGGATCTTCCTGACCCAGAAATCGAATCCATGTCTCTGGCATCTCCTTCATTGACGGGTGGATTCTTTACCACCAGTGCCAAGCTGGGAAGCCCTAGCCCACAGTGGCTCATGGAAAATCCTTGTGCTTCCTTTTCTCTGACAAACTTGGAGTTCAGGCTCTCCCCTTTGGCAGACACCTCTTCTTCAGCTCAGTTGTCATCAGCTACCCAGCCCATCACTTATATTTTCATCTCACAGGGAGTTAGTCACCAGTATACCCTGTTCTAAGAATTTCAGAGAACTTAGTATGTGTTTGGAGAGAAGTCGGCCATCTCCAGGGATGACTCATATAGCAGCACCATGATCTCAACCAGGTAATGACCATCCCATCTATCAGCCTCATCCTCTGATGGGGCTACAGGTGCCACCGCCTTATGACAACACCTAGAGGCAGAAAGAAGAACCTCCTCTCTGGCAGGTCTCCTTGCAGATGGAGAAGGAAAAATCTCCCAGAAGCTGCCTGTGCAACTTCCCCTCCTAAGCACCACATTCCCAAGCCTCACCCCAACAGCAGCAAGAATTATTACTGCTCTGGGGCTAGAGATGGGACTCACCTTCCAGAAAACAACTGGCTACTCAGAGAAGGGCAGAAACCCAGGCAAACTCTGGATTCTGTTTGGAAGAAGGAGGAGTGTTGTTAGGTGGGCAACCAGGGTGGCTGCTATCGCCTTGCTGTCCTGTTTGTGGAGATGGGGTTGAAAGTTCTGGAGTAGACCTTCTAAGAAAGGCTCATCCCAAAGTTGCTTTCATAGAGCTAAGGCTTCTTTCAAGGCAAATTGAAAAGGCACCAACTTTCAGAGATCTCTGGGAGAGAGTTCCACACACTCAGAAAATCTCCCCACTGGAAAATCTTTCCCGTTTGCCTCCAGACTTACATTCTTTTAAATAAGGACAAGGCCTTTAATTTCTTATAAATATTCACTGCATTCTACGTGAATAGCATCCCCTGGAGCATAAAACAGAATTCAATATTGGTGGGGTTCCCTGGAGTTGTTCATCAAAGAAATCATTAAATACAAGTCTTCAGGGGGATATATGTTGGCCAAGGAAGCACTCTAGGATAGTGAGTTTTGATCTATATGTATACATGTATATATGTATACACACACACATAAACATCGTGTGTGTGCGCGCACATGCGTGTGCTCAGTATCCGTCATGTCCGACTCTGAGACCCCATGGACCGTAGCCCACAGTTTCTGTAGCCCACAGAAAACTCCATGGAGTTTTCCAGGCAAGAATACTGGAGTGAGTTGTCATTTCCTTTTTCAAGGGGATATTCCCAACACAGGGTTGAACCCGTGTCTCCTGCATTGGCAGGCGGATTCTTTAACACTGCGTCACCTGGGAAGCCCCAGTAAACATCATACTTGATCCATAATAGTTTTTTTTTTTTTTTTTTTGGAGGGCTGGGGGCTGTGCCACAGGATCTGTGGCCTGTAAGATCTTAGTTCCCTGAACAAGGATTGGACCCAGGCCTCCTGCAGTGGAAAAGTGGAGTCCTAAACACTGGGCCACCAGGGAAGTCCCCATAACAGCTTTGACTGTGGAGAGAAGGCAACAGAACAATGCGTCTCTGACAGGATCATTGTCAGCTAGAGTCTTTATGCAATTAGGAAAAGGCACCTCTTCCTCTGAGGTGGCAACCCCACCGGATGGTGCGGAGCCCAGACTTCCTATGACCTGGGGCTCTGGTTATGGAAAGCTTTTGAGGAAAGCGAGTCTCCATCAAGAAAAGGAAAAAGCACTTACAGAAATGGGGAAAGTATTTTGTTTGGACTTAATCTGCTTCCTTCCACTGTGGTCTCATTGTCTCACTGCACTGAGGCCAAACTTTTGTGAAGTCTGGGGTTTGTACTTATTTTTTTTCCACCCATGTTACACAAGTTAGGACTACATCCTAAGCTTTCTTTTCTTCTCACTCCACATATTCTCCCTAGGTTAATGGACAGTTTCAGTTGATGAAACTGTCCTAGCTTTGATTCACATATATCTGTTCTGAACTCCCAATCTGCATATCCAGCCAACCCAGACCTCTCTCTTGGACTCTAGACTCGCCTACCCACCTATTTACTGGGGGCTTCACTGGGGGGTAGAAAGGTAGTTTAAATGATTTCATTATGTTTTTCTGTATTTTCTAAATTGTCTATAGTTAGCATGTTTTCCATAATCATAAAAATATTAATTGAAAGACAAAGTAGCAGACATGAGAAATGTCAAGTGACTCTACTGTGTCACTACTCTGCGAGAGCTGCAATGCTAAAGGGCTTGTTTATTCTCATTTTTAATCTCCTCTACAACAGTGAAGAGTGGGTATTATCTTCAGGTAACAGATGAAGAAACTGAGGCTCAAAGAAGTCATGGTCACATAGCTACCAAATGACTGAGCTTGAACTTGAACCTATAATTGTCTGGCTTCAAAAGCTTTGATTTTCTGAATGGACGTGCTCTCCCAGCAACAGTGCAGACTCAGTGGGGAAAGAAACAAGCAATAAAAGAACACATCCAAATTACATGCACTGTTCCTGCAGCTCTTTACCTAACAGGGCCTCATGTTTACTCCCTTCCTTGTCTTTTATTCTCAAGTGGTGCAAGCCTTCTAAGCATCTCTAAATGCTTGGTAAAATGAGCTGGGAGACCACATTAGATCTCCTTGCTCCTTTAAAGTGGTAGTCCCTTGTGGTTCAGTTGGTAAAGAATCTGCCTGCAATGTGGGAGACCTGGCTTCAATCCCTGGGTTGGGAAGATCCCCTGGAAAAGGGAAAGGCTACCCATTCCAGTATTCTGGCCTGGAGAATTCCATGGACTATATAGTTCATGGGGTTGCAAAGAGTTGGACAGGACTGAATGACTTTCACTTTCACAGACTATTAGTCTCTATTGTTCAACCTAAAACTCTATATACTTTTTAAAATTGGGTTGCAATTAGCATAATTAATTATATTAATTTTAGGTGTACAAATAGTGTTTCAGTATTTTCATACATTATGAAATGACCACCAAAATGAAACCAGTTACCATCCATCACCATACAAAGTTGTTATAATATTATTGATTATATCCCCTGTGTGTACACAACATCCCTGTGACTTATTTATTTTATAACTGGAATTTGTACCTCCTAATCTGTTTCATCTATTTCATCTGTATGACTATTTTTATTTTTTTACACTATCCCATCATTCCAATGAATTGACTACCTTCATGAAACTGTACTACTGTTGATATATTGAGATCTCTAGATCTTTATCTGTATTTCTAAGTGCCCTGTAACTATTCTAAACATTAACTGAATAATCAAACAACTATAAAACCCACTAACAATTCAAAAATATTTATTGAGCATCTACTTTATGTCAGGCAAAATGCAAGGGGGTGGGGGTACAAAGATGCATAAGACAAATCACACGTTCTTTGTCATAGGATACATGGATAACTGTGATGCAACTTGATAAGTGATTAAACTAAGGAAGATTCTGAGGAAAGCTCACTGATGTTGTGAGAGCTTGCTTTCACAGGTAATGACTGCTGAGCCAGGATGGAAGGATGAACAAACTAAGGACTTGCATTTGGGAGTCATCAGCAGATGGGTCACTGTAGAGGCCCTGAGGAGATGCAGAAGCCCAAGGAGGTAATGTGGGCATGGAAGCTGAGCAGTTGAGAAAGAGAACTCTGGGGAGAACGAGAGATTGGAGGTGGCGGGGAAAACAGGAACTATGAAGGAGGTCATTGAGGAAGGGTAAGAGAAGAAGAGGGAGAACTAGCATGAGATTTTTCCCAAGAATCCGTGAGAGTAGAAAATTCCAGGGAGGAGGGAATAGTCAACAGTGTTAAATGCAGCAGAGAAGTTTAATAACAAGAGAACTGAAAACTACTGTTCAGATAGGATGTTATGACAGTCATGGATGGTCTTTCCACAGAGATGTTGCCAGGAGGTGAGGACGAAAGACACTGCAGAGGCTGTAAGAGTGATGTAGTGTAAGTGATGACATGAAGACTTTTTTATTGTAATACAAGGGCCAGACATTAAGCTTTTGGTCATGGAGGCATTCATTTCAAAGACATCCATCTCACGTCAGCACACTGCAAGCTGCATGACACAGCTACTGGCAAAGCAACTAGATAAGGAATTGGCAACCTCCACCCATGAAAAATCTCTTTTAGAAGGTCTGGGGTAACACAGATGGCTGAGTGACCTTGCTTCTCCCTTCCTGCTCCCTAATTACCATTCCTATATTTTAACTTTTTCAATAAAAAGAGCCTATGAAACCCTAGACAACCTATCCTTGGACCTTAATAAAGGCAAGTCCCAGGTCTACACTTCCTGTCTCTCTATCTGAGAACTTGTTGTGTGGTCCTGAGTGTTTCATGTACCTTTCGGAACTTGTGGGTAATAAATCTGTTCTTCAAAGTTCCCTGATGGCTGTTGCTAAGGTGTGTCCTGAGATCATAATAAGAACCACAGGGAGTGGTCCAGTCACAGCATCCCTGTGGACAGGAACAAGTCTGTGGGGTTCATCACAAGCAACGTGGTTCCGGGTGAGGGTCTCAGGCATTTCTAGCTCTTAACAACACTATGAAGAGCCTGAGACCAACACAAATGGATGTACGGATCAGGAAGTAGACATGGTCAATGTGGATTAACCCTTCAAGAAGCCTGGTTGTGAAGGGAAGAAGAGATGGAGGCAGTAAAGGGACAATGCAGGCTCAAGGAAAAGAGTTTGGGGGGATCTGACACTTAAATACACTTTTATGGATTATGAAAAAAGAATCAATGGTGATGAAAAGCTTGAAAACATAAATTCCAGGAAGGTACTTGATGGAACAATGGCATTCGGGGGGAAGGAAGGGTAGAGGTTGGTCTTGTAGAAGAGTAAGGATGTGTCCTTTGAAACTAGAGGGAGAAGGTGAGGATGAGCACAGAAGCTAGTAGATGGGAATGGAGGTCCTAAATAATCCAAAGGGTGAGGGGTCTGGAGGGCAGGGACTAGAGAAGGAGCTGGGGGACTGTGGAGGCTTGTGTCAGACACCAAAGGAAATGAGTGGGAGGGAGGCTGACCCTGGGGAAGACTGCAGATGTGTGACGTCAACAATCTCCCCAAAACAGTGATTTTTCTTTTTTTTTTCTAGAAGTCTTTGGTTTCCCCAAAGCAAGAAAGTAGGAGATTTGGAGAATGATCTGGGGCTGGTGGTATACCTCAGAAAGAAAGAAAATCAAGAATGTTGATGAGAAAGTGATTCAAGATATAAATTTCAACGTCTGGTCTGAGTAGGGACATAAGTGAGGCCAGAAAGGGCTGAAGACCTGCTTCTACTGTCCATCAGATGATCTTCCACAGGGAGCACAACCAAGAACCAGGAGCAGTGCCTCTATGATACTTAAACCTTATCATAATGATTGCTCTCCCTAAATTGTTAAAGGCCATCAAAAATCCTCCCAGGATCAGCCTTAATCTTTCCCGACTCTATATCAGAATCACACAGAGAACCTCTATAAAAGACAGTATGCAGATTCCAATGACAATGATTGAGGATGAGGCCATGCTAAAAGCATTAAAAAATATATCCTGATGATTCTAAAGTATATCCAGAGTTTTAAGCCATTGGTTTAGTTGGTCAATTTCCAATTATCCACATCAAGGGCAAGTTGTGAGAGAACTGCAGGGTCTAGGAAGAACATAGATAACTGAATTCTATAGACAAGCCCAAATCCCACTGATGCTAATGGATTCAGGCTTTTTATTTTTTATTTTTTAACTAGGGGGTAATTAGTACCAAAATCAACTGTCTTGATTTTCTTTCCTTATTTCTGTCACTCATGATAAGACAGAGGTGCTAATTAACAGTGAAATGACCTAAACGCAGCCAAAAGGCAAGAGAAAAAAAGGGAAAGAGAAGTGTGTGGTTCCATAAACGGGATCTTTGTCTCTGTAATAGCAGGGTTAACACACATATGGTCCTTACTGAGTGTCAGGCTCCATTCTAGGAATTCCACATGTAACTCATTTCTTCTCACTATATGAGTCACGTTCTTCTGTTATCCCTATTTTACAGGTGGTACAAAGATGATACTGCAGTCATAAAGCTAGCCACTGGTGGGGATGACACTGCATGCAGGTTTTCTGATTCCACAGTCCTCTCTCTCACCATTACACAGATGCATTCTAGAAGCTAATAAAGTCATTAAGAAAAGGAGAATGCATTGAAGAAATGAAAAGTTGGAGATCTCTACAGTTACTGTTCAGAAAGTCTCAGACGTAGATTTTTAAATAGATCTTGAGTGCTAATTTTTTTTTCTGACTGTATTGTTGATTTACAATGCAGCAACAGTTCCTGAGCTAACACTTTAAAGAAATTATTTTTCTGATACAAAGCTAGTTTTTTATTAGTCTAGTACCTAATAAAAAGTGAGGCTTCCTTGGTGGTTCAGTGACAAAGAATCTGCCTGCCAGTGCAAGAGACCTGGGTTGGATCCCTGGGTTGGGAAGATCCCCTGGGTAAGGAAATGGCAACCCACTCCATTATCCTTGCCTGAGAAATTCCATGGACAGATGAGCCTGGTGGGCTACAGTCCATGGGGTCGCAAAAAAGTAGGACACAACTTAGAGACTAAACAACAACAACAACCTGAAAAGTAATGCACTTTACCTTAGAACTAAATCCCTGGATGAACTGGTTGATAGATTATTGCCACCCTCCTAAAAATATATGCTTAAATGAACAAATAGATGATAAGTAAATTTTTTCAACTCTCCCCTTGCACATTTTCCTCAATAATAAGATTTCCATCTTGTCTCCCTCATTTGTATGCATTGCACTCATCACATAACAGAACCTTCATTCAATTAGGGTTGTATTAAACCTTCATCATGTAGTTAATTCTCTTTCAAAATGTCAGAATCTACTGCCTCATGGAAAGCTGTGTATACTCAGTTTATTTGTGATCTAGGTGTTCATAGTGTGCTTTGCCTGCCATCATGTTAATTAAATTACTTGTTGTATAAATTATTGCAGAATGTCCCTGATGATGGAGATCAGGCAAATGTCAAGGTGCTCATTAACATCTCCTCAACAGTTGCAGGAAGGAAAGCATTTCCATTTGTCTCTGGTTCTCCCTCTCCCAAGTGGTTCTCAGCCGCAGCTACACATCAGAATTGTCTGGAGATCTTTAAAAAATATGGATACCTGGGTCCCACCCGCAATGGTTCTGATATCATTGATCTGGGTATTGGAATGAGAGGTTTTAAGATATTTCCAGGTGATTCTAAGGTGTAACTGGGGTTAGGAACCCATTTCTCAAGAGCTAGCAAGGCTGTGGGTAGAAGCAGCAAATGAAGAGAGGTGTATTTCCCAAAGCCACCCACATTTTTTTTACACTATGTGACTCACAAATCTCTGGGGCTGTCACTTTCCTCTATCTTTTAGAAGCTTTTTTTTTTTTGAAATAGATATAACCTTAGTATTTTATTTGAATTCAGTTCCTTTGGGTAATTGTACTGTGTGCTTATAAAATGTCTCAGCATTTCACTTGAGTCACTGAGACATCATGTAAACCAATAACTCTTTAGGACCCACTTGTGTATGCTAGGAACACTGAAACATTTTAATTGGGAGATTTTGCTTCTGGTCCAGTGGTTGAAAAATTGGAGAAGCATATTTACAAGCAGACAGGTTTCTGTGAGAATTCCTGCAGCAACACAAAGTTACACACCTGTGTTTATTTAATAGGACATACCCATCTTACGGATTATAAGTAAATATAACTGACTCAATAAGGTTTTGAAGAGCAAAAATACAATTATTTCCCTGAAACAATGTGACTAAGAGACAGTTTCAACAGTTTCCCACAACCTACCACAAGAAAGAATAGGGAATGTAACCAAGAAGATGACAGGGTGTCCAGGAAACTGTTCACTGTCATTGAGCACGAGGTCCTCTCACCCATCAAACTCCACCCGCCTTTAACATCATGTGACCATGGGTTAATTAGGCAGCCCACCCATGCCTCTGTTTTGTCATCTGCAGAATGAGATGATAGTGGACTATGATTCCTGGGCTGATGAAGGTTAAGTAAACTAACACACCTAGAATTCTTAGAACAGACTCGGGCACTTGGTAAGTACTCAACAAATCTTAGCTAAAATAATGTTGTTGTTGTTTTTACAAGATCCTATGGTTGGAAGCCATCCATTTCAACCAAACATTCAGCTGCCTCTGTGAGAGCAGAGCCCCAGGAGAGGTGACAGCCCTGGCCCTGGTGGGCACCAGGGGCAGGAGACTCACGGACTCCCAGCAGTAGTCTTTCGCCTTCTTCCTTTAATACAGGATCAAAGACGCATCTTCTCCACATACTGGTTCCATTCCCCTGTCTGAAATGCATTTTCCTCATTCTTCAGAACTTCAAGATCTGTGAAAGCAAGGATAGTCTACATTTTCTTCACCAATGCACACCCAGTAATTATCCTGGGGTCTGGCAGCACTCAAGAAGTGAGAAACAAAGTGTTGATTAATCTAGGGGTCCTGGTAGCTTTATCAGCTAGTAGTTATCAGCTACTAACACTTCAGCTTAACTCAGAGCATATACTTAACTTCTGTTGTCTAATGGTTCTCAGGTGTGTATGAGTGTGCATGCTAAGAAGCTTCAGTCATGTCCGACTCTATGCGACCCTGCAATCCTGTGGACTGTAGCCCGCCAGGTTCCTCTGTTCATGGGGATTCTCTCGGCAAGAATACTGGAGTGGGTTGCCATGCCCTCCTCCAGGGCATCTTCCTGACCCAGGGATTGAATCTGCCTCTCTTAAGTCTCCGGCATTGGCAGTGGGTTCTTTACTACGAGTGCCACCTGGGAAGCCCAAATATAACACAAGTTCACTCAAATTAATTTAAGACTGCGTGTTTATAGTTGTAAATCAAAGAAATGTGAATGCAGAGAAATTTGAACACATCCTTGGAACACTGTGGAGGTAATCAATGAACAAAAATTTAGCAAGCAAGTAGTGTTAAAGCTCAGGGCGAAGCCTAAGGAAGCAGAGAGAGACAATAGAAAACGTTTTGTCAGCACTTGAAGGAGATGTATTGAAGTCCAGTCACTCTCTACCAGGAACGTCCTTTGGCTTTGGTTTCCTTCTGAGAAAATCTCCACCCCCATCAGCCTACTCCAGGAAGTCTATGATCTGTGAGAGCTGAATGTGAACCCTGGGGAAATCAACAGTTGGAGAAGCCAAACATTGTCTGGAAAACTGGCAAGGGTGAAGAAAATTCTGGGGTTAGAGCATAACAGGAAAACTACTTCCTAACTGCTTCCAAACACTTCCCGCGTAATAATGCCTTTGCAGCATGCCAGGTTGTGCTGGCTGCATGTACACACAAAACAAAGCAAACCATAAAATGTATCTCTGTGCCCAGAATTTTTATTGGAATTAAGTGCTCATCCTCTAAATTTTTGCCACTAACTTAGTGACTTGCCGATTTACTTAAGGTAGACTATGTCATCTATTAGGTTGGTACAGAAGTAATTGTGATTTCAGACCGTGTATTTTAAATCACCATAAATAGGCTCAAACATCTTTATTTATCAAAATAGGAACCATTACAATCAACACATTTTTGTCAATGAGAAATAAGTTTTGTTTAGTCCTGTAGTGAAAAAATCCATGCTTCAGGATTTGATGAACACTTGGAAAGGATTTTCTGCTTCTTGGTGGTTGTGGAAGCGTTTTTCCTGGCTAAGAGTTGTTGAGATGCTTGAAGAAGTGGTAGTCGGTTGGTGAGAGGTCAGGTGAATATGGTGGATGAGGCAAAACTTCGATGCCCAATTTGTTCAACTTTTGAAGGTTTGGTTGTGCAAGCGCAGTCAGTCATTGTCACGGAGGAGAATTGGGCCAATTCTGTTGATCAATGATGACTGCAGGAGTTGCAGTTTTCAGAGCATCTCATCAATTTGTTGAGCATACTTCTAAGATGTAATGGTTTCGCTGGAATTCAGAAAGCTGTAGTGGATCAGATGGGTAGCAGGCTGCCAGTGACCATGACCGTTTTTTGGTGCAAGTTTGGCTTTGGGAAGTGCTTTGGAGCTTCTTCTCGGTCCAATCACCGAGCTGGCCATTGTTGGTTGTCATATAAAATCCACTTCTTGTTGCACATAACAATCCAATTGACAAACTGTTTTTGTTATGTAGAACAAAAGATGACACTTCAAAACGACAATTTTTTTTTTTAATTTTTGGTTAGCTCATAAGGCTTGTCGAGTTTTTTCACCTTTCCAATTTGCTTCAAATACCAAATGGCAGTAGAATGGTTGATGTTGAGTTCTTCACAACTTCTGGCATAGTTGTGAGAGGATCAGAGTTAACGATTGCTCTCAATGGGTCTTTGTCAACTCCCGGTGGCCGGCCACTATGCTCCTCATCTTCAAAACTCTCATCCCCTTTGCAAAACTTCTTGAACCACTGCTGCCCTATATGTTCATTAGCACTTCCTGGGCCAAATGCATTGTTGATGTTGTGAATTGGTCTCTGCTGCTTTATGACCCATTTTGAACTCTGTGATAAAAAAATTGCTTGAATTTGCTTTTTGTCTAGTGTAATTTCTATAGTCTAAAATAAATATAAAATAAACATAATAAATAATTAGCAATAATTATTGCCAATAATTATTAAGTAGTCATAATTAATACAGAATAAGTCATTAGCAAAAAACATAAAGTGAGAAGCGTGCATTAAAATGATGCATAACATAACCACATTCATTTCAGAATGTATTCCAGTATCAAATGACAAAGATTAAAAATGTAAAACCACAATTACTCTTGCACCAAGCTAATATTTTTACAGTTTTAGTTTAAGGTGGGCTTCCCATGTGGCACTAGTGGTAAAGAACCTGTCTGCCAATTCAGGAGACTTAAGAGACACAGGTTCGGTTGGGAAGAATCCCCGGAGAACGGCATGGCAACCCATTCCAGGATACTTGTCTGGAGAATCCCCATGGCCAGAGGAGCCTGGTGGGCTACAGTCCACGGGGTCAGAGAGAGTCAGACAGGACTGAAGTGACTTAGCATGCATGCACTCATGGTTTAAGGTGCTGATTCTCAACCTTTCCTGCACATTTGAGTCAAGTGAGGAGTGTTGAGCAATCCAATACCCAGCCTACACCCCAGGCTAATTAAATCTGAGTTCCCAGGGTTTTAGTTCCCCAGGCATTAGTATTTTGTAACTCCCTTGGTGATTCCAATGCACAGCCAAGGTCCAGAGCCACGGCTCAAAAGTAATATTTACTTTTCTTCATCCCTCTCAGGACAATTGCAAAAATGAAACAAGAAAGGAATTTAATCAAAAAAAGAAAAATTGCAAAAATTCACTCCATAAAGAAATAAAACAGAACTTCATGGCAATTATATTATTTCCAGCCCTCACCAGATAAATGCCTATGTTAAATACAACTTCTTTATGTCATTGTGTTATTCCTCACCATCTGGCTAGAATTTAATACAGAAAAAACAAAAGCAAAATTACAGAAATATTGCTGTAAGATGTGTCTCCTAGCATGAGAAGAGGGACATTGATCAATTATACCTTAAGAAGAAAAGTAAGTGGACTTCAATACAGCTCAGAAGGTTTCCAACAGACATACACTCTTAATTGGGCTCAAAGTCTTTGCTCTAACCATCTGTCAGGGTTTTTTGTTTTGTTTTAACTATAGTTGGTTTATAATATTGCATATATTAGTTTCAGGTATACAACAGTATGACTCGGTTAGCATTTTTAGTCTTAAGAGCCAAGGGCTATAGCCATCAAGACACACAAAAATTCCAATTCCAAGACTGAGCCACTCATATAAAGAGAACAGACTTCTAAACAGGCAGTGTCACCCACTTTTGGAACATCAGCAGACTTTTCAGAACAGGCCTGAGACACAAAGATTTGTCACCAAAAGTCCACGAATACTGTCTATGCTTGAGACATACTTTTGTTTTCACCTCTGGCCATTTCTCTGGGAACCAGAGTGCACCGCTAAGCAGGGAACGTGTACATTTCTCTGTAAGTGGCTTTTCACTTATTCATCCAATGAACTTTTACAGAGTTTTTACCAAACACCAGTACTGGAGTAAAAACACCAAGGGCTATCCTAGCTAAAGTAGGATTTAACACAGGCATTTACATCTGTTCTCTCTTTAATTCCCGCTAAATGACAGCTGAAGACATAAACCGTGGCAACATAGAGGACTGGAACTGAGAAACAGAAACATGTGGCAATGGAAAGACAAATGGAGGAAAAGCAGCTGACCTTTTAGACCAGAGGTGGCTGGAATCTATGCTGGCAGAAGGGGAAGTGGAAGCTAAGGAGCAAAGTGATTTACCCCACAGGAGACCAGAGCATGTCGGGAACTGGCAGTGTTGGCTGTCTCTAAAAGCAAGGGCAAAAGTGAGGCTGAAGACAGCAAGACCGGTCAAGACAGTATTTCAGAAGCAGCCAAAGATCAGAGGTTTACTCTCCAGGGAGGTTGAATCAGAGGTATTCTGTGGGCGGGGCAAACAGCACAGCTGACAGCGGGTGGGATCACTGCAGTAAAAACAGGAGTTAGGTGAAGGTCCAGGGACGTGTGTGACCTCCACCTACATCCCCTGCAGGCCTTCTAGATCACGGGGAGCCAGGCCCAGGCGCCTACACAGGCGAATGGAAGACAGTTCAAGGGGTAGAATCTGATCAACCCAAGGGAGAAGACTGGGGGTCCCCAAAGGAACGGGGCAGCCAGATCACCTGGGAGTGAAGCCTGACAGGGAACAAACTTTGAGCTTTCATACAGAACTTCCAATCAACAACTGGATGACCTCAGTCTCAATTAGGACCAGACAAGGAAGGGTCACTGGATGCTTGAGGGTTAAAGTAAATAAATAGGGGAAAGAAGATACTCAGAGAAGATACTGTAACAACAAAGCCTTTTGTTAATATCTCAGAGACATGAGACTGCACCAATGAAATAAGAACAGAGGAAACATTCAGAGAACTGAAAGCAAACAAAAAAGACCTTTAAAAATAAATCAAATGAGAGTGCTATTAAATTTTTTTTTAAGTAGGAATGGGAAACTAATGTGGATGGAAAATGAAATTTACAAAACACTCCAAGAAATAGAACAGAATCAAGAAAAGGAAAACAGGGAAGAGAAAGATGAAAACAATAACAAAGAGAGCCCATTCACATAACAGAAGTTCCAGGAAAGGGGAACAGAATAAAGACAAATTCAAAAAATATACATTCCCAGGTCTTTTGCTACTCATAATTGCTATTCAACGATGAGTTCTAAGCAGAGAATGACATGAGTAGATTAGCAGCAGTGGAGAAGGCAAGTTGAAATGGGTCCTGAGGAGGGAGGATGACCCAGGAAACTCATCAGGAGACTCCCGCAGTAACTCTGCACGGAGAAGAATAAAGCAGGAAGGGAAAGAATAGTCGGCAGTTGGCAGGAGAGAAGATGGAGGGCTGAAATAAGAGAGAGGAGACTGTGAAGACTCCTGGGTGACCTCTGACGTAGGTAGACCAGAAGGCAGGGGCGCCGTTCATCAGGACAGGAATACAGGGGGAGGATCAGGCTGGAAGGGAACACAATTCAAACATGTCAGCTTTGAGCTGCTTACAGGCTGTGCATGTGGAGGTGCCCAATAGGTAGTCAGGCACCTGGGTGTGCAGCTCCACAGAGGGATGTACTAAATTCACCACTGCACAGGTGGCAGCAGAGCGTATCCACTAGAGAGAAATCACCCAGAGAAGACAGAGGAAGAAAACAGGACGGCCAAACTTGGATCTTGGGAATACTGGCCTTCAGTGAGTAGATGAAGGAACAGGAGTCACAAAAATGATAATGCATGATTCACATACATCCAAACTGTGATTTTGTTACCCGAAGAGCTCTCTCCTAGTCCTTAGAAATCTATGGTTTCACAGAGTTCAGGCAACTTAGAAAAGGAAAAGAAGAATGAATCCTCTCTCCCTGTTGATCATACAAGACACACATGAAGAAAAAGTAAAAAATGAGTCCTAGATGTGTGGGTAACAGGACTGAAGATGGGCATAAGAGACCCAGAAAGAACGCTTTGGGAAGAAGACTGAGTTCCATTTTTTATAAAACTGGCAGAGGTTAACGGTAGGACCAAAAAGAAAATTTATCTTCTTGATAACATCATGCAATGAACAAGACTTGTACAGATCACAGCACAGAGTTTCCCAACGAACCATTTCTTCTTTCCGTGGCAACTGTCTCACATGTGGCAAGTGAATTCAGCCTCTGCATGTTTAGAAGGCATAGTTTAACATATCAGGGTGTGCATGCGGGCTGAGTTTGTTACCTTTTGAAACAGTTCTAGAGGTTTTTATTAAAATGATCGGGTTGAGTGGCTAAGATAGGTGGGCACTATCTGACATTTGGGGTTCCCTGGTGCTCAGTTGGTAAAGAATCTGCCTGCAATGTAGCAGACATGGGTTCGATCCCTGGGTCGGGAAGATCCCCTGGAGAAGAAAATGGCAATCCACTCCAGTATTCTTGCCTGTAGAATCCCATGGACAGAGAAGACTGGGAGGGCTATAGTCCATGGGGTTGCAGAGTCAGACACGACTGAGCAACTAAACCACCACCACCACTTGGCATTTAAGGCATCATCCATTGGATGCTTCTCTCTTAGGGAGCACAGGTAAGCTCAGAGAAGTTTTAGAAAATTTCAGTGCTACCTCAGACACTCTGTTCTTCTATCTTTGTAGCAGTGGGTTCAGTGGTGCGAAAGAGAAAAAAAAAAAAAAAGAGAGAGAGAGAGAACTGAGAGGAAGAAAAACATCATGAGACCATCCATTATTTCTTGGCATTGTCAGAGCCATCAGAAACAATCTATAACACACACTGAACACGACGGGCTGCTGTCCATAAGGCAGTGTGCTCTGACTTGCAGTTAGAGAGTGAATTAATTTTTGAAGAAAAGCTAAAGCAGTACCTCCAGACCAATAACAAGAAACCTTGTGCTCCAGACCTTAACTGGCATGCAGTATAAGCTGGGGAACATTCTTCTTCCTTGCTCAGAAGTCAGACTTCTAAAATAAGGATTGATAACAACATTGACCCTGCTCATAAGAAGGTTGTTAGGATTAACTTAGAAATAATTTAAAAATTATTTTGCAAACATTGTATTAGATCAGAATACCTAACTCCAGGCAACATATCTTTATAGTTGAAATAAAGTTTGAAATTTTCTAGACTGTTCATCATTGCCATAAAAATAGAACAGAATACAAATACATTAGCAAATGTTAAAGTCACTTTGCCCCTAGTGAGTTTAATTTGGAACAATAGATTACACTGCTCAAGTAGTCACACAAATCAACATGATTTTGGTTGAGTTGCATGCCAAATCCAGACAAGTTTTTAAAAGATATTTGATGGTTTTCATCAAATGAATTAACATTAATTTTAGAAATGTGGGTATAAGAATATTGTATCAAACAGAGTTCTGGCAGGTGGTTCAAGGAACTTTCGTAAAAATGTGGGCCAAGATAAGCAACTGATAAAAGATGCTGATGCCCCCAAGAAATTAGCCACAGAAGAAGTGGATGTAAAGAGACAGAGAAGATAAGAACTTTCAGGAAAACAAAGAGTTGAAGAATCCAGATTCTGCCAGAAAAGTCTGCCTAAAGCAGAGATGGAACAGCAATGATACAGCTCAACCTCTCTCTCCCACCACTTACCTTGTTCACATCTTCTTCAATATTTTTATTTGATTATAAAATCTCTACTGATTCAGATCACTAAATCCTAGTGCTCCTGCCTTTGCATGACAATGAGTAGATCATAGGCTTACAGACTTGATGCATAATTAGGTATTTGGGGAACTAAATACAAATGCAAGGTAATAGTATAATTGGGCTAACCTTGAGAAGCAATTATATTCATATTAAACATCAGTACTTTGTTCTAGTCACTGGATTTGGGAACATGAAAGAGCCACTCTAAAGATTACCTGTTATGCTTCCCAACCTCCAGTCTCCTACTGGTGCTGACCACTGGTTGAAGAAACAGAAGCCAGAGTCAGGAGATGCAGTTCATAGGGTTAGCCTCCTAGGGGTCAGAGGAGGGTTGAGAAGGGTGAAAGTGGATCTGAGGGATGGTCAGTGGAGAGTAACCAACATAAGTATAACCCTCAGGATTTTCAAGGCATCCTATCAGTCCAGCTTTAAAAATAAGGTTTGAGTCTTCCTTTAAACTTACTCATGAGTCACTGAAGTATCCTACACTATGTTAATGTTATGGTAATTCCAATTGGCAACAAGTTCTATATAGGCCCAGGTTTTGATCAGGTATATATTTGACTGTAAGCAGCAAAAAAAAAAACTAGTGACTTTATTTATTTATTTATTTTTACAGTGACTTTAATAAGGTGGGATTCACCCATACAAAGGGCTTCCCAAGTGGTGCAGAAGTAAAGAATCTGCCTGCCAATGCAGGAGGCAGAAGAGACAGGGGTTTGATCCCTGATTCAGGAAGATCCCCTGGAGTTAGGAAATGGCAATCCACACCAGTTGCCTGGAAAATTCTTGCCTGGAAAATTCCACAAACAGAGGAACTGGTGAGCTACAGTCCATGGGGTCACAAAGAGTCAGACATAACTGAGTGACTTCACACACACACACACACACACACACACACATACACTCACACACACACACTCTCACACACACACGCATAAGAAGTTTGGAGGTAGTAGACTGCTGGCATTGTCAGCATTCAGGGACATTGGAGCCAGAGTCAGCCATCTGGGGGGCTTTTAGTTGATGTGTTTCACCTCAAGGTTGCAAGAAAGCTGCTGCAGCTCCAGACATCATACCTTTAAGGAAAGAGGAAGGCAGAAAGGAAAAGAGGAATGCCAGTTGCATCTATCTATTTTTATTGGGATAGCAAACACTTTCCTAGAAAGCTCGGCCAAATTCTACCTTTGTTTCACTGGCCACAACTACAGTACACTTCTAACTATAAAAGAGGCTTTGTAAGCACATAGTTAGGCAAGTGTTTTTTGCCTTTAATAAAATCTGGCTTCTGGCAGCAAGCAGGAAGTGAGGAGATATTTAACAGGCAACTGAAAGTGTCTGCCACAGTTAAATATCATTCATATATTTTATGGTTTATTACATTAACTACTCAAAAGAAACCCATTCATACTCATTAAACATTAGATAACAAAAAGAAATGCTCATTTACTCTTACTTCTCTAGTGAATAAGCCAAATAGGTAGTGAGTCTGTCATCTGAAAGCCATTTTCAACTAACATCAACCCATTTCTTACAGTAGATGGGAGAATGGGAGAACTGAGTTAAAAGTAATATCTCAACTTACAAATAAGATGCTGTCCTTCTCAGGATAATTATGCTGTGTTCTTGAATCCTAGTCCTTACTAGGGCTTATATTTAGTACTAATATATTTGTTTCTCAAAACTAGCCCAATTATGCTGTTAGTGAATTCGTATTTAATTCCCAAATATACCCACTTTCACATCATCTCTACAAGACTATGTGATCTACTGATTGCTATGCAAAGACAGTGGCACTAGGATTTAGAAATCTGATTCAGTAGAGGTTTTATTATCATTAGAAATATTGAATAAGATGTCCCTGGATGTACCATTTTGATCAGTTACAAAAGATAACATGCTATAGACCAAGAGATATTATACTCTAATTACTGCCTTCTATTCAGTGATCCCACTGCTCATGTTAATGAATAGCTGCCAAGTAATAGTCATTTAACAGAGAAGGGAGCACAGAAACCACATTTCAGACTTCAATATGGCAGTGATCCATCCCCCTTGTACAAACCCAGCATGGTGTGTGACCTTGAGTTGCTGTCATTTCAGTGGTTTTTTATTTTTTTAACCATTGTTTTATTCTGCATTGCATCTATTATTCATATGAATCCTAGGGCAAAGCTAATTTTCCTGCCACATCACCTTGTTCTGTCACACAAACTTTCTGGCCACTTCTTCCCCAGAGCACTCTTGATGGAAGCATTTGTTATACAATCAGTCTACAATGTTGGCTTAACTTGGCACTGACTCGTAATGGGGAAGGAAAATCGCATTTTATAGTGCCTGAGTTTAAAATCTGAACAATTCAGGTACATCCAAAACACTGAGACAATGACATTTCAAAGGCAGCCTGGTACAAAACACTAAACGATATTCAATTCAGTCAAACTGTTTTATGCTTTAGTTCATCAGTATTGTTGACATATAACAGAAAAAGATTCCATGGCCATAGTGAGCCCCAGTAGACTGCAGACTATAACCCTTGTAATGCTTTAAAAATTAAAAGTTTGAAATGGGGCTGGATGATTAAAAAGTCAGTCTTCATATATTAATATTATGGACACAAAACACTCAGGCATCTCCTGAGATGTTTCCTTAAAACACAGATAGTAGGACATACCACAGTTTTCCCTCTTTTTCTTTTATCCCTTCCTCTACCGTACTGCTGAGAACATGGGTTGAGCTCTTAGCACCATTTTGGATTATGAGGATAATTGGATCTTAGGGATGGTGGGATAATGAATTGGAAGCAGCTTAGGTGCCTGAGGACTTCAAGGACCAGCTCTGGACTTTCTACTCTGGAATCCCTATGTGAAACTGAAACAAGCTTCTATCTTGTGGGTCTTTATCACTCATTGTCAAACATGATGCTAGCAGTTACAAGCTCAGGTAATAACAAAAACAACAGCTCATATTTATTGACCTCTGACTTTGTTGGATAGTATACTGGGCACTTTATTTGTGTTGGCATCTTCAACCTTCACAACAACCCAATGAGGCAGGTACTATTTTACAGAGGAGAAAACTAGAACTTGAGAAAGATAATTAACTGACCAAGGTGATGCAGCCAGTGAGTGGTAGAAATGGGACTCAAGCCCAGGCATCTGACTCCAGCATCCATGCTTAGAACATTAACCATGGTGGAGGGCATCTTTATAACTATGACTCCTTCCTCTACATAGAACATCTATCTCATTTTGAGCAATATTTATGTTTGCCTCAGTTTTTGGAGCTCCCCTACTTCCAAACACCCTACTTGTTCAACAAATGCTTACTTTAATAGATTACAATACTCTGTGTTATCCCAAGGTTAAGGAAGACAAGTGAAATTTATTCTGATGGAATAAATATCAGAATTTATGCATGTAATTGTCTTGTGCTCTGTAGCAAAAGACATAATTTCATTCTTCTAAATGCTGCACAATAGGGGAAAAAAAGTGAAGGATAGAGACAACATCTTGAAGAATGATTCAGTAAGGAAGAATGTGGTCAGAGAACAACCTGAATTAAGTACTGTTTCAATATAATCTTCCACAACGATGTATTTAAAGTACTTTATAGATCAGTAGCTTAAATTGTTTTCTAAAAAGCAACTGTCATTATCCATGAGAAGAAAATATATTTACTCCATACTTAGGGTGGCTGGTACTTAAGGTCATTTTATGCAAATGATGTTTTTGTTGATAAAGTCAAGGACAAGGAAACCCAGTTTCTATGTAAGTACTAGACTTTTTTTCTGGACCCTGAGCTTTTAAATGTAATTATGATATTGGAATGTCGAAAGAAAAGTATACATGAAGGATGAAGGAGATTGGAATTAACCCTTTAACCTTATTCCACATGACTAGAACCTCATATCAAATGCTAGTTTCACAATTTAAGACTCAGAATTTTGAGATAGGAGGAAGTCAAGAGACCATAGTGCAGTGCCTTAAATTACAGAGGGAAAGAGGTCCAGTAAGCACCTGGGCAAGATTACACAGTAGGAAGAACGACAAGTAGAAGTCAGAATCCCGAATCCCTAATCGGAGCTCCATCCTTTAGGCCATATGGCTCATGAGAGACACAGAAAGCTTGGAGAGCCTCAGAAAAGGCTGAGGGCTGGAAAACAGTATAACGAAAGGTCAGAGGATCTGGGATTATTTAACTTAAAAGGAAGAGACCAAAGAAATGATTTAATAATTTATCAGTGCAAAAAAAAAAAAAAAAGCCCAAAACAAAACAAACAAAAACCAACCAACAATCATTTTATCTCTCCTAATGAGACAAATAATAAAGGTTTTCTTCACAGTGTTGCCCATGCTATTCTTTCTGTTTTAAACATCGTTTTCCTTTATTCCCCACCTATCCAAATACTGGGCATCCTTGGTGGATCAGCAGTAAAGAATCCACCTGCAATGCAGGAGACACAGGTTCAGTCCCTGGGTCTGGAATATTCCCTGGAGAAGAAAATGGCAACCCTCTGCAGTATTCTTGCCTGGGAAACCCTGTGGACAGAAGAACCTGGAGGGCTACAGTCCATGGGGCCGCACAAGAGTCAGACATGACCTAATGATTAAACAACAATCCAAATACAACTTCATGTCAATGTCATTAGACAAGGCCTAGATCTTTCTAAACCTTCCCCAGATGAGTCCATTAACACTTAACCTTATTTTCTCACGTTCCCTCCTTTAGCACCTATGGTTCGGACCGCAAAGATGGACACGTGCATTATCATCATGACTAAATGTTTCACTGGGGTGTTTCTCCTTTGGAGAAATCTATTCTAATCCTTCAGCTCTTAATCCTCCTGTCATGTAAACCTCCATGGAACTTCTATCATGGTTAGGGTTGAGCTTAGAATAGACACTCAATACTTATAGAATTTAATCAATTCAGGGCATTGCAATTTATGTCAAATATAAAATATATTTTTCTAATGATGAATTAAGTAATATTTAAGTAATCATTAAATAATATGCTAATTATACTGTAAACTTTCTTAAAACCAGATATATTAGCTACCTGCAAATTTTAAGGTCTGAAGGTTCAAGGATGGACAGATGAACCACAATCCTTTCTCAAATATAAGCCTTATGATTTTGTCATTATCTACATTGACTTAAACAATATGTACTCTAGATCTCAAGGTTTCAGCTATCTCCAACATTGACTCAAACCGTTGCAAAGTCAAACTGATGAATTAATCGATGAGATATTTGTAGTAAGTTTTCTGTGGCACAAAAATAAACTGAACAGCTGATTCAATAATCATGTGATTAGAATGTTCCAATTCTATCCAATTAATGAGAACCACATGCTAGAAGCCATATATATTGCTCTGATGTCACAAAAGATGAAGGGTTATAGATGCACTTACCTTTCATGGATCTATTACCTCTAGTATTTATATAATATGAAGGTTTCATAAATTTTTCTGGAGACTATTTTTTCAATTTTCTTACTTGTACTCATGCATTTAGTAAAGTAACTGGTATACTAGAGAAGAGAAGATATCACTAAATAACCTTGGCATATGAAGAGAAGAAAATCCCTTACAAGAGACCAACTTGCTGCATATTTTAAAAGATCACTCTTACAGATCTCTATGGCTGTTTTAACTGACATCACTCTAATCTCATGCTTCCAAGAGTTTTACCTTCACTATAAAACATATGCATGGGGATTTGCCCTTTTATTAGCATGTCAATCTATTAATATAATAAATATGATATTTGAGATAACGAACTACCTGATCTCCAGTGGAGATCATTAAAATGTTGCCTCTCAAATTGCCTTCCTAAGGGGCAGACCTCTTTAAAAAATTGATGGGAGTCATGAATTGAACTTGTGAAATTTGTAGAATCTCCTTTCAGTAACAGCTATAAGTTTCCTATAGACAAAGATGGTATTTGGCTCACTCTGAGAGGCTTCCTTGTCTAATAATGTGAAATATAATACAATTTTAGAATAAGAAGGCCTTTAAAATGTCATTTTAGAATGACATTTTAAATGCTTAATGAAAAGCAAGAACCTAAGTGTCTTTGTCACTGCAACTTATTTCAAGATTCTACTTCGCCTGATTTAGGGTCACTTGAAAAACAGCCAGATTGACAGCAGGATTTGAAAAGTGGCAGTGTCTGGAATAGACAGTCCTTCCAATGCCAAGGTGGATCCACAGTGAAGTTAACGAGGTTGACCCTTTGAGGCTCTCGCTTGCACAGGTCTATGAAGGCAAGAAGCTATGAATGTCCCAGTGTCCTAGGAGGGGCCAGCAAGCCAGGTGCTAATCAGAAAGCATTTCTATCTGTTCATTTCTGGTAAGTTGGCCTAAAGAGATCTCTGAATATTCAAGCCTTCCATAATTTGTTGCGATTTACTTTTTTTTCCATTTTAATTAAGATCTCTTATAACTTTGTATTTGTTTTTTTTTTCTTAGAGGGATCCCAAAGTCATGTGAATCTCAGGCCCTATAAAACCTAGATTTGTTCCTGCCCAAAAGCAAGCAGGATTTCATTACAAATGAAATTTGTTGTAAAGAATCTTTTTAACTGACATTTTCTAACAGTTCAATTAGCTACACTAAGGCTCTCAAAGTAATTTCTGTGAAGGTAGCCAAATGGTCTGCATAAATCATCATTTGGATACTGGGAGTTAATGATGTGACAGGAAGCCTCAGGGATAAATGAGAGCCCTAATTTAGATGTAGCACCAAAGACTCTTAAAACAATAGGTGGATCATGTAACAAAAATGACCAAGCAGATGTTAATTCCCAACTTATTACCAAGTAGGAAACTCCTACAGAGACTGCATGAGGTTCTGACACACCTCAAGTAAAAGTTAGGGGCAAAGACATAATCTGCCCTATGTCGAACAATAATCAGTACTGAGGCTGAAAAGAAGAGCTTCATTTGGGGTCTTCAGAATTGCAATTCAGGAGACACAGACTCTGGTAAAACTGTTCAGAGTGGTCCCAGAGAATAGAAAGTGTCTGGTGCTCATCAAGGCAAAAGCCACAAGGTTGTTCAAAAATTGTGACTGATCCTGATGCAAGAAAGGAAATATTTGTCCTTAAGGGACAGGCTGTCACAAATTATTTTAGAGTACGTAAGGGCTTCCCTGGTGACTCAGTTGGTAAAGAATCTGCCTGCAATGCAGGAGACCCAGCCAGGTTCAATCCCTGGGTCAGGAAGATGCCCTGGAGAAGGGAAGTAGTGGAGAAGGGAAGCAGTGAGAAAGCTACCCACTCCAGTATTCTTGCCTGGAGAATCCCATGGACAAAGGAACCTGGTGGGTTACAGTCCATGAGGTCACAAAGAGTCAGACACAACTGAGCAACTAACACTTTCACTTTCAAGGGTCAGATACATATCTTGAGTTTTTGGGCTGATGTTCCAGATGCCTATGTTAAGATAAGAAGTGGTCCAAGTTCAGATTTCATCTGGGCTGAGCAGTGCTTGAGTCACACTTCTTCAGTGGCCTCTCAGGTCTATTTCAGATGGCTCTCTTGTCAACACTGACTCCATTTTGATTCTCCTTTTATACTTGAAACCTCTCTGCGAAAACTGAGTTCAGACAGACTGAAAAAATTCAGCGGTCAGTGCATTCCATGACAAATAATATGGTGCAGAGATTCAAGTCAGTGTGACAAAAGAAAAAAAAAGGTATCAAAGAATCACTAGTCGCTCTGAACATCATACATTGTGCTGACTCTATTCTGCTGAGCTAAGGCATCACAACTTGAACATGGATTCACTTCTGAGTCACAGATACTTGTCACTTATCCTGCAAGAGGTGGGCTAAGAGCACATAAATTGACAGCACTCAATTAGGAAAAGAATATTTCTCTCACTTTTAGCTTCATGACTTACCAACATGTCCTATACTTTAGAAAATACACCAATGTTACTAGCAAGGATATGACAGTCCTCCACTGGAGTTAAGATGGTTGTTGTTAAAAATAAATCATTTTAAGGTAACTTCCATCATCTGAATGAGATAAACTTTCTCAATATTTAAGGTAAATCTTTTAAAAATATTCCCCACAAAACTTAACAAGTCAGAAGACAGTCTCTCCCAAGAAAACAAGTACAGCTCCTGGGCCTAATGGGTAAAGGCAACGGTGGGAGACGGCGGGTGGGGAGGGGTGGAGACAGGAAGACAGAAGATCAAGGTTAAAGCTTGTGAGAAGATTCACACAAGACACAAGACTTTCTCAGGAGAAATTAGTCTTTAGCCAACGCCTTAGGACAGCAGTACCCCAAATACAGCTGTCAGCCTCTGAGGGTCATTGAAGTTACTTTTGAGTATAAACTTAACAACTATTTTAATAATAATACTGAGACATTATTTGTCTTTTTCACTGTGCTGTTTTGCATAGATAGTACAAAAGCAATGATGGGTAAAGCTCTTGGTGACTAAACACAAATCGAGGCAATGGCTCCTAAGTGTACCAGTATCATGTGGTACGTAAGGGCTGTGAAATCAGTGTGCTATGATAATGTACATTGTACTTCACTGCCACTCACTGGCAGGAGGGGAAAAAAATGCCAGAGAACAGTTTCACCTTACAGTGGCTGTTACAAAGCAATACAAGTTATTAACTTTATTAAATAGCAGTCCTTAGATGTACTTGATTTTTTATAATCTGATGAAACGGGAAGTGTTCAAAAAGTACCTCCGCTGCACACTGAAGTATGATGGCTGTCTCAAATAAAAGGACTTGGACAATTGCTTGAGTTGTGAGCTGAATGAGCAACTTTTTTCAGAGACTGCCATTTTTACTTAATTCGGTGAAGAATCATGTTTCTTTAGACATGAGTATTTGGCAGAAACTTTCTCAACAATGAACCAATGAGACTGTCACTTCAAGGAAAACAACTGACAGTTTTGTTGCCAAGGATAAGATTCAAGATTTGTAGTGAAAATCAGAATTTTGAAAAATTGTATCTACCAGTATAAGCCTGGCAGTTTTTCAATGCTCAAAGACTTTTCTGATGATTAGCAACATTAACAGATAAAATATTTTACACTGTATAATAAAATATGCCAACATTTGAGAGAGTTGAATAATTCAAAGAATCAATATCCCAAATGACCAATGCATCATGTTACAAAATGCATCATCACAAAATATATGGGTAAAATATCAGTTCAAAGCACAAAATAAACCAATAAATTTTAATGTAACAGAATTTGAAAAGTTCATGGATTTGGTTTCAGATTCTATGATGCAATTCACCTTTAAGAAACTAGTATTTGGTGTTGCATCTAAGAATAGCCACAAACTATTTAAGAAAGTTATTAAAATACTCCCTTTTCCAAGTATTTAACTGAGATTTCTTAAAACATATCAACCAAAACAAGACATCACAACAGCTTGGTAGTGTCTTTAAAATATGTCCACAGACTCTCTGACAATCCTGTTCTCAAAAGATGTATTCTGAGGGTCAGACTTTTTTTTTTTATTTAAGTATAATTGACTTACAATATTATTTTAGTTTCAGGTAGACAGCTGAATTGAGACAGCAAAGTGATTCAGTTATACATATATGTAAATCTACTCTTTTTCAAATGAATTTTTCAAATTCATTTCTGTTATAGGTTATTACAAAATATTAAGTATAGTTCTCTGTACTATGCAGTTAAGTCCTTGTTGGTTATCTGTTTTACATATAGTAGTGTACATATGCTAATCCCCAAAATAGATGAAAATGAAAGTGTTGCTTAGTCATATCTGACTCTTTTTGATCCCACAGACTGTAGTCCGGCAGGCTCCTCTGTCTGTGGAATTCTCCAGGAAAGAATACCGGAGTAGGTTGCCATTCCCTCCTCCAGGGGATCTTCCTGACCTGGGGACCGAACCTGCACTGCAGGCAGATACTTTACCATCTGACCCACCAGGGAAGCCCACGTTAATCCCAAACTCTTAACTTATTACTTGTAGACTTTTTATGATGGCCATTCTGATTGATGTGAAGTGATACCTCACTGTAGTTTTGATTTGTATTTCTCTAACAATTAGCAATGCTGAGTATCTCTTCATGTGCCTTTTGGCCATCTGTATGTCTTCTTTTCTGAGGGTCAGACTTAATGATTCATTTCTAGCAAACAGAATGTGACAAAAGTGACAATGTGTGACTTAGTTCAGAAATGCATTGTGGTTTCCTCCTTGCTCTCTCTCAGAAAACCTGGGAGAAGCCAGTTGCCACCTTGCGAGGACACCAAAATACCTGAGAATCTTAGCCTTCAGTGACAGGAAAAAGATAAAGCCAGATGTCTGCATCTTGACTATGTGAGGCGAATATTCCCTTTAGGTAACTTCAAGACTCAACTACTGCCCAGGCTTCTTGCGGGCCATGGATAATGTATTATATTGGGAGTTGGCTAAATTCAGCTCACTGTCTGCTTTTACAAATAAAGATTTATTGGAATCCAGCCAGGTCTATCTGTTACATATGCTCTACGGCTGCTTACAACAGCAGAGGTGAAGTTGTCACAAAAACACCATGGCATACAACCTGAAAAGCTTAAATAGGAATTATTTGGTCACTTACAGAATGTTTGCTTACCTTTGTACTACATCAGTGTTCTTCAATTTGTCCTCTTGGTACTCATTTTCCCACTGAAATTTCAAGGTATGACTTTTTCAAGGAATCAGAACCTTTCTCTTCTCTCCCTCTTATCCTTGTCTAATTAACACCACAGATGAGTGACTGATTAGTGTGAGAGGGTGCTTGGTTAATATTCCAAATGCCATAACACTGATGACTAGTTTTCAACTTATAAATTTTGAGGGGACACAAACATTCAGTCTATAACAGTAATCAAGGAATTTTAATACCATATAAATTTGGTACCCACCATCATCCATTTAAAAATAGATAAAAGTGCTCTTAAACTGAAATTTTACATCTTCCTTTCTATTTGATTCTGTTCTTCTGGTCCACATATCTTCCCTGGCAACTAAATTTCACAATGTATTTTTTTTAATCACAAGTTCTTTATTTATCACCCTCACTCAACAAACATAAAGTTTCCCCCTGAACAGCATAGGTTTAAACAACACAGGTCTACTTACACACAGAATGTTTTCAACAGCAGACACTACAGTACTACAGGTTCAGGTGTTGACTGAATCCCAGGATGAAGATCCACAGACATGGAGAAGCAGTGAGTACGGAGGGCCAACTGTAAGCTAAACTCAAATGTCTGTGGGGAGAGGTGGTGCCCCAATCTTCCATTGTTCAAGGTCAACTGTATACAAACTTAAGTTTTAATGCAAGTTTTATATTTTCTGTGATCATAGTGCTCTAAGTGTTAAAATTTTTCTTCTAAATTAATTACTATTATAATTATTCTTAATGTATAACTGATGAATGATTTTAATATATTAAAGCTTTTTACCAAAACATACATTTATTTTAATTTTTATACATAACTATTAAACATACAAGCTAACATTTCTTGAAAGTCCTCCTAATAAGGTTAATATGTGTGCTCTGACACTCGGTCATGTCCAACTCTTTGCAACCCCCATGGACTGCCAGGCTCCTTTGTCCATGGGATTACCCAGACAAGAATACTGGAGCGGGTTACCATTTCCAATTTGAGGGGATTTTCCTGACCCAGGGACTGAACCTGTGTCTCTTGCATCTCCTCTGCATTGGCATGCAGATTCTTTACCACTCGTGCCACCTGGGAAGCCCAGTAAGGTAAATAAGAACTTTTTTCTAATTATTTCATCCACGGATGAATTTACTTGTTTCTAGATTAAGTTATATCAAATATAGGCCATCGGTTATATTCCTATTTCCCATAGTAAGATTTGGGATCAGTGAGGTACACATCTTTCTCTTATGTAGTATGAGAAAGGGTATTACAAATGCTTGTGAATTCTCAAGGTGGTCAATTTAAGAAAAATACTTGATATAAAGTTGAAATTTTCCTTAAGACTTTTTTTTTTTTTTTTTTTTGCACAAGTCTTCTCTTGGGAAGTCTTCCTGTACCTTATGGGCACTGAGTTTGAAGCCCACTGGAGTGAGGACCCCTGAAATCTCAGAGGGGGAAAGACAGTAGTGAGGACAAGAGCAGATGATCAACCATGAAAAGTTATAGGGCCACTGGGTGGGAGAGTTGGATGAAATTAAGCGGAAGTTCATGATGCAGTAGGTAAAGGAAAACCAAGAGGACAAGAAAAAGGGAAATAAAATTTGTTTTAAGAAGAAAACTAGAGAAAGGCAAGATGGGAGTTTTTGCACACTGGGCGGGGGCGGGGCACAGGGGGTGGACCACAGTATGGCCAGAAGGGTCTGTTTTTTCAACCTCTTCCTGAGGATCATCTACTCCAGCTCAACTCTATCTTGTTCACAACTGTGAACAAGCTCCTGGCACTAGGGAGGTGCTCAAAAAGGTTGTGCTGACTAACAGACCATATTTAAGAGGTTTAAACTGCGAGGCGCTATTCCAGGAAAACATTCTCTACCTACCTGCCTTGACTATCCATGCAAGAGGTGAAAATACAATCACTACCCTTATAGTTTTTACAGCACCACTTCCCAATTAATGTCACATGTGCTTTGTACAGAAATCTCTTCTGGAGGTTTTCTAAACGACATTTTAGCATATGAAAAAATAGAGCCCTCTCTGCAATAGCAGTCCTGTTGGATCTGCGGCTCTTCCCTCCCATCCCCCTTCAGGGTTTGTGTGAATCTCATGCTTTCCTATTCTGTACACATAATACTCTGCTCATATTTATTGTGCTCAATCAAAATCCAACCCTGGTTTCCTCTCTTCTTGACCTTCCAGCACACGTGCTCAAGATACCCATTTTCCCAGGCTGCTGATTGTTGATTCGTTCTCACCTGGATGCCTGGGGCAGTGGTGCCCACACACCAACTCTCCATTTGACAGTCAGCACCACTCACACAACACAGCACACAGCACTGCTGATGGGGATCGCTCTGAGTAAAGCCGCAAAATAATGCAGAGCGCAGCAGATGTGTTTGGCTCAGAAACATTTCAGTAACGATTTTCTTGCAGAGGGTCAACTCAAGCATTGTTAAACTATCATACATCAGGGTTTTTAACTGTTTTTCCACAAGAGCAATATATTTTCATCATCTGAAGGCTCACGCCCATGGAGATCTTCCCAATGGTATTTGAGAGTTGGACTGAGGCATGGACAGCAAAGTTATTGGCACACACTGGGAATTTCCAGTGCCAGATATTATGGGGTAGAATTCAGCCCAAATATTTCAGCTTCCTCCACTCACCCTCCCTCCCAAACTTATTTCTTGCTAATTCTTTTCAAATTAGCTTTTCTAGACTAACACCCCAAAGTTGCCCTTTTGTTGTTATGAAATTGCAAACCACTTCAAGGCAAAGCCGCCTCTGAGAAGTACCTGAGAGGCACATTATGAACTGCAAAGCTCCCACGGAGCAATTTAAAATGATGAATATCCTTTCCAAACATCTTTTTCAAAATTGCTCATGGACTCCAGCCAGTCACAAGACAGAGATGTGGAGGATGCATTCAACTCCCCGTCTGCTTTTCACATTGCTCATCGCTGATTTATAACTCACGGGAAGTCACTTGGCCACACAAACAGAGCTGACGGGCAAGCACAGCCCCCAGCAAATACAGTGTGTAGCTAAGAAAGAAAAGATGGGTCCCTGGCATTATTTTTTTTTTCTCCTACCTGCACCCTGATGTGACTCACTGCTATTCCGAGAAGAGTTCTACCCACTAGTCTCAGAAGAAGAAGAACACCAAACCCTGAGGTACATTTTAGACTTTGAGAAAATAAATAAAGCACTGTGGAGATAACTGCAGACTTCTGCTTTCATTAAAGCAGTTTCAGTGCATCTTCTCTCCACGGTAGCATGTGTAAATTCATTCCTTCCTGTGTCAAGTTTCATTAACAGAATCACTTTTTTTCCCTAGAATGTGTACCTCTCACTAACCAGGTGAGACACATAGACACTCCCTTTTGCACAAGCCATGAGCGAGCGCCGCATGTTTCGGGAGATAAAATGAAGGCTGGTGATGAATTCAGGAAACCCCAAGGCACAACTGATGCAATTCCTGAGCAGAACTGCAAAGCGGGCAGGCAAGAGGGCCCTCTTACGCCGCCATGTTAGCTCAGCCCCACTTGCTGTGAGAGCTGAAGGGTAACAGAAACTATGCGAGCTCGCGCTCTGGAGCCGGCAGAAGGCAGACTGTGAGGTGCACGCCGGCCGCCATCCTGGCCGCGCTGACCCCCGCACTCTCCACGCTGGCTGCCCAGCAGGACTTCCCCCATGGGAATGTTCCATTAGATTGTCCCTTAGACTGTCCCCGGGACCTCTCACTGCCATTTTCTATCATGCCCTCCACCACCCCACCCTTGTGTCCTGATCTTTCTGCCCTATAACCAGCTCATCCCTTAACTATCAGACCTCTAGTTCAAATTTAGGGATGAACTCATTTAATTTGCTCAGGTGCTAATAGCTAAAGCACAGAGAAATACCTCTCATCCTTCTTTCCCTCCGAGGAATAGAGCACATTTTAAACAGGGGCTTCTTGTAAACTATTATCTTCTGGCCCAGAGGAAGGGTACTCCTGCTGGGAAACTTCCAAGAAAACAGGAAACCAAAGGACATCTTTGGAGAGGCAGGGCAGTGACTACTGAAGTTATAACATCTGACAGTTTTACTGGGTCCTGGGTCATAGCATCACTGTAATCTTTGGGATCCTTTGATCATATGGAAAGTCTTATTCTGGTTACCTCAAATAATAGTGGAGTTGTTACAAGGATATACATTGAAAAGACAGCACCTGGAATTTCAAGGAACCCATGAATAGCTATGGCTAATCAGTTTCATAGAAATGGAAATGTAGTTTGGAAAATGGAAAACAGTTCAAATTCAAGGGTGCTCTAAAGCTTGGAGAGCAGGGGTTCATCCATTCCTTCCCCATCATGGGGACTCAGTGCCTCTGACTTCTTCCTTGCAGCTGTCAGCCAACCACCTCTTCCTCCCCTCTGCATGTGCTTTGATTTCTGCTAGCTCATGAACAAGCTTATGCTTGTTCATAACTTACAATTTCAGCCTACACACAGTCCCTGCTATCTCATAGCCCCTGGTGTGTGCTTTTAGCTTCTGTTCTGGGTTCTGATTGACCCACTCACATATTTCCAATTTGAATGTCCTAGAAGAAGAAGTTACCTGGATCAGTTAGCTAGCATTCTCCTTGTTGAGGTAGAGAATTTGTATCAGGACTCAGTCAGAGCATTCTTAGTTGCTAAGTATCAGTGTGGCTCATTTAAGGAAAAAATATATATTGAAAGGATATTGGATCAGAGAGAGGTTCAGAAAATGAACCGAAACAAACAGAGGCTGAGAAGCCAGAGCAGCAGCCAAGTCATGCCTCCAAATTAGTTGAGCATGGATACTGCTGCCATCACTGAACAGGAGGAGCCATGACGTGTAACTGACACTGGGATCTGGAAGCCAGGTCTCACTCTTGCCCCCTGCCCCTGCTGACCCTGGAACCTGGACAGTGGCACAATCACTTCCAGAAAGCACTCTCCTCATCTCAGTTCTTTTGTGTGACCAAGTTTCAATTCCAGGTCCAAGGGAGGTATATTTGACTGTCCAAGCCTAGGTCACATGCTCTCACCCCAGCTACACTGGTGTTGGGTGGTGATCAGAGGATGGGAAAGAGTATATGGCCTTTCAGGCTTCATGAGTGAGAGATGGGCTCTGCCTCTCACAGAGTTTCAAACAGTGGCGAGATGACGGGTGGCCAAGGAAAAAAAAATGTGGCCATCCATCCCATGAAGACAAAACCAATAAGCTCTGCTCAGGGGGAGCAGAATAGGGCTCCTCACTCAGTAGGGGCTGTGGGCAGGTTGAGTACTTTGACTGGCCAGCCCAAGACAATCTCATGACCACAAGCACAGGGGATTCTTTCACATGTACTGTTTGAAGCCTCACAAGGCACACATATTCAAAGTAAGTATTCATATATCAGTCTGCCCTGTTGAACTGTAAGCATTTTAGAAGACTTTGGCTTAATTTTTATCTCCCTAGTGCCTGGGGCACTGCTTGGCGTATAGCAGATGCTCAAAAATGTCTGTCAAATTTAATAAGACTGTGGTCCAGGAATTTTTCCACAGCATTAGATAATATAAATTTCTTCACGCTTTGGGGGAATACTATGATTTAAACAAGCAAATAAACAAAAAGGACTATTGACACTTCATGAAAGAGCAAAAGAAGTAAGAATTTTTATGACCCACAGTCTTCTCTGAGTTATCTTAGTTTTACAGGGCATAGATCTCTGAAATTGTGGCAGATGGAAAGGGGGAACTGCCTGAAAGAAGAGAGATGGAGGCATGAGAGAGAGGACAGAGTTTGAGAAGGAATCATTAGAAGTGGGGCAGAAATGAAGGAATTAAGGAAAAGAGGCAGAGAATCTGGGAATATTAGACACAGAACATAAGATTCCTGATAACCTAGAAGGAAATTAGAGAATGGACAAAGTAATTCTGAATGCACGCAAGCTCACACACACATTTAACCCTCCCAATAACATAACTATGTGGACACTATTATTTCCATTTTATAGATAAGGAAATTGAGGCTTAGAGAAGTTAAGTGATTGGCTTAAATCACAGAGGTAATAAATGAGAGCATCAGAATTGAATGACTCTCCATCTGATTCCAAATTCCACGCTTTTTTAAAATCCATTCATCTCTCTCTGGATAAGGCAGAAAAGGGTTGGGAGAAAGATAGGGTGATCATGCTTGCTAGAAGCTGGTACTATGTCTCTAAACTGTACCCACAAACTCCCAGGACCTTGAATGGTGCCTAACCTACTTTTGAAGACAAATTTGACAATTAACATTTTCTAAATCATTTGTACATGAAAAATTTTAAAAATTAATATGAGAAGCTTTGCCTCTCACATCAATTTTGAAACAGTTTATGGAAATTTGTTACAGCATCCCTAGGAAACCAAGTTCAGGAAACATCTAGAAAATCCTCACAGATGATTTATTACTTACTTTGTATTGAAATACAATTGGTTTATAACAAAGCAATGATTTCACGGATGTTATTGCTTATGAGGAGGCTAAGTAGAAATCTAAGTACCTAATAGAGCAAGTGGTAGGTGGATGTAGGACAATTCATGAAAGTAGCATGTGGACGGTAAAGTTTAGCATACAAAGGCAAGTGTATTGGGAGAGAAGCAAGTCTCAGAATATGCCCTCTGGATAGTGCAACTCGTTCCAGCATCCTGCTTTTTAGATCCTATATGCAAAGAGTCACACAGAAAAGATGAGCATATGGACAATTTCCCTGGAGAAGGAAATGGGAGAGATACAGCCTTTGCTCCCTTACCAAAGGAGCCTCGGAGTTAAGCTTGCCACCCCCATCGGCCTCTACCTGGAGAACCACGAACACTGGCACAGCTACCATGACCCCAGGAGCTGGGCGCTGGTAGGTGGCAGTATCTGGGCAAGTTTACATGGTCACTGAGGCTTGAGCAGCATCTTTTTATATTGATTTGTGCTCCTGGCCATCTCATCAGGGAGATGATGCCAAGGTGAATGCAGCCGGGCAGGCAGAGCAGGGACCAGAGGCCACGCCAGGGACACCTCTCAGGGCTCAGCCCTTCGCAGGCCATTGAGGCCAGAGGGCCACCTGGGTTGTTGACTGTCAAAGTGGAAGAGACCTCTGACATCAAATAATCCAAGCCTCCCGCTTTCCAGTTGAATAAAAAGAGGAATCCAGAGTCACTGCGGGAAGGTCACAGGGCTGAGTGGTAACCGGTGTTAGGCATACCAGGTAAAGGCTCCCTGTACAGAGTTCTTTTAAGATGTGTGGCTCTCTGAGCCAGTGGCCCAGTAGGGAGTTTCTATGATTGCCTGTCTCCCTGTCAGTGAGGGAAACTGCAATCCTATTCCTCTCATCTGATGATCTGGCAAAGGTCTCGGAGGGGGGAAGAAGAAAAACGCTGGAGGAGAGAGGTCTGAGGCGAGGCCCGTCACAGGACCGGGCGATGCCCCCACGCAGCTCAGAGCTGGGCTTCCTGTGCTGCTCCGAGACTCGTGGTTTGGAGTGGGGGCTGCGTGGGATTCATAAAAGGGGAAGAATTGGCAGAAAGTAGATGCCTTTGCTTGCAGAGAAAGGTCCCCAAGTCCCCAGAGAACTGCGTCGCCTCCCTCAATGCGCGCGCGCGCACACACACACACGCACAAAAGTTGAAGCCACCACATCTGCCTTCCCCAGATGGGGTTCCCTGCGCAAAAGCCTCCTCCCGCTCCAGGATTTTCCGACGCTGGCGCAAGCTCCTCCCTTGCCAGAGCCTGGCTCCAGTCCTAGCACCGAGTGCCCGCCCGAGCAGAGGCTGGGGGGCGGCGGGGAGTGGGCCCCACTCGCCGCCATTGGCTGTGCGGCTGCGGGGCGGAGGGAAGCCTCCCGCTGCGCCCGCCGCCCGCCGGTGCGCCCCAGCCGCGCGCAGCACCAGTGCGCTCCACCATTCCCGCCGACCGCTTCTCCTGCGCAGATCGGCGAGACGCGGGGCGTCCGCGAGGAGCTCGACGCAGCCCCGTCCCAGCCCGAGCTCGGGAGCCGGCGAGGGACATCCGCGGGCCCCGATCCGCAGGTCAGTGAGGGGCTCCCGACGCCGCCCGCGAGCGCAGGCAGAGGAGTGGGAGCCGGGGAGGCGCGGGGTGCCGAGGGCTGGAGGGGGCTCGCCCTGTGCCACCGACACCCCGACTCCTCTCCTGGGGCGGCTTCGGGTCCCAGAGGCTCCGCTCCCTCCCGAGCTGCCTCGCAAACTCTCCCCGGCTCCCAGCGGTTGAGCTCCTTGTTCTGGTCACCCCCGAATGTGTCCCCTTCGCGCAGGCGAGCAGCCTCCGCTGCCCGTCTCTGCCTATTCTCCGGGTGACTCCTTGGGGCTACAGCAGGACGCCGTGTCCTTGGTCCCGGGATGACCCGCTTCTATCGCGGACATGGGGCGCCGGGGAGGACTGCCCTCCGTCTGCGGATGCAGAGATGGGTTGATTCCCCCCGCTCAAGTGCAGGCACTTCTACACTTTGCGGAGCGTGTCTCTCTGGGTGCACGCTCGCCTTCGCGAGAAAGGTTATTCTTGGCTTTGCGGTGTGTGCGGTCACGCTCGTGCGTGTTGGGCGCCCACCTGGATTTCTAGGGTCACCCCTCCCTTCCTGAGGACTCGCGACGCGCACACTGAGCGCCCGCGTTGTACCTTACCTGCCTCGCGTGCGTCTTCACCGGTCCCCGGCGGCTCCAAATCCGAGTAAGTTCTACTGGCGCGGAACAGGCTGCCGTTCCCCAGCCGCGGTTTTCCGAGTCCTTGTTCTTGGAAAACGCACCGGCTTCCTCCCGGTTTTCCCTGATCTGATGAGACGCTGGAATCCCGCGTTTTCCGGTCGAGGTCCGTGGACCATGGGCAGATGGTCTGATTTCTAATTGAGGAGGAAGGTGAGTCCTGCGGAGAGCATCGGACTCCTCCATTCACAGACTCGTCTCGTTGAGTCCCAGGCCAGGTGAGCGGGCTGCCACCCGCTCGCTTTCCACTGCCAGGTGCCTGGGGCCCCGCTGTTCCTGGGTTTGGTGCCAGACTCCAGGGATGGTGTCCGCTTCTTACTGTCCTTCATTTCCTCTACTCGTAAAATTTCCTTTGGAAAATTCTCTGCGGAAGTAAGCACTTGGGTGGTTCTTTGCGGGCGAGAATGGGATCGGATGACTGCAGGACGTCTCAGCCTTCGCATTTAATTCAGCCCAGACTACAGGTGCCAAGGGCGGGAAACAGGCGGCGATTGTGTCCTGAGGATTCCCGGGCCCACCCTAAGGACAACGCCCCGAAAGGCCTTTTTTTGTTTGTTTGTTTCCTTTTGTTTTCCAGGTGCTTTTCACTTTAGATTTTACAGATTCACTGTCAAGACAGTTGCTTATCAACAGGAAAAGAGGCAAAATAAGTGATAGCCTTTTCTTCAAAGGGTTACCCCCTAATGCATTAAGCCCAATACATCCTCCTTAAAAAGACAAAAAGGGTATATTTAACTAGCTTCTGTGTTTTAGCTTATTTGTGATCTGGCTCCGAGGCATGCTTAAATATATTGGGACTATTTTGCTAAGTATAAAGGCATTTTACCCCCACCTTCACCCCTGCACAAACACATGCACACCCTTTGTAATCTGCACACAGTTGATCTGTAATGTATTGACAAATGGCCTTTTGAAGTGTTAGTGAGGCTGTCTTGCATCGACACCAGCCCCACAGAGGATGCCCCAGTCACCTTCAAATGCTTGGCATCAGGCATGGGGAACCGTCTGCCAACCTCAGAAGTAGTCTGGGAATAGTGAGTTCCAGAAAATGGGTGGGGTGTTCCATTTCTGTGTTTGGGTTGGAGGCTTATTATTTATTTGGCTTATTTATTTACTACCTTTGATTCCTCTACATAAAGGCAAAGCGCTTTGAAGAGCTCACCGTTATGGTTCTCTAAAGAAGCCTCACTGAAGGTAAGATCCATTCTGTTCTCCCTGTCACTGGTTAGTTCAATTCAACAGATTTTCCTGGATGTCTGTGATATAAAGAGATACATAATGTGCTGGTGTATGGCATCAGATCTATCAGAGGGCTTATTCGCAGGCTTCCTGAGTATTTTTAATATGTTTCCTTTTTAATGAGGGCAGATGAAGGATGACAGAGTTGATTGGTGAGAATGAGTAATCATACTAATCATTAAGTAAACTTTGGCCAATGCATTTATGCTAAGAATAAAGGATTAGCCCATCACAGACAAAATTCTATGATTTGGTTTCTATTCCAAATCAAGTCTCAGTCCATTTGATAATACTCCTTCTCTGGGCTTACTCTTCTCCCTGTACTTGTACTTTAATATCCTTCTTTTTCCTTTTTTAAAAAAAGTTTGTAGAATCTATATATTTAAATATATTTTTTAAGATTTAGTTATGAGGTAAAAGCAAAAAGTAAAACTATGGCTGAATTTTTGTTTTTTCTCCTTTGGGTTTTTAAATAGAAATTTAAGAACCTGAAAATTATAAAAGCCTTTGACATCAGGCACTATATAGGTCCCACTTGCCTGGACCATGGCACCCATGAGCCATTCAGTAAATATTTGTTAAAAGAAACTAGAAGCCAAAAAATAGTGTGCCAGAAGAATGCCATTTTCTTCAGATAGATATATATGGAACATACTGTACTATTACATTACTGCATCAATGCAAAGCATTACAGACTTAACTTTTATGGACTGTTTCATTATTGTTCCTAATGACAACTAAAATAATAATAAAGTCTTTAAGTTAATTAATGGAATTAGGGAATCCAACAGAGAGGAAGCTCAAATTAAGTGCTTGAGTTGGCAGGATTCCTTTGAGCTAACAGATGTACCTAGAGAAATCAAGCCAGAGGCCTAGATACAGTAATCCATGATACCTGCATTTGGACCAGCCTTTGATGCAGAGCTGGGGAGTTCATCTGTACATCCACTGGCCTTTTCAGGTCCAGGGTAGTAGACTACTGAGCCACATTCTAGGGCCTCAGCACCTCTGATTCTGACTTGTGGTAGATGTCTCTGTGGGATTGAGTGTTCTGAGAAGCTCAGACACAGAATGACTCCTTCAAGAGTTCCCTATGAATAGAATCCATGCTCACCTTTGGAACCAAGACACAGTCATTGTTTAGTCTACACTAAATTTTGGCAACAAAAAAATGAGGGTTCTGAATGGTCAAGTAGCCATATACAATTTAACAGTATATCTAAACATGAAATGGCACAATCTAGCCAAAACAGTGTCAATATTTCAACCCTCTGAATTCACATCAGGAACAAGAGAGACTGTCATAAATACTTTCTGAGTTCCTAACTTTTAAATTGTCATCTATTAAATTGTGATGGCATCACTGACTCAATGGACATGAGTTTGAGTAATCTCCGGGAATTGGTGATGGGCAGGGAGGTCTGGCGTGCCGCAGTCCATGGGGTTGAAGTTAGACATGACTGAGCGACTGAACTGAACTGAACTGAAGTTGTAACGGCTTCCCAGGTGGCGCTGCTGCTGCTGCTGCTAAGTCGCTTCAGTCATGTCCGACTCCGTGCGACCCCATAGACGGCAGCCCACCAGGCTCCCCCGTCCCTGGGATTCTCTGGGCAAGAACATTGGAGTGGGTTGCCATCTTCTTCTCTGAGGTGGCGCTAGTGGTAAAGAACTCGCTTGCCAATGCAGAAGACTTAAGAGACATGGGTTTGATCCCTGGGTCAGGAAGATCCCATGGGCATGGCAACCCACTCCAGTATTCTTGCCTGAGGAGCCTGGTGGGCTACAGTCCGTGGAGTTGCACAGAGTCAGACACAACTGAAGGGACTTAGCATACATGCATAAGGTGTATTAAGATGGGAGATCAGTCTCTTCCCTGGTGGCTCAGACAGTAAAGCGTCTGCCTACAATTCGGGAAACCCAGGTTCGATCCCTGGGTCGGGAAGTTCCTCTAGAGAAGGAAATGGCAACCCATTCCAGTACTCTTGCCTGGAAAATCCCATGGACAGAGAGCATGGTAGGCTACAGTCCATGGGGTTGCAAAGAGTTGGATACGACTGAGCGACTTCACTTTCTTTCACTTTTCAGTCATTCCAGATTTATGCTTTGTACAATATTAGAGGCTTGATCTTGATGCTGACATTATTATAGACAATAGTGAAAAGGTGTGGAAATTATAAGCCTATAATAGTTGTTAAAAAGGGTAACGTAAGAAGGTAACAGACCTGAATACAGTTTTTGATGGGAAACAAAAGGATAGGTGGCTGTTAAGAACCTATTTCAAACTTGCAAAGACAAGAAGTTGACTTAAATCACAGTCAAAACACTAAAGATATTCATTCGGGGAACATATTTGCCCCCTGGGGTAGCCAAGACAGCAGCTTTCCTTTGCCATGGTCATCTAGTACTCATCAGACGTGTCTGGCAATTTACCAACTATTGCCAGTCATGCTGGTTTGGTTCTTACTCACTTTCACTTTTCCTGTGACCAGGATTATAGCAGAGGGACTTACTCTTCTCATTTCTTAAATAGAACATTCAGAACAAGCTGTAAAATGCAACTGTAACAGAAAGTACAGTCACGTTCTTTTGAGCAGGTTGACTTACTGGCCTCAGCCTGAGAGTCTTAAACTTTGAAATAAAAGGTACATATGAACCACTTTAAAGGCTTGTGCTAAGCATATACGTTACAAAAAAGAAGGAAAGGGAGAAAGAAAGAGTTCTGGACTTAATCAGTAATATTTTACTGCATAAGTTATTGTTAAATTTTATTTCTATTTCTTAATGAAAATACCTGTATTTTCTGATTAAGATTCATTTTCTTGTACCAACATTCAGATGTAGACATGCACAAAATAGAATGTGAACATACCCATAATATCACCTGCTAACAAAACCATATGTTAGAAACCTATACATAACCTCTTATCTCCTTTAGTTTAGTTTGGTTTGGTTTTTGCATGTCACTAAAATTGTGTGTGTGTGTGTGTGTGCGCGCGTAGCAGCAGTAGCCAGGCTAGTAATTATTTTATAAAAACAGAATCATACTATTCACAACTCTAAAGTTTACTTTTTGACTTTGCCAGACATGTGCAGCGTCTTTCCATGTTAGAAAACATAATTCTTTTGGTTATACCAGAATCCCCTATTTGTACAATCTTTCCATCATTTGTTTAACCAATCCTTGACTCATTGGTAGTTCCAGTGTTGAGCTACAAAGTACATCTTTGTGCATGCACCCTTTAAATTTGTCTTATTTTTCCCCATAGGGTAAATTCTCAGAATTTATTATTTATATTATTGACCTATAATGCTGTGCATTTTTTCAGTAAAATGGAAAGGACTAAGTAATTCATCCAACAAGTAGTAGATATTCCCCACTGTGATCCAAAGTATCTTCTATATGCCCAACATATTTTTTGCACTTAAAAAGATAATTTTTATTGTTACTTAACATCCATAGTGAAAGTACACAAGTCATAAGTACATAATTTATGATTTTTTGTGTTCCATTTGAACATACCCATGCAGATGGAACCCAGGTCAAAAAATAAAATATTTACCAATACCATCTCCTCATGCCCCTCACATGCCTTGGCAACCAATTGATTATTCTAACAATTCCTCATGAGAAAGTCATCGGTGAGCTTGTTGACCTTAGTTTTCATGATTCAAGTGCTAGATTATTGGGCACCATGCCATTTAGATTGACAGTGTAATATTGATTGATGCTTTTCAGACCTTCAAAAATTCCTTGTCAACAAAGGTGGCCTGGTTCAACTGAATTAGTTTCCAAGATCCTTCATTCTGTCCTCATTTGTCATTTCTATTAAGTTTGATCTTGTATTTATCCATTGGACCCTGCCTGGCACATATTTCGATTGCTATCATGAATTAACCTCTGGATAACAAAAGAAATTGACTAATTTGTTTTTCATCTGATTTCCTATTGTTGGCCACCCAGGCCAGCTGAGTTAGTTGGATTTAAAATTGGAAAAGGAGTCCTAGGCTCTCATTTTGTGGCTTCTGTCTCCTTCTGCATTCTTTTTCCATTAGGAGTATAATCAATAACCTTCAAAATTCACTTAACTTTCAGAGACATCAGTTTCTTGATTTTTAAGGACTTCCAACTCCTTGATTCTATTTTTTAAAAATTATCCTTTAATGTATAGTTAAATACATATAACTTACCTTTCATAGAGGAAAAGTCAATATTGAGCATAAGCATAGGAGAAAAGGAACGAGTTAGATGCATGAAAAGTGTCTTAAGTTAGTTCAGTGAATGAGAAGAGAAAATAATTGCTTCTTTTGTGCTCCTCTGTTTTCGTCCCCTTTATTATTTTCTAAGAAGCGGAAGTCTGGATCAGTTTCCTAACACAATACTGAAGGGGAGATCACTGTTCACATTACCATGGCTGCGATCAAGATGAAGTGCTACTCAAAGTACAGTTCACGCACCAGCGCTTGAATTGTTAATTACTCATTCACCAGGAGAGATGGAACTTGAGCCAGAATATAAGTCAAATAAGGCATGAAAGCACACTTTTTAGTTTGGATGATTTTTTGGTAGTAAAACCTTCTTGATGAAGGAAGCAGTGAAGGAAGAAGTGAAGTTCCTCTTCTCACAAGGACTCATAACCCACTATTCCTGAGGGAGTCAAGTGGCTTATTCGAATAGTAGCACTGATCTCTAAGGTGGGCTTTGTAGTTAAATTGAGAAATTTGTAAAAATGTAAACATTTTTTCTTCTTGTGCTCATTTTCCATTGGAAAAAAAAAAATTTTTTTTGAGGGGAAGGTATGTCTAACTTTGAGATAGAGTGACTAATAGCACCACAAAACACAGTGTTCCTGTATGCAGCTAGTTATAATACCCTTCCCTACAGTGATCAGCACAGTGCCCTTGACCATTTTTACTTCCACAGATGAGCAGAGAGACAAGGACTGTGATTGTAAGAGACTTGGTAATTTTCAAAGAATGGGATTATCATAGACTTTAACTTTACATTAAAAAAAAAAAAACAATGCATCCTGTTTCCACATCCAGTCACATCTTCACTGATTCACTATGGTAAACTCCCTTTTGATTTTTATTGTTCTCTTCAGAATACATTCATTCCAGCCACTCAACTACGTTCATGATAATATATTTCAGTGTTGACAGCAGATTCCTGGTGGACAGGAAGCTCAATAAAATCTTTGTTGAATATTGTTGAGAGACACAATTGCTTGATAAAAGTATGGTCCAAGTTTGCTCTGGAGCATGGAACTATTCATTTTATTGCCCTAACTAAAATATTTATAAATTTAGGGCATGTTCATCATTTTTTTTACTATTGAATATCTACCCTTTGCCTAATCAGTATGATTTAATACAAGATCATTTATTCCTTTATTCAATAAATATTATTGTGGATCCAAAAGTAGAATAGATAGAAACTACCTCTCCAAGAAGCTTCAAGTTTCTCATTTCTTTTATCCTTTGATTCCTTCTTTCCTTCAAATACTTACAGAGCATCATTATAACAGAGATTGCTGATTCATAGATAGAAAGATTAGTCCTCTATTCTAAGAGTACATAGTCTAGCAAAGCAGACCAGTGGATCAACAAATATAACAAGTATAATACAATGTGAAAAATACTGTTGTAGAAAGATATAGAAAGTATCCTGAGAATACAGAAGAAGGAGCCAGAAATTTGCTTAGAGAAAATAGGTAGGGATTTATATTATGAGTGAATTACTAGATGAGGCAGAGGCAGGAAGGTTTGCAGAGTATTAAAGAATGAACAAATTGGATTTGGGATGGAGTTGGGGAGAAGACATACCAATATAAGAATTAAATATAAGAATTCAAAATATATGGGAAATCTGTAATAGTTTGATATGCCTGGAACACCATTCTCAGGGACAAGAGAAAAATGAGACTGGAAAAGTAGTATTTAGCTATGTAACAAAGGACATATAAGGTAGGTAATACAAGAAAGGTTTTTTAGAATTTTAAATCAAGATGGTCACTATAAAAATATGCATGTGCATTAGACTCATGCACATATAGTAATATTTTATCACCTTATCTTACACAGTACATGGTTAACAAGTTGTTGTTGAGTGAATCATTGATTGTGTCAAAGAATAGTTTTCTTAACCAAAATCACTACCACTATCCCATTACTTGCATAATGAGTTGTTTTATCCATTAGGGGTCTTGAGTTAGTCTTCATGTCTTTATTGCCCCTCCCTTAGTCCCTCTTGAGGGCTTCCCTGATAGCTCAGTTGGTAAAGAATCTGCCTGCAATGCAGGAGACTCTGTTCAATTCCTGGGTCTGGAAGATCCACTGGAGAAGGGATAGGCTACCCACTCCAGTATTCTTGGGCTTCCCTGGTGGCTCAGCTGGTAAAGAATCTGCCTGCAATGTGGGAGACCTGGGTTTGATCCCTGGGTTGGGAAGATCCCCTGGAGAAGGGAAAGGCTACCACTCCAGTATTCTGGAGTCACAAAGAGCTGGACATGACTGAGTGACTTTCACTTTCACTTTAGTCCCTCTTGAAATCATTTGTGCAGGTTAAAGTGACCGCTGGGCAGGACTGTCCATATACAATAGCACCTCTTCATGCACCCTAAAGGAAATCAGTCCTGAATATTCATTGGAAGGACTGAAACTCCCAATATTTTGGCCACCTGATGTGAAGAAGTGACTCATTGGAAAAGACCCTGATGCTGGAAAAGATTGAAGGCGGGAGAAGGGGACGACAGAGGATGAGATGGTTGGATAGCATCACTGACTCAATGGACATGAGTTTGAGTAAGCTCTGGGAGTTGGTGATGGACAGGGAAGCCTGGTGTACAAAAAGTCAGACATGACTGGGCGACTGAACTGAACTGAATGCTCCAACTTGTCAGGGAATGTGTGTAGCTGTATCAGTAGCTCACTCTCATTCCTTTAAACCTCACTCTTGTATGAAATTAAAGCTAGCCAAAAACATGCTTTACAACCTTCTTTCTTAGCAGTGCCAAAAGAGAGTTTTAATATAATATATAGTAATTCATGCAGTTCTCCATTGTTCAGAATTTGACTGCTTTAAAGTCAGTTTCTTAAATACCATCATAACCTCTGCTGTCATAGTGAGTCAGTCAGTAGAAGGTAGATTATGCTACAGTACAAAATAAGCAAGTAATCTCAGTGGCTTAAAACAACAGAAGTCTATTTATTGTTCACACTAAGTGCTCACACAACCAGCAAGGGGTGAATGCACTGGCTTTGGTCACCCAGGAACCCAGATTGGCAGAAGCTGGCCCAACCTCGCAGTTGTTGCAGCAGAGGGAAGGCATGTGGCAAATCTCATATGTGAAAGAAAGGTGAAAGTGAAAGTTGCTCAGTCGTGTCCAATTCTTTGTGACCCATGGACTATACAATCCATAGAATTCTCCAGGCCAGAATACTGGAGTGGGTGGCCCTTCCCTTCTCCAGAGTATCTTCCCAACCCAGGGATCAAACCCAGGTCTCCCGCATTGCACGTGGAGTCTTCATCAGCTGAGCCACAAGAAAAGCAAATTCACACAGTTATTGGAGCAGAAGGAAGACATGTGGCAAACCTCACGTGTAGTCTTACATTTTATGCCCACAAAGGACGCATGTAAAATTTTCCGCAAATTTTATTGATCAAAACAAGTCATGTGGGCACCCTAGTTTCAGAGGGGGCACAAACATGCAGCCTTACAACATGTCTGGACAGAGGGAAGGACAGCAGAAACATGTGAGCATCACTGATGACCACAGGTCTCAAATTTATTCCTCCTTTATCTTCAACCTCCCCGGAGAGAAGAAATGGAATGAACAGAAAATCTGGAGACACGGGATATAGATTTGAATTCCAGTCCGGCCTCTAAGTGGCTAGGTAACCTTGGGCAAGCTTTTGAATTCTCTGATCCTTAATTTTCTCCTTGGTTACAGCAAGGTAAGGAATAATAATAAGTACAGTACAGAGATGTGAAGATTAGAGAAAATACCCCTGTACCACACACACACACACACACACACAACTAGTATGTGCTTTTATTGAATACATATCAGTTGCTACCATTCATTGTGTTACTGTCTCTCCAAACTCGTTTGTCTGGGCATCCTTTCTCCTGTACAAGCATGTCAGATCCAGCTTCCTCTGCCTGTCACGTTCTGAAGACCTCCTCTCATTCCATAATGACGTGGGGATCCCCGCACCACCCCGTGCCACCGCTCATCACTCTTCTGGCATGATGTTGCCTCTACACCCAGTGCACACACACTGAAATCAAAAAGCACTTAGATGTAAGAGAAATGAGTGATGTGTGAATGTGTGCTTATAAGGGTACTCCTACAGCTTTAATTAAGCAACACAGGGCATACAACCTCCAAGGGTAAAGTGGAGAGCTCAGCCTTCATAAAGGACAAAGCCAAAGTCTGTTAAATCTTATATAAAAGATACTCGTGATTTTCATGAGTAAAGCCATATTTATTTGTACTTTTAAAAGAATGTATAAGTCTTTTATATAGGCCATCAGTGTGGTAGTCTGTTTTCTACAAATAATGACTAATTATTTTTCAATTTGACCTCTTCCCATTTTTAAAAATGAAATGCATTCTGGGAGTATTGGAGCCTACATTTGTTTATTGCTTCCATGTTGTCTTTGACAAATTTTGGTCCTGGGTTGTTATCTTAAATAACAGGCTGCCGGGGACTTGATTTCCTCTACATTTGATAGTCTGCCATATCATGGTGTTCCATGTTACAAGGAACACGTAGACATTCTTTTTGTTAGCCAGACTTTTGAGTATATGGTGCTGCCTGAGAGAGAGAAAGGAAGGATGAATGAGAGAATGTTAAGGCAAGCTCTGCTGCTCTGTTTACACAAAGGATTAGCAGGACAATGGGAAGTTTCGGAGGGAACATGCTTTCCTGATGAAGGACACACTGTCCTCATTTCTGTCTCCTGCCTTCCCTGGTGAACTTGGGAATCCTGGTGGAAGAGTAATTTCAGAGCCCTGAGAGGGCACTTTGTCTCCTTATATGGTTGGTGTTTTATTTAACCTCTGCCTAAAATCTGACTTATCTGGTACTCATCAATTTAGGGTACCTACCTGGAGCCTCAGTCATATGATTGCTTATGACTGAAGAAAAGCACTATTAATATCAATGCTCCATATTTAAAAAAATTTTTTTTTCAGCTGTATTTTTCAATGACTAGTTTCATTCTTCAGAGAAGGCAATGGCAACCCACTCCAGTACTCTTGCCTGGAAAATCCCATGGATGGAGGAGCCTGGTAGGCTGCAGTCCATGGGGTCACTAAGAGTCAGACATGACTGAGCGACTTCCCTTTCACTTTTCACTTTCATGCATTGGACAAGGAAATGGCAATCCACTCTAGTGTTCTTGCCCGGAGAATCCCAGGGATGGGGGAGCCTGGTGGGCTACCATCTATGGGGTCGCACAGAGTCGGACACAACTGAAGCGACTTAGCAGCAGTAGCAGCAGCAGCAGTTTCCTTCTTTAAAAATTGTTTATTGGCTCCTATTTCAAAAGATGCAGACCCTAGACTATAAGAGAGTTCATGTGTTTGGGTTTATTCCTCTTGCCACAGTAGAGGGCTCACCCAAACCTGGGTGATCATAGAGGTGGCTGCTAGATTTGAGTTGTAGGGAGCATGAGTTCTTTGATCTGCTGAACTTGGAGTTTGAAGACTGTTTGATGCTTGATGCCTAAATCAAGTCTCCCACTTTTGCTGAGTTTATTTGCTTCTGTGTTTCCTGTGGGCCTTGTGTGGAACCTGGACCTCACTGGCTGTTGCGAGTCTCAGTGACATTCCCCAGAGCCTGCCAACACCTAGTCCTCAATAGAAAATGACTCTCTCTTGGATCTTGAGGACATTATACTAAGTGAAACAAGTCTGACCAAAAAACAAATTCACACAATCTCACTTATATGTGGAATCCAAAGAACACAAAAACAAGTTCATAGATAGAACAAATTGGTTGGTGGGAGGTGTGTGAAATATGTAAAGGTGGTCAAAAGATACAGACTTCCAGTTATAAAGTAAGTAAGTCATGGGGATATAACATTTGTCATGTTGACTGTAGTTAATACTACTGCATTGTATATTTAAAGTTGCTAATATCTTAAAAGTTCTCATCATAAGAAAAAATTACAACTGTGGGTGGTGGCACATATTGTCTTCTTATAGTGATCCTTTTGCAATATACAAATATCTAATCATTATGTTGTACACCCAAAAACTAATACCATATTATATGTCAGTTACTACTACTATACTAAAGAGTGATGCATGCTCAGTTGCCCAGTCGTGTCTGAGTCTTTGCGATTCCATAAACTGTAGCCTGCCAGGCTCCTCTGCCCATGGGATTTCCCAGGCAAGAATACTGGAAGGGGTTGTCATTTCCTCCTCCAGCGGATCTTCCCCTCCCAAGGATCAAACCTGCGTCTCCTGCTTTGGCAGGTGGATTCTTTACCACTGAACTACCTGGGAAGCTATAGGTCAATTATATCTCAATTATTTTAAAAAAGAAAGAAAACTACTCTTTTGTGAATCAGGATACCTACAAAGCCCCTCCTTTTGACTGGGCATTTAAAGTGCAGGAAAGATATCCTGGGCTGCCTCTGAGGATGACTGATGACGTAAGATGAACATTGAACATCTTATGTTCATCTGGAGGTCCAGACAGAGATTCAGACCAGTGACTGGTGGTGGAGTGAAGTCATGAGCAAGGCTGGCTGGCCAGCCACCATTCCTGGTATTCAGGCAGCCTGTCCTGCCACTATGGATCTAGTTCCCTAGGTGCATTAAACCTCCTCTCTCTCATTCTCTGAGACTTCACTTCGGATCCAGTTTCCTAGGTATATTAAATGTCCTCCCTCTCTTTTTCTGGGACTTCACTTCCTGTACCTCTGAGCATCATAAGCTGATGGTGCAGCAAATATTTGAACTTCTCCAAAGCCCACTGAAAAGTCAGGCTTAATCACTGTATTTATTTAGAAGCTTCTAACATTTTTACTGACTTACTGCATATTATACCAAATATATTTTCTTAATACCCTTGGGGATAAACCATCTTTCCCTAACTTATATGTTAAAGATAACCAATCCTACTGAAAAACTATGAGAATAATAACAATGGACACCTATATATCCTTTAACTAATCAATTGCTAATATTTTAACATATTTGTTTCATCATCTTTTCTTTCTGTATGTGTGTATGTACTTATTTTTTTTATTTTGACTGAACCATTTGAGGGTTAATTGCTGCTACTTATGACACTTTACTTTGTACATGTATTTCCTAATAAGCATAACGTTCTCCTATATCACACTTAAGAAATTTAATATTGCTATAATGCAGTTATCCAATGTACAGTCTATGCCCAAGTTTCCCCAGTTGTCCTAATAATGTCCTTTATAACAAAGCTATTTTTCCTTTTAATGGGTCCAAAGATCTTTCATTGCATTAGAGGATAAATCTCGACATCTGCATCCTACTTTTTCTTCTCTGAGTATTCATCTGAATACTAAATAATGTAATACAGCCAAAACTGGATGTAGCCAAAACTTAGCCTGCCTAAGCTGCCAATTACCAAGCATTATTATTTTAAAATACCCGTTTCACTGTGGAAAGCATCATCATGCTTTGACTGTCAGCCATGGAGGACTGGAAGAAAGAATCCTTTAGTAGAATCCATATGTATGAATTATGCTAAGCACTGGGCTAATATCCAGGAGGATTGGGCAATGTACACACCATGTAATCAACTAAGGTTCTATTTGTAGTTGTATTATGAGGGACGATGGTTTATTAATTCAAGTAAATGCTTGGTTGAAAATGTCATCAGATGGAAGATTCTGTGAGCTTGAGTCCTTGCTGGGAAATGCAGGACTTAAAACACACATACTTGTCATATTCCAGTCCATTTCTAAGAAGAGGCTATAAAGCATTTTAGTTTAAACAAATACACGACTATAGTTGTCAACAGAGAAATAGAAATAAATCGTGGCCTGTTTAATTAATTTACTAATACTGAAGTTCTTTTCAAACAAACTATATCATCACTTTTTTTTTTCAAACTGTACCTGTACATGTGATTTTTATAGATAAGAGAATAGTTTGTTAGGTTTTGGCATATTCTTAGGTGCAAATTTTAGAGGTGGATATATTAGATAATTTATCTTCCTGTCTTCCATATACCTCAATTACAAAGATATTTTAATGGAAAATTAAGTTGAGGTTTAATTTATGAAGTGAATAAAACATTTACTATATATCCATTCTTATAAGCTGAAAATTTACAAGACAGATGAAAAATTATAAGATAATGTATACACAAAACAATAGTAGACATTTACAGAAGCATGTGCCATCAGGAAAAGTTTTCACTGAACACATTGGCTTAGATACCTATGGGAGATGGAAGGAAATATAGAGAAAGAGGGATCAGGTTAGTCACAAACAGAAGAATGTGCATTTAAAAAGGAAAATAACAATAAAAACAAGAGAATAAAGAGTGGCATTGGTCAGGAGTTGTACAAGCTCATTTACTTTCTTCTTACGCTGCATGGTCCCAGTGGCCCATAGATGCCTACTTCAGAGGAATCTGCTTAATTTAGAGTAGACTTTATCAAAGCTTATAGAAATCCCATATTTCCAAGCTCTTCCCTGTCTCCTTAGAACAGTTTTAGGGGCACTCGAAGGCCCGTGGAGCCTGAGAGAGTCGAGTGGGAATACCTTGTGGTCTACCTATAAAGGTTTAAAAAAGTGACTTATGGCAATTGCAAAATTAAGTTTATAAGAACAAAATCTTTCCAAATATCATACTCCATAAGGAGACTGTTAGGAGCATTTCCTTATTGGACAAAAGCTAAACTTAATACAAATTATCTTTATTGTGGAGATAGAATGAAAAGCAATGGGAAAGGAGAAAATGCCATTCTCCAGCCAGAGCATCGTTCTCCAACCAGAGCATGGTTGAGAATTTTTTAAAACATGTCTCGTCTTATTAAAAGTAAGCAAGCAGGTTTCCCTGGTGGTCCAGCGGTTAAGAATCCATCCTGCAATGCAGGGGACACAGGCTTGATCCCTGGTCTAGGAGGATTGCACATGCCCCAGAGCAACTAAGCCCATGGGCCACAACTACCGAGCCTGTGTCCTAGAGCCTGCTCACTGCAGCTAAAGAAAGCCTTCGCACAGCACCTAGAGAAAGCCCTCAGGCAGCAAAAATAAAAATTAAAAAAATAAGATTTTTTTGTATACTAGTTGCTCCAAGAATTAAAAAGATACATATTTTTTTTCTTAATATTCTTCTAAAAAAATTGGAAATGATCAGAGCTGAGTGGAGGAAGGGAGTTGCACCTCGAAATCCTCATTAAAAATTCTGTAACATCTTGAAAGGTCGATCTTGCTTCTTACCATCTTTCTTCACACTGATTCATTTCAACCTTGCCTGTGATCTTCAAGTCATTATTTCTCTGACTGTTTGCTTTTTCTTTAAATCAAGTGTTTAGCCAATAATCTTTTTTCCTGCTCCCTGAAAGTGACTATCATGTTCTGCTACTTCTGAACTAGTTCCTGCTTCCTTCAACCTTTAAGTTGCCACTTTTCTCATTTTGATTTGATTCATTGTGTTAATAACATAGATGGGTCCAATCTTCCCAAAGTGCAGGGTAGACCCCTTCTTGGTCTTTTCTAAACATCATTAAAAAATCATGAAAATACTATGCCTAAAACTGGTTTTATATTTGACCTTTTTAATCCAGAAAATGGGGGCTTCCCAGGTGGCACCGTAGTAAAGAATATGCCTGCCAATGCAGGAGGTGAAAGAAACTTGGGTTTGATCCCTGGGTCGGGAAGAGCCCCTGGAGGAGGAAATGACAACCCACTCCAGTATTCTTGCCTGGAAAATTCCATTGACAAAGGAGCCTGGTGGCCTATAGTTCATGGGGTTGCAAAGAGTCAGACACGATTGAGAATGCATGTATCATGCATCATTGTCCAGAAAATTATCCACTTAAACTCTCTTTTTTCTAAGGGTGTATCATTTAAAAATAATTATTCTTACTAAGGCAGAGATTTTGACATAAAAATGTTCACAACAAATGTAGCAAAACTTTATTACAAATAATAGTTTGATTTTGCCAGGAAAACAGTGCTATAGATGCAAGGGAACTCATATTGCTTTTGAGGCTGTACAAGATAGATGGTCAAAACACTTAGGTTCCTATCTCCTTTTGAAATGGTTTCTTGTGTTTTTTATTTTTATTTTTTAATTTCATTCAATCTACACTGTTTTGCATATCAAGAAAGGTATATTCTGAATATTCTGTGAATTATACCTTATGTGGATAACTAATTTTTAAAGAATCGGAACAAAATAACTAGCCTAACATAAATGTATTCTGAAAATAATTTAATTATTTTGCTGAGGAAATATTTTACTGAGCTGGAGGCTAATCCAGAGAGATGAAAGCCATCACTGAGGTAAAGATAGATAATAAGGGATTGGACTGAATCCAAAGCCACCTAATGACCTACCCTAGAAACTGGTTTTGAAAATAAATCACAGATACTAAGCTGTTACTCCTACATTTCTTTAATTTCACCAGAGTACTATGAAAAAGTTCTGATTACATTTTCTCATCATTCTTTTGAACCACAGATAAAGAGGACTGTTCGTTTTAATTTTTTGGCTGCCATTATCCAGTCCAGGGGAGTTTCCCAGGTGGTGCTAGTGGTAAAGAACCCACTTGGAATGCAGGACATAGAAGAGATGGAGGTTCCATCCCTGGGCTGGAAAGATCCCCTGGAGGAGGGCATAGCAACCCACTCTAGTATTCTTGCCTGGAGAATTCCATGGACAGAGGAGCCTGACGGGCTACAGTCCATGGGGTCACAAAGAGTCGGACGCGACTGAAGCAACTTAGCACGGGTGCATCCAGACCAGACCATGGATTCCAGGGTGTTATTCAGAAACTTCATCTCTCCCCACTTCTTTTCATGAAATGGCTCTCTAATTCCACATTGAATAGCAGATAGACTCAGTTTTTTTCTGTACTTGGTTTTATTTTTTATTGTGCTGACACAGGGAATCATAATGAGATTCCACTAATTTTCACACAAAATTCTTCTCCCAAAGTGCTGTATTGACTACGCAGGAGCAGTTCATAAATAAGCAAATATATGGCAACCCACTCCAGTATTCTTGCCTGGAGCATCCCATGGACAGAGGAGCCTGGTGGGCTACAGTCCATGGGGTCACAAAGAGTCAGACAACTGAAGTGACTTAGCATGCATGCATGGATGGGCTTAATCAGCTTTGAATAAGGTTAGCAGTAAGATAATAAACTTTATTTTCATTATTGCAAGTCCAGGGGTAAGTGTTTGCCGTTGACTGCAAGTGAAGATTTAAATGTAAATCTTCACTTGCAGTCGGTGGCAAGTATGTATTGTCAGCACCTACCTTCTCTTACCTAGAATGACCTAAAAGGCCACTAGGTGAAGAAAAAGCAATAAGAGAAAAGAAAAGCATGCAAATTGTAAAGGAAAGTTCAAGTCCTGTATAAAACATGTTCTTTTCTAAGTAGAACTAAAAACAACTGTGCTTAGATATGATAAGTTCCCTTCCAGATTCTGGAAATGGTAGTTTCTACGTGTCCTACAAAGAAAGAGATCAAATATATCATCTAAAACTATTCATTACATTATACAATTAAACTTTACATTTGTAGACCTGGAAAGAGCCTTTACCATGCATATTAATACTGTATCAAATTGTTGCTAATGGTTTGGGAGGCCCACCTTTTGGAGAGGAAACAGCAGGGCCTGATAAGGATGAACTGTTAATTCAACATCCCAACAGCTAGGGCACTCTTTAAATAATGTCCTCAAGGGAACAAAGCAGCTTGTCCCAGTTTTCCACGACAACAACAACAACAACAAAACGTTCAAAGGGTTGCTATTCACATAGAAATGTATTTAAATAAAGGTCAGAAACTCAGAGACTGCTGTGTCAGAGCGGAGGCTGACTGTGGGATGGGTTTAATCCACCACTGTACTGTAGAAGTCAAGGCCCTGGCAGAGGCCCCTCCCACAAGCTGGCCACCCAGGGGTCTTGCAGTGCTTCTGGGAGGGCACTCAGAGATGAGGGCTTGTCAGATCTTTTTCCTTTCACCAAGCCGGAAGGTACACACGCCGGAGAGAATGCTTTGCTCCTCCAAAGCTTCACAGTCCTCATAATGTGGGGAGGAACGCTTCCATTCTCTCAGAGGAGTCACAGAGGCTGGGAGTCACAGTGACAGGCAACAGAGACCCGCCCCCTCCACCAGGCCTGCCTTGTCGGTGTGGTTCCTCTGACTCCCCACCCCACTGGGCTCAGGTTAGATCACACGCCCATCCTTCCTTGCTTCAGGAGGTGACTGCCATTTCTAGATTTCTTCCCAGCACGTTTTTTTATTCCAAGAGACAAAGGGATAGCTGGCTGACCATGAACTGAAACATCTCCCCGGATCGTCATTTATAATGTGATCTCTCTGTCTCTTCTCCCTTTCTCAAAAAAAATCACTTTCTGAGAATGGGTCCGGGGGGGGGGGGGGGGGGGAAGCATCGCATTCCTCACATGGCTTTTAAGTGCCACGTGAAATGAGAGTCTGCTTCCGCTGCCCCTGGATGGGTCAAGGCTATGCATTTCAGATGAAGTCGCTTTCTTTTTTCCTTTGAACCTTATCTGTTTGGGAGAAACAGCCCAAGAAGCAGCATCTTGAAACACACTTGTTTGATTTTGTTTCCACAGTACCACCAACAGCCTCATTCAAACTGCTCAGTGCCTAAATACATACACTTTGGGTCACCCTCAGTATTATACACAGACTCAAAACATTCACCAGAGGGAAAGAAGACTTACCAATTTGTAAGAAAATGAGAAGTCATGTCATCGAGTTAAAATGATTCTAACAGTGCGTGCACTCTATTGTTTCAGACTAGAAGAGTGAAATGAAGTTCGTAGATCTGTCATTTTAAATTAGATAGTATTCTGAAAGTAATAGTAAATCTAAAATATTGGGGGAAGGATATTTAGAGAAGATATTTAATTGTGAAATGTTGAATAAGGATGCAAGTTGTCATCTGTTCATTTCTACCATTATCTCCCAAGGCCACTTGGAAGGTCACTTTCCCCAAACCTTCTCAGCCTCAGTTGCCATAAACTCTTCCATAGACATTTGAGGCTCACAATGGGCTTTTGTCTCAAAGTAGGTGATCTTCAGGAGGTGAAAAGTACTCTTGGAATATTTACATTGTAAATAGATACCTTGGATTTAGCAATTGATCTGGGGGCCAGTTGTGAGCTCTGTCGTTGAATTGCCAGTGACAGATTCGGAGCCTCCAACCCCACCTCCAGAAAATGATACAGAGCTGGGTAGCAAAGGTGGTTTTTAGAAAACTCAGCCAATTTCAGCTGAATGTATCACCTGTACGTGTCAGAATTATTGGATTAGCAGAGACCTGGAAGTCTCTGCTTTCGAGGGACCTATATCTACTGGTCTTTTACTTGGATGGCCTTTTATTATTTTCAAGGCATGATTTTGGACACAGTGTCACATCCTAATTTAGGAGCTTGTGGAGAGGTAGAAAAGGTATCATTGGACAGATGAGAAAACAAATATTAAGACTGAACTGTGAGCTTGTCCAAAGTTAAATGGCAGGTAGGAACTAACTGAGTGTCATCATTTTCTCTTCTTACCACAATTGAGGATAGTAAGAATACGATTCAGGCATGGGTTCCTCTCTGTCCTCTGTTACTGACTAGCTGTGAACCCTGAGTAAATCACAGTTTCTTTGTAGATCAGTTTCCTCATCTGCAAAATGGGAATGATAATTCCACTCTGCCACCCCTACAAACTAGTTTGTGTGATGAAGAGCAACACAAAATGCACAGCCCCTACCTTCTTACTGATGCCAGAAAAAGAAGATGTAAAATCATTACTACCAAAAGATAGGAAAATTGAGACCGGATGGTATAAGAGGTATAAGTCCTGGCTTATCTTCTAATTAGATACATTTATTTTTGCCATGTCGATCAGCATCTTTGTTCTTAGTTTCCTCAGCTAGACTTAGGAGGTCTTACCAGAACATCTTGAATATTTCTTTCCATTCAGTCCACACGATTCTTTCCTATGCACCATGCTGTCTCTGGGAGAAAGTCGCTCTGTTTGCCACCCCAGAAACTATACAGTCCATGGAATTCTCCAGGCCAGAATACTGGAGTGGGTAGCCATTCCCTTCTCCAGGATGTTGTCTCTGAGATGCTGCTATTTTCCCTACAGCTGAGTGGCTAGGGCACTTCTCTGCTGTATAAGGCATGGTGTTACTACCAGATCAGTGGGACACGTTTGCAATCCTGCTGTGATTCTCTCTTTTTTTCAAAAGATCCTTAGGAGCCTATAGCAGCCTAATGGAATTAAAATCACCAAAGTGTAATGAGGAGTGGGAATCTCATTATTTTAAGAAATACTAAGAGCTTGTCCCATGGCCTCCTCTGAGGAGTCCCTGAGATCGTTAACTGGCTTGACTGCCGCTAGGGCAGCCCTCTCAGAGGGTCCCTCCTTCTTGGGGATCATTAGTGCCGCTCAGCTACAGCCACAGGGCCACTGTCAGCCCCTCAAGGAATCAGTCACTTAATTAGATTTGAGGAATTGAAGGAAAGGCAAGTTGTCAAGGTAAAATGCAGTGCAGAGGTTAGGGAAAGGGAAAGCCAGGGTTCAGAGGATGTTTTTTGCATCAGCATTTCACTACATCTGATGCAAGGAAACCTGGAAATTTACAACCAAATGGTCCAATGCCATAAAGAGCTAGGAAGAGCATCTTTGCTGGATTTGAGGAAAGAGAGTCATCCATCGGAGGGATCATTCTCCCTCAGGCTGCTTCCCTCGCGCCCACACGGACTAGGCAGAAGCTGGCTGGGACTTCTCCAGTCATGGACGAGAGGGTGGTAGAGACACACGGCACCCACACCCACGCCTGGAGCCTGCAGAATCACACACCTTCCCTCCCAGGGTGCCTGCCTGGCTCCGTCCACTTTGTTTCCGGCTTTCCTCACAGGGACCACATAAGGAGGGGAACATGGCCAAGAGCATTACTTTCCCTGCAGCCATTCACACACTTCACACATATATACACGCACCTCTCGCCTCACACACCACACATATACACACACACACCACATATACACACACACCTCCCCCTCACACACCACACACATACACACACACACCACATACACACACACACACCACACTACAACCATACCCCCATACATACCCCACATCCCACATACACCATACCACACACACATACACACCACACGTACCCCCCCACACCACACATATACACACGTACCTCCCGCCTCACACACCACACACATACACACACACACCCACCACATACACACACACACCACACTACAACCATACCCCCATACATACCCCACATCCCCCACACACCATCCCACACATACATACACACACACCACACGTACCCCCACACCCACACACACCCATACACATCACACCACACACCACACGTACCCCCCACACACACACCACACATACTGCACACGCACCTCCCCCCTCAAACACCACACATATACACACACACAGCACACTACAACCATACCCCCATACATACCCCACATCCCCCACACACCATCCCACACATACATACACACACACTGCACGTACCCCCACACCCACACACACCCATACACATCACACCACACACCACACGCACCTCCCCCCTCAAACACCACACATATACACACACAGCACATGCACACACACACCACACTACAACCATACCCCCCATATATACCCCACATCCCCCACACACCATCCCACACACACATACACACACAAACCTCACGTACCCCCACACCCACACCACACATATACACATGCACCTCCCGCCTCACACACCACACACATACACACACACACCACATACACACACACACCACACTACAACCATACCCTCCATATATACCCCACATCCCACACACACACACATGTACCCCCACACCCACACACACCCATACACATCACACCACACACCACACGTACCCCCACACCCACACACACCCATACACATCACACCACACACCACACGTACCCCCACACCCACACACACCCATACACATCACACCACACACCACACGTACCCCCACACCCACACACACCCATCCACATCACACCACACACCACACATACCCCCCACCACACATACTGCACACACACATCACACATACCCCCCACACATACCACACACCACATACACATACACCCCACACACAGATGAACCTCCCCCCACACACACACACTGAGTTCATTTTGGCCCAATTTTAACAATTCAGAGTGCTTCCCTATCTATTATCTTGATCCCTGCATGACACAGTGTGCAGTTAGGGCAGTACTACGCTATTCTACAGATGAGAAAAATGAAGCTCAGAAGCTAGGCAATTTGTCTAACTTCCCAAAGATAAAGGAGAATTCAGGCCTCAAACTTAAGGCTCTTGACAGCAAACCTAGTACTCTTTCTACTATTAAGAGGAAGTCCAACTTTTATCAATCTAAAGGTTTTTATTCAGTGCCTAAAATATGCAGAACAGAGTAGAGAGGTAGACCTAACAGGAAACAAATATGCAGGAATGGCCCCCGATCCCAAAGAGATATGTTTTTATAAACAAGTCAGCAAAGTATGAAAAGCCAGCTTACATGTGCAGTGGTTCTCCAAAGCATGCTAGAAGGAAATACTGGTCAAAAAAAGTTGTGCTGGTGGGCTGGACAGTGCAGGGAATTCATTTTCTGGAGGAGGAAGGTTTGCAGCTAACTTTTGGGGTCCTATTCTCAGAGCAGGCTTGGAGCATCTGTTGAAATCTCAGCAGATGGAACACACCAGAAATGTACTTTCCTTTTTATTTTGGAGAAACCTGGCACCTAGGGTACTATGAGATCAAATAAAAGTGCATTTTTATATCATCATTTGTAACAAAAGTCAGGAACATTACTTGTTCCTGGCAAAGTGACTTCATTTTTTTCCCTCCCTGGTGGATTTTTATAATTAAGCCTTGCTGAAATGAAAACTGGAAATGAGAGTCAATGTGACTTCTTTCTGAATAATGCACTCAGTTGTCTGGGGTTTTTTTTTTTGTTTTTGCAGTGTCAAAGGACACCTGGTACCTGCCGCCTTTGCTTGGAAACTGAGAAGTTGTGTTGTGCTGCAGTGTTTGCTGATGCTATCACGACAGAAGGAATGCTGATTCTGTCCCTTTTAACGCCTGTGTGAAACTGACTTTTCATACACTGTGCATTCTGTGACCTTCCATAAAGATGTCTGAACCTGACTCTTCCTCTGCGTTCTCGGGGAGTGTGGAGAATGGAACTTTCCTCCAGCTGTTTCCCACATCCCTGTCCACATCGGTGGACCCGTCCTCGGGCCACCTGTCAAATGTCTACATCTATGTGTCCATATTCCTCAGCCTGTTAGCCTTTCTGCTCCTGCTTTTAATCATCGCCCTCCAGAGGCTCAAAAATATCATCTCCTCCAGTTCCTCCTACCCGGAGTATCCAAGCGACGCTGGGAGTTCTTTCACCAACTTGGAAGTCTGCAGTATTTCCTCACAAAGGTCCACTTTTTCAAACCTTTCCTCCTGAATGGAATAATCTTTCAGTGCCGTGGTCACTGAAGTTTTCCCTCAGGGGAAGTATCACAGGAAGCAGGCACCTCAGGAAAGAAATGCCCATTTTGTTCTTTTTCCCCAGTTAGACCTTGTTCTCCTCCTCCTTCAGCCCTGATTTCTTTTTCTGTTCATGATGCTTTTAGTGTGAATGTAGGAGTTGATGCTGACAGAAATGCTTGCATGGTGAAGAATTTCACCCAGATCGCTTGATGAACCTGGAGCTGGCTTCTTGGTGGGGCAGGCCAACCTGTTGGACACCGGAGGCCTAACTCACCTGAGACGGCCTCGCAGAGGAAGCTGAATCAGGGCTCTGCACTTTTGTTTCTCTTACAAAACCATGAAACCAACGGAGCCAGCAGAAACTGGCAAAGTGAAGTCTGAGCTATGTAGAAGATATTTTACATATTGAAAAGATAAAGTGAAAAGCACCAAGTTTTAAAAAAAAATGTCAGTTTAGATTTCATGTATAACATCTCTACAACCAGAGGCAAAAATATGCTAAGTGTTTTATTTCATTTCACTTTAACCAATGAAAACCACATTTATTGATGAATTAAGTCATATATGGAGAAGTTCTGGAAGACTTTAACTTTTAATAGCAAGACAAATATGTATTATGATGCCATTTGTAACATATTTCTGCCTCTTGGGGTTTTTTTCCTACTTATGTTATAGTCTTAATGACTCTATGTTTGTGGAATTCTTTGTGATAATTGCTGTTGCTATTACTAAGACAGGCACCAGAACAGACACTGGAAATTTTTATTTTGTATCTATAATTTCCATCAGTGGGAATCATACATATGGAAAATACTCATTTAGTTGTATTTTGCACAGTAATAACTCCTCGTGGTTGTGAAAGTATGTTCCTTTATTCAGTTTCACAGTCTTCATAAGCTCAGTGCAGAATTATATTGACTTCAAGATGTCAGATGTCTGTTCACTCACGAGGTTGCAAAACTTTGAAGACTCCATTGCTAAATATTTATGTTGTTATATACTCTGTGAATGTTACATGTCTCTGATAATTCACTGTTGTGTGTTACCATAAGACTCTACATTAGGATTCCAGGATGCGGATTTATGTTTAAAATTATAAACACTCACATTGGGTAGGGGGCTGCTTTACTGTGGTCAGCCAAGCACGCTTGAACTTGGGGCTTTGTGCATGAAAGGAGGCACTCTCGAGAGCATAGACATGGAATATGGAGGGACTCAAGTTGCCCAAAAAAAAACTAACAAAGCAAGCAAAGAGTAGCTTTGCTACTTTGCAGCTTCTTAAGAGTAAGAATTTTAATAAAATTTTTGAAATCAGTGGTCCACCATGTAAACACTAAATGTATTCATCCTGCAAAGCCCCTGCATCAGCATGGCCCCATCTGCCCAGGGCAACTGGACACTTCTTATCCAAAATATTTAATAATCTGGAGTGGTGGGGCCTTCAAGCCACCCTTTGGTTTGGTTGCGTGGCTTCTGGAGTGGGATAAAGAATGCACCATTTTTACAGAGCATACCTTTGTCATTCTAAAATGCTGAGAGAGATGCAAATTCACAGTGAGGATCAGAAGGTGTTTGTTTGTTTGTTTGTTTTTAAATCCATAAGCCTCGCTGAAATCCAACCATATCAGAAGGTTTATGTATCAAAAATCTCCCCAAACACTAAAAGACCTGCACAGAGTTGCAGCCCTGAAACATATAATGAGTGAAAATTTCCCGTTTGCTGTCATTTAAAGCACAGCAGTGTGTTACAATGTTATTATGTAGTATAAATGCTGGACTGGAAAAACTCTGCTATTTTAGACCATTATTAGCATTCTCAGTGTGTGTGTGTGTGTGTGTGTGTGTGTGTGTGTCCGTACACAACACAGAATATATAATATATATATATATATATATTCACACCCTTCCCAATTAAGAGTTGTGTGAAAGCTGCACAGGATTACAGAGGCATCTATATTATCACTTCTGCTCTTTGATTAATCTTGTGCTATTTTGGTTACCAAGGAAGAAAGGACTCCGATGAACTGATTTTAAAAAATAAAGGAGCAAATTTGCCACATGACAGTATAATCTGCAAATGATCTGCTCTAAGGGGGTAACTTTACACTGTTTCCTTCTGGGAGAGATCTAAAGGCTTCTAGGACTAAAACTAAATTTTTTTTTTTTTTTTAATATTCAGGCACATTCCTCCCTTCCCCTCCCACCCAACCCCCCTCCACGATGGTTTCAGCTCTCAAGGTTAGTGATTGGGAGCAACATTTAAAGACATAAAATAGGGTTTGTCACTCCCAGCTTGTCAGGATAACACACTGTACAACCTGAGATGAATTTGTGTTAAGAAGTTCAGGAAGGTTGGAAGACTGGTTTATAAATAAAGAAATCAAGCCCACTGGAAGCCTGGCTCTTCTCTTGTTTGTTCTCAGTGAGGCAGCCCACAAGCTTCTCTCCTGGGAAAGCTTTTTCCTTCGAGTCCTCGCTGAAGCAGGATCAATAAAGAGTGGTCAAAACGTCAGCCTCTCCCTACCTCTGAAGGGTCCCTTCCCTCTGGGGCAGTGAGTTCCAAAAGTCCCTGATAAGAAGAATCACCTGGATGCTTGGGAAATATTCAGGAAAGATTCCCAGGCCATAGTCCAGACCTCAGGAGGGAGCCAGAGAAGCGGTATTTTTAACAAGGACCCTGGGTGATGCTCATGGTCAGTGAGACACATTGTGGTGGAGGAAAGTGAAAGTGTTAGTCACTCAGCTGTGTCCAACTCTTTGAGACCCCATAGACTATAGCCTGCCAGGCTCCTCTGTCCATGGGATTCTCCAGGCAAGAATCCTGGAGGGATTGAACATGGGGCTCCTGCATTGCAGGTGAATTCTTTACCATCTGAGCCACCAGGAAGCCCAGGGTCACATATATTGCCTGAGCGTATTTGTGGAGACCAGGGAGGTCTTCCCTCTGGACTACTGCCTAGGTAACTGCTGTTTCTCTGGGAGAAGTATCCCCTTCCCCCACACACAGCTCACAGCTCCACCCATGAGGGAGGTGCTGAACTCCAGGCCACCCTCCCCAGTGGAAAACTGCTGTTATCACATTGGGCTCCCGGGAAGGGGGGTGTGAGAAAAGCACCTCTTTCACAAGATTGTGTGCCTATAACAGACTAGGTTAGAGGATGGGGGTCACTGACGAGATTTATCAAATGACAAAACATGTTTTTCACGGTATCCTAACTAGATTATCCCCACAATCCAAAAGAAAGCAATAGCGTATGAATGAACCAGTGAATGAAAGTGAGACATTCTCCAAGAAAATGCCAGTGTCTAGACGGTCTGCCGTCTAGGTCTGCTGCTTAAGGTTTGCTGTTCCCCACCCAAGACTCCCACTTCAAACCAACACCAGGCCCACTGTCCTTCAAGAAGCCCTCTAGGAACCGTCCTACCTAGCAGAGCACAGAGAACTCACACTTCAGCACTGCATTTCCCAGGGCCTGAGTAACTCAGGACAGAACAAGGTGTGTGGAGGGGGTGGGGGGCAGTTCCAGTGGGTGGTTGGGGGGAGGCTGAAGGGGAAGAGTCCGACAGGAGCTCTGGGGCTCCCAGGGCTCTCTTCAGGCTGTCCCCTGAGAGGACAACTGTGCTCTCTCTTCTGGTCACCAGTGGGCAGCTCTCAGAATCCTCTGTGTATGTGTGTAGCACACAAATCTCCCAGGAACAAACAACAATTTTCAGTGTTCAAAGTTTACACGTCATTTTTCACCATCTGCTGACTTCACTATAACCCTGCCCTCAACGGCCAGCAGCACACACTAGTTCTTCCTTATTCATTCTTTAACTTCAAAGCCATGCCTCAACATCTGTATTTTGTAAGAGATGATTTCTAGCACCACTCCTTTCATTACAACAGAGCTCACTGACCCGTGAATTCACTCCACATCTGACCATGTAGAGACCTCATCAAACAACTGCAAGTACTGACCACTTTTCTTTATCTTGTGTATGTGCTCAGTTGTGTCTGACTCTTCAGGACCCCACTGACAGTAGCCATGCTAAGCTCCTCTGTTCATGAAATTTTCCAGGCAAGAATACTGGAGTGGGTTGCCACTTCCTCCTCCAGGGGATCTTTCTGACTCAGGGATTGAACCTGCGACTGTGCAAAGGCAGATGGATTCTTTACCACTAGGGCTTAGATATGATCCATTCTGAGGGATGCTGTGTGCCATCCTGAACACTGTAGGGAGACATCATTATCATCAGTTCAGTTCAGTCACTCAGTCGTGTCCGACTCTTTGCGACCCCATGAGCCTCAGCACGCCAGGCCTTTCTGTCCATCACCAACTCCCAGAGTCCACCCAAACCCTTGTCCATTGAGTTGGTGATGCCATCCAACCATCTCATCCTCTGTCATCCCCTTCTCCTCCCACCTTCAATCTTTCCCAGCATCAGGGTCTTTTCCAATGAGTCAACTCTTACATCAGGTGGCCAAAGTATTGGAGTTTCAGCTTCAACATCAGTCCTTCCAATGAACACCCTGCTCTGATCTACTTTAGGATGGACTGGTTGGATCTCTCTGCAGTCCAAGGGACTCTCAAGAATCTTCTCCAACACCACAGTTCAAAAGCATCCATTCTTTGGTGCTCAGTTTTCTTTATAGTCCAACTCTCACATCTACACATGACCACTGGAAAAACCATAGCCTTGACTAGATGGACCTTTGTTGACAAAATAATGTCTCTGCTTTTTAGTATGCTGTCTAGATTGGTCATAACTTTCCCTCCAAGGGGTAAGCGTCTTTTAACTTCATGGCTGTGATCACCATCTGCAGTGATTTTGGAGCCCCAAAAAATAAAGTCTGACACTGTTTCCACTGTTTCCCCATCTATTTGCCATGAAGTGATGGGACTGGATGCCATGATCTTAGTTTTCTGAATGTTGAGCTTTAAGCCAACTTTTTCACTCTCTTTTTCATTTTCATTATCATCAGGTATTTATTAAATAAACAAATAAGACCATTGGTAGCAGGTATAGCAGAGAGATATCTTTCCTTCCTTCAGGAGGCTTATAATTTAGTGAAGAAGATACAGAAACAAATAAAAAAACAGTATGTGTAATCACAATTACTATTAATACTACAAAGAGAATGAAATGGTGAAATGATAGATAAGAAGGGAAACTCACTTAAGATATGGTGGTCAGGGACAGCCTTTTTGATGAGATCACATATGAGCACAGAAGCATGCTGGGAAGAGTATTTTTTCAGTGGGAGCAGTGTGTGCAAAGGCCCTGTGACAGGAAAAGTCTCAGCTCCTATGAAGCTGGAGTGGTGGGCAGGGGCAGATTATGCAGGCCTAGAAGGTTATAGGGGCTTCCCAGGTGGCACTAGTGGTAAAGAACTGGACTCTCAATGCAGGAGACTAAGAGACATGACTACCTGGGTCGGGAAGAGCCTCTGAGGAGGGCATAGCAACCCACTCCAGTATTTTTGCCTGGAGAATCCCAAGGACAGAGGAGCCTGGCGGGCTGCAGTCCATGGGGGTCTCAAAAATTTGGACACGACTGAAGTGACTTCGCACGCACACACAGAAAGGTATAGTAGGAATTTGGGTTTTATTCAGAGAGCAGGGGGAATCCATTGAAGGGTTTTAAGCTGAAAAGTTAAATCATTGAATTTATGTTTAAGAAAGTTTACTCTAGCTGCTTTGTGGAAAACAGACCAAAGATGGACAAAAAGTTCTATTCAGATCCTCCCTGAGTGGGGTATGGGAGTGGGTGGAGAGTAGGTCTTCCTGCTACAAATATCTGTTCATCTAGCCATGGAAACGGTCTTAGCTTAGAATGAGTGTTACCACACAACTCCCTTCCTCCTCCACACTCTCACCTCTCTCCCTCCCTCCCTCCTTCTCTCCTTCTCCCCCCACTTCTCCACTTTCTCAGATTCCCCTCCTCCCCACCCTTTCCCTCCAATCCTCTCTTTTGTCTGCACTTGACCCTTGTCTAAAGTCTTTCAGTCATTTTCAGTCAGGTAACTCTTACTTCAGTATTAATATCATGTGTGACTAATGTTCCAATAAAACTAATACCATAGTAAAACTGAAGTTTTTTAAAAATTTTGCTCCTTTTAAAATTCTATTGATGAAAGAGTTGTCATGCTTTATCTACTATATGGCTTATTCCTTATGACTCTAGCCTCTGGCAAATAGTTGACATTTTTGGATAGTTTATCCGCAGTTATCTACCTGACCTGTTTAACTCACTCTACGTGTCATGGAACACAGGCAAATGTAGATTCAGGTAGAAGAGGTTCAAATCCCTGAGCCTTAAATATTACCTCTGTGACCTCTAGCAACCTCTCTGAACCTCCAAGATCTTAATGACACAAAGAGAATAGTAACTTCACTGGTGGCTCAGACAGTGAAGAATTTGCCTGCAATGCAGGAGACCTGGGTTCAATCCCTGGGTCAGGAAGATCCCCTGGAGAAGGGAATGGCTACCCACTCCAGTATTTCAGCCTGGAGAATTTCATGGACAGGGGAGGCTGGCAGGCTACAATCCATGGGGTTGCAAAGAGTTGGACATGACTGAGCAACTAACACTTATATCACACTTACAGGATGTAAAAATTAAGTAGAAATGGTATATAAACCATCTAACATCACATTGCTTAATATGTGGTGATTAATACTGTACATGCAAATATCAGGCAAATATTGTGTAGAACTTTTGGCTCCTAAAGGCTCAAATTTTTCCATTTCTTTCTGCCTACTATCTGTTCTCCCTACCTTCATGAATTTAATTCCACTTTCTCTTTTTTTCATTTATTTGTCCCTTGCTATGCTGCTGTCATCTTGCTTCCCCAACTCCCTCTCTAAGCTCGCGTGGCCTCAGCGAAGACACACGAGGGACAGAACTCATGCTGCTGTTTCCCTCAACATCCCTGTTGACTTACTCCAGCCTATCCCCTTCCCAAGGTCTGCGGGCTCTGGGGACAGAGTCCTGTGTCAGGATGTGAGTGATAATGGTGGAGAGACAGGTTGAGGATGAAGCCTGCTGGTGATCAGGAATTTGGGGTTACAGTCAAACTTGCAGTCATCCTAGGAATGTCAGGGTGGGATGAGATGGCACCTGGAGATGTCAGGCAACCGGGAGGCCCCTGCATATTTGCCCAGATCATCCGGGGCTCCTGGTGAACCAGCTCCTCTGGATTCCCAGATGCTCTGTTTAGCTGCACAGCGTATCATCGGTTCCCAGACTGTCCTTATATTTTGAGGAGTCTTTGCGCTGCTTCTCCCTGGCATTCAAGAGTGTAAACTTACTGAAGAGTTTTTGCACACTGTGACTTCCGGATTATCATATTTCAAAAAAAGTAGTTTACAGTTTCTTTATAACAAAATCCACTCAACCCCAAACCTATAATAACTTTAATAATTCAGAAGCTAACTCATGATCTCCCCATGACCAGAATGATCATCACGAACATTATTGTTTTGCTCTGTAGGTATAAATGCCAGTCTAGGGAGTTCTGGTTAATAAAATGCCAGATTCATTTGCTTACTACAACAACATTGTAATAATATTAAGAGTATCTAAACATGCTTACTACTGGCAATAAAAGTAAATTTATTTAGCTCAATTCCATTATTGAAGCAGGAATAATAATAATGACAAATAACGTTAATTGCCAACACACAGTCACTATTGTTATACACGTCACTTTTTAAAGCATCTTATGTATTCACTCCAAACAGTTCTTGCAGTAGATACTATCATTATTCCCATTCTACAGATGAGGAAACTGACAAAGTCACAAAGCTAGTGAGTGCAGAATCAGGACTTCAACCCCAGAAAAATCAGTCTCTAAGTTCTGCAACTACTGCTCTTTACTCCTCTCATCCTTTCATTCAGAAATTGTCATTTTTAATAGATATATTTGGAAAAACATTTACTCACAAAGGTGGCTAAGGAATAATTATATATCCAAATATTAAACTTCACAACATGCCACAGGCCAGTATAAACGTGAACCTGCTGAAAATGGAGAGAAGGTCACTCTCTTATCTAACTATAAACATAGGTCCCACACAGGCTCCTTTCTCATGGACGTGCCCGCGCTGGGGCCAGGAACGCTGAGCAAGGGTCCGGCTACAGAGTGTGGACACAAAGATGTCTCAGCTCCACAGCAGCTGGCAGTGGGGGACACACACAGAGCCCCTCCATGGGGCAGACTCGTTTCTGATGAAAAGAAGAAATGTTCATGCCTTCAGCAAATATTTATTGCCCACCTACTATATGCCAGGATTGTTCTTTGCTCTTAGGGTTTAACAGTAATCAAAATAGACCAAAACTCTTCAAGGAGTTTGTATTCTAGTAGAGAAGACAGACAATAGCATAATATATAAGTAAAATACATTGTAGGCCAGATAATTTAAGTGCACAGGAGAAAAAATAAAGTAGGAAAAACAGATAGAAAGAACTGAGTGTAATTGAAAGTAATTGAAAGGTGGAAAGGGAGACCTTTGTGAGATGTGACTTGAGTTGCATAGAGCATCTTTTGGGCTCTCTTTGCCCTAAAATGAAATTGCATCCCAAAGGACGATCATCTAAAGATCACAGTGTAAAAACAGTTATTGAATCTCTGTCATTTCAGTCACTCAGAGTCAGCAAACATAAAACCACAAATCAAAACAGAGTTTTCACAGATTTACCTGGGAAAGAAAAGAAATAGAAAAAAATAATCCCTCACACACTGAGTTGACTTCATTTTCCTCTGTCTTCCATCTATTGATTGGGTCTATATGCTCTGCTTATTCACCCAAAGGATACATGAATCAAGATGACTGGTTGGAACATTAAAAATTACATTAACCATTTGCTTTTGCTTTCCAGTTCCAAAGGTTTGGTGATTGCTTTTTGTTTGTTTGTTTTTTACTTCATAGACTTTGGTGTCTATGCACACTTTGGTGTCATGCACACTTGGGTGTCATGCCAACCCAGCCTCAGCTAAATGGTCAGGGGTAGGAACAAATTGCTTTTAGAATTTACAAAGCTCTACTGGAAGTAAGTATAACGTACAGCAGACACAGAAGAAGAAGCCTGTTGCAAGTTGAGGACGCCTGAGCCAGCTCTTGGCCATGTTGATGGGCACTTAGATGGCATTTCTGCAGCAGCAACAAGGTCAAAGACCTGGTGGTCAAGAGGGCTCAGTCTGTGTGAGGAATCACACAGCCTTCCTTGCTGCTGGCCGACATTGAACCTGCGAGAAGGCAGATCAGCACAGGACCAACTTCCAAGGTGTTTAGGTCCTCCCACATGGACTGTATAGCCCATGGGGTTGCAAAGAGTCACACGACTGAGTGACTTTCCTGCTGGTGCAGCATCTTAATTCCTTGTGTCCTGTGACTGAGTAGCACCTGGAGCTCAACACCTTCTGCAGCACTTTTACAGGGTGGAGAGAAAGTGAAAAAATATGAAAATGTTAGTCGCTCAGTCCTATCTGACCCTTTGTGACCCCATGGACTACAGCCCACCAGGCTCCTCTGCCCATGGAATTCTCCAGGCAAGAACACTGGAGTGGGTTGCCATTCCCTTCTCAGGATCTTCCTGATACAGGGGAGGTCTGAAGCCAGATCTCCTGCACTGCAGGTAGATTCTTCATTGTCTGAGCCACCAGGGGAGCTCCATGGGTGGAGAGAGGGAACCTGAAACACAAGATCAAGGACAAGTGGCCATGCATGAGGAGGACATTCTCCCCATCACCTACCCCCGTACACCTTCATCTCTGAGCATTTTAGGGTGAGCTTCCCTCTGGACCCTATGACAACAAAATTGCTAGTTCTGGCTCTGTGGGGCAGTGGTGAGAGATGGTCCCTATCAGCCAGGATAGAAACCATCATAGGGCCTCAACTGTCACGGGAGGCTGGGGCATTCCCCCAGTGGCTGGCGGCCTGCTAAAGACCCCTCATAAGCACAAGCAGGGGATTTGCATGACCATACCCTTCCCGAGTTTTTTGAAAGTTGGAATAATAGCATATATGAAAGTGCTTTGCAAACCTTAAAGTCTTTTTTTAATCCCCCAGCCATAGATGGCTTAGTAATGTTTGCAGAATGAACAAGGGAATGAAATACAGACCAACCATGCAGGAATAAATTCCCTGTGCTCCCAGAAGAAGGGCAGAGTGAGAACCCTGAAACCCATAAGACCTGATCACAATGGTTTCATGGGCACCATCCAAAAAATCAATAGCAGCGACCTGAATCAGAGACTCTCTAAGCATCTTTCTGTGTGTCTATTTCATCCTGGAAGCTCTAACAAATAATTTTTTGCTTAGAAAAGCCTGAAGAAAGAAATCAGGCTGGGTGATAGGTAACCACAGTTCAGCTCACTGAGTTTTTGAATTGAGAAGTTTAATAAAGTAGGGCATACCATATGCCGTGAAAATGTTCATGAGGACGTGAGGAAAGAAGCAATAAGCCAAAGAACCCAATAAATTGCTGAACAGGAAAAAGCATCTTATTCGGTTCAGTAAACCTGGCATCTTTGAGACTTTAAACTTCCCTTCTCTTCTGCTTGTGCTAGGGCAGTTTTCAATCAGCTATTCCATATAAATATCAGAGTCTTTCAAGCTTATTTGTACTTTTTGCTTCAGTGATCCTGCAGACAATTTATCCTACAGTTTATAAGGCTAAGTGAAATCCCCAGTTCTGCCTGAATTCTTTTTCCCCCTCTAGAGATTTTACTGCCTCCTGGTTTGGGTTGCCTCCAACTTGTGAGAATAGTGTATTCCACTGCATCCTTAAGAGTCCCTTGGACTGCAAGGAGATCAAACCAGTCTATCTGAAAGGAAATCAGTCCTGAATACTCATTGGAAGGACTGATGCTGAAGCTGAAACTCCAGTACTTTGGCCACCTGATGCGAAGAACGGACTCATTAGAAAAGACCCTGATGCTGGGCAAGATTGAAGGCAGAGGGAGAAGAGACCGACAGAGGATGAGATGGTTGGATGGCATCACCGACTCAATGGACATGAGTTTGAGTAAGCTGTGGGAGTTGGTGATGGACAGGGAAGTCTGGCATGCTGCAGTCCGTGGGGTCACAGAGAGTCAGACATGACTGAGCAACTGAACCGAACTAAACTGAATCCTTTCTCCCCACTTCCTTTGGATGCTGTCCTTCATTAACCACAAAGGTTCCTCTTCTCCAGTGAATCCACTGGCTTCTTCAGCTTCTCTCAGGAACAAGCAGACTCTCACTCAGGGATGTGTCTGCCATGTACTCAGAATCAGCAACACCTTCCGGCTTATTCTTCTGCAGTCTGGGCTACTTCAAATTGTCTGACTATAATCCCAGCAAAGCCAGTGTCCTAGAGACATTCATCAGTTCAGTTCAGTTCAATCCTGGAGAAGAGACTGGCAAATCACTTCAGTATTCTTGCCTTGAGAACCCCATGAACAATATGAAGAGACATTCATACTCTAGTCGATAAAAGTTTCTCCATAGGATCTGATATTCAATTATACTGCCATGAGAACGTATTGAAGGAGGAAATTGATTTATAACATCAATATGCATGGTCCAGTCATTTGTGATAGAGTTCACTACATGATACATGAAAAACATTTAGAATGATCAGCTTTGTTTTGGTGGTGGAATGGCTTTTTCTTACTCTTGGTACTACTTCTGTTCCAAAATATGACTAAAATATATGTGCATGCTAAGTCGCTTCAGTCATGTCTGACTCTTTGCGACCCCATGTAGCCTGCCACTGTAGCCTGCCAGGCACTTCTGTCTGTGGGATTATCCAGGCAAGAATACTGGAGTGGGTTGTCATTTCCTTCTCCAGGGGATCTTCCCAACCCAGGAATTGAATCTAGGTCTCTTACATCTCCTGCATTGGCAGGCAGGTTCTTTACCACCAGCGCCACCTGGGAAATATATGTAGAAATAGTTAACTCTAATCTTGATACCACTCTTTCCTTCTACATTAATGTCATGTTCATTATATAAAATTTGACACAATAATTTAGCCAAGGAATGTCACCATGTATCAGGAATAGCATTTTTTTAAGGCTGTCCTGACTATTCATTGGAAGGATTGATGCTGAAGCTGAAGCTCCAATACTCTGGCCACCTGATGTGAACAGCCAACTCATTGGAAAAAACCCTGATGCTGGGAAAGATTGAGGGCAGGAGAAGGGGACAACAAAGGATGAGATGGTCGGATGGCATCATCGACTCAATGCACATGGGTTTGAGCAAACTCCGGGACATAGTGAAGGACAGGGAAGCCTGGCATGCTGCAGTCCATGGGGTCTTGAAGAGTCAGACACGAATTAGCAACTGAACTTCTCCTTAAAATACACTCTCTTATTTCCTGGTCCTAACTTAAGTTAGGAGGAAGAGAGAAAATAGGAAGGTTGTCAAGACCTTGATGTAAAAGATCATATATATCTTATAGCTTTTCACTTAGATGTCAGCTCCTCCGTGGTCTTCTGTGACCCTCCCGGGCCAGGTCTGGTATCTCTTGTGGGTTTCATACTGTGCCCTGTTAGTAAATATATAGCACACATCACTGTATTAATTCATCTGTCTCCCCTCACACAAGATACTCTGAGCTTGCAAGTTACCCTCACAGCCACAGCGGCAGATGAGGTTCCCTCCATAAAGAGTCCACAAATGACTCAGTGTCATCTAAGAAAAATAGAATTCAATTTCCCTCATGCTCATCAGTATTTTCATACAGAATTCATTTAAAGTAGCAAACCAAATAAAGCTCATTTTAAAGTGCTTGTTTATGAGCTACACAACACCTCATAAAATAAGTGAAAACAGGGGGAAAAAAACCTTAAATGGTTCTCCCAGTCACTTAATTGCATAAAGCCCAGGTTAACTTCTTTCCAGTTTTTGCATTTCTCAATCCGCAGGCTCCCCAGGGCTTTGGATCTGTTCCTTCTAGCTTCTTTTGAGGCCAGAGGAGGAGTCGTACACACTCCACTCCGTGCCCTTGCTATGTACTGTGTGCCCCCAGCTTCACTGATTCTCTTTAGGGTCCACTTTCTTTTTGTCAAAGGAAACTCTGTGACTCAGCAGTTTACAATCTGTCTTCCTAAATAAGTAGTCCTTTTTGCTCAAAGCAAACATGATTAACCACTACCTACCACACAATTAAGTTAGAAAAACACTGAACAGATCTCTGTATAATGAGAAAATAGCTGCTTATAATTCACACATAGCTAGAATTAAAATTTTTTTCAGAGTGAGATGGCAATTCAGCCTCACTTGGCCATGTTGTCATAGTGAATGCTAAATGACAACAAAGAGTTCCTCATAAAGGAAATGTGCTACTCTGATTTCTTTCTCACAGGATAAAGATGCTATTTTACCAAAAAAACATGTATACCTTGGCATCTGGTACAATGCAAATTGATGAAAATATAAGACTCCATTAAAAATAAGGACATGAAAGCCTCTGGTTCACACAATATGCAGATTGAGAACTTTGGTGGACTTTAGAAAAGTGGGCTTCAGGTTGTGTTCTGAATGCATGGCGGTAGGTTTTATAGTTGGTCTGTTCTAATATGTGTGAAAAACACACCCTATGTAAGCCCCCTTATTGTTTACTGCAGTCATGGTATAGAGCTTATACTAAAGTTGTACCTCTTTGCACTTCCTCACAGTAGGAACACAGAAATCGGAAAGATTGGTAGCACTGACGATTCTTAAATACAGACTTAGAAGGTCTGCATATTTTAGGTCCCTGTTACATAGGTTCTGTGATTCATTAAACAATTTTTCCTCATAGAAAGTAAAGAAGAGGCAGACCCTGCTCTCAGACAGTCTTGTGGGGGTGGGCATGAGGGGAAGGAAAGAGGATAAAGAAGAAACAAACACAAGCTGAGTGTCTGCTGTGGGTCAGGCACTGTGTCAGATGTTATATATAACTTCACTTCACCGTCACAGTAACTCCATGTGGTTTTGACAACTAGCTCTGTCTGCCAGAGAAAGAAAGAGAGGCTCAGAGAGATCTGTGCCTTAAGATTACCATCCTGGTGGTGGCTGACTGCAGAGCAAGGTGATAAGAGCTATAGGAGCCAGACAAGGAGGCGGGTCCAGGTATCTGAGTGGTGATGATATTGTCAAGTGGGATAAGAAATTGGAAGATGGGAAGAAGGCTTGCAAAGTTGGATATAATGGATCTATAGATCCCAATTTTGATGTCTCTGTAGATGAGATCCTTTAGACGGTTGAAAACATGGGTCTGGAGTTGACGGGAATGCCAGGCTGAAGGCATGAATGAGATGCCTAGGGGTTCTGTACAAACTGAGAAGAAAGGAGGCTAATGACTGAACTTTGGGGTTAAAAGGCAAATAAAAGGTGATGAATCCACCAAGAAGATGAAGCCGGAGTTGTGAGAAACACAGGAACATGGTGTCGTGGAATAACAACTGTAGAGTAGAAATAGGTGTCCAGAGGGGGCTGCCTCAACCTTGACTTTCAGGATGAAAGAGCTTGGCAGTGTTATAGGGACAGCAAGCATCTGATGGAGTGGAGAGGCAGAAGATGGACTGGAAAGGGGACAGTCTTCTCACACTGAATGGCAATATCCATCCAACATGGTTTGTCTTTTCATCCCTTCACCTCCAGACTCAGCAACAGGCTGTGTAGAGTCTCAGAAATGTTTGCTGAATGACTGAATGAATGATTTAAATAATTCATACTTAAAAGATCCCAGAGAAGATGGGAGGAAATGAAATGCAGAGTGCAGAGATAGGGATCAACCCTGGTCAAGAGGAGGGTCACCTCTTCCTTTCAAACTGGAATCACGAGCACTGGGCATAATTAAGTAAGCTATCAAAACATAGCTTATCAGAGTTCCTGAATTTCACAGTTAGAAAATTCCATTAAAAATAAGTCTACTAAACTAAACTGAACTTTGATCATCAACAATGATTTTGTAGTAGATATGCCATTAATGGGGCTTCCCTGATAGCTCAGCTGGTAAACAATCTGCCTGCATGGCAGGAGACTCTGGTTCCACTCCTGGTTCAGGAAGATCCACTGGAGAAGGGATAGGCCACCCACTCAAGCATACTTGGGCTTCCCTTGTGACTCAGCTGGTAAAGAATATGCCCACAATGCGGGAGACCAGGGTTCAATCCCTGGGTTGGGAAGATCCCCTGGGGAAGGGAAAGGATACCCACTCCAGTATTCTGGCCTGGAGAATTCCATGGACTGTATAGTCCATGGGGTCACAAAGAGTCGGACATGGCCAAGCGACTTTCATTTTCATATTCATGCCATTAATAAAAGAACCTTCTCTTGATTTTTCACCAAGAATGGAAGAAGCCTTCCTTGGTTGATGGTTTAATGTTATGCTTGAAAGAGGAAACCGATGACTGAACATTGTAGAAATTATTTTGAAATATAATGAAGATTCTCACGCTGCTATAACATCGTCTGCATTTATGGATACATTAAAGATGAGATGCTTAAAAATAAGAATGAAATGTGGAAATTTGCTCTTCTAGCTTGGTGTTAATCCAAAGGATGAGGACAGAGACCACAGGAAGAAAAGAGAGAGAATGTTAAATTCTTTTTTAAAATACAATTGTACAGGCCTAGAATCCCATTACTGTGTCAAAAGGGATATAAACAAGTAGCAAATTCAGAAATCTCTTTGAAGGGCTTACCTTTCCCATCTGTGCCCGCCAAGTGCCATCCAAGGCGACCGGGTGACCCTGCCCCTCCCCCAGATAAGAGCACATGCTGCACCACACTGCCGTCTGTCGCAGAAACACCAGCCCTCACAGTTCCCTTTGGATCTGAGTTCTCTTCTGCTGGAGAAGGGATAGGCTACCCACTCCAGTGTTCTTGGGCTTCCCTTGGGGCTCAGCTGGTAAAGAATCTGCCTGCAATGCAGAAGACATGGGTTCAATCCCTGGGTTGGGAAGATCCCCTGGAGAAGGGAAAGGCTACCCACTCCAGTACTCTGGCCTGGAGAATTCCATGGACTGTATAGTCCATGGGGTCGCAAAGAGTCGGAGACGACTGAGCGACCTTCACTACTACTACTCTCTGACTCGGGAAGTCTGCATTTCCACACACACTGGCTTCTGTGTTCCACATGAAATAGCACATCTGTTCCTTGGCCAGGATTCCACTGACAGGAATGCAAAGCCAGCCATTTTCAAATGATGCGACTGTTCCCACAGGTTACAGAACACCAGAGAATTGTCACATGGTCCCAAATCATTCAGTGAATAAACTTGTTTTGCTCTTGTTTCCAGTTTCCTACTCAACCACCCATTTTCTCCCACCCTACTCCAGTCCCAACCAACATTTGGAAAATGTGCGTGTGCACTTGGTTACTTCAGTTGTGTCCAACTCTTTGTGAGTTTATGGACTGTAGCCCACCACGCTCCTCTGTCTGTGGGATTCTCCAGGTAAAAATACTGGAGTGGGTTGCCATGTCCTCCTCCAGGGGATCTTCCTGACCCAGGGAATGAACCAGCAACTCCTGTGTCTTCTGCATTGCAGGAGAATTCTTTACTGCTGAGCTACTGGGGAAGCCTAACTTGGATAATAAGAGATGAAAAAAGAATTTCCTGTCCTTCCATTCTCATTGTCCCTATGTGATCAACCAGAATTTGATAATTGCAATAACTTAGAAAACTACTATTTTCTCCCATGTCTGATTCAGTCTGTGTTACACTGTCAGATAAATCTCCCAAATATATATTTTATTTATCACTTTGAAGCCCTGCTCAAGAATCTACAAGGGTTCCTGCTGCCTTCTGTATTAAGTCTTAATTCCTTTGCACAGCTTTGAGACCCTAAGAATTTGGCTCCATTCCAGTTCAGTTCAGTCACTCAATTGTGTCTGACTCTCTGCGACCCCAAGAACTGCAGCACGCCAGGCCTCCGTGTCCATCAGCAACTGCCGGAGTCTATCCTAACCCATGTCCATTGAGTCAGGGATGCCATCCAACCATCTCATCCTCTGTCGTCCCCTTTTCCTCCTGCCCTCAATCTTTCCCAGCATCAGGGTCTTTTCAAATGAGTCAACTCTTTGCATCAGGTGGCCAAAGTACTGGAGCTTCAGCTTCAACATCAGTCCTTCCAATGAACACCCAGGACTGATCTCCTTTAGGATGGACTAGTTGGATCTCCCTGCAGTCCAAGGGACTTTCAAGAGTCTTCTCCAACACCACAGTTCAAAAGCATCAATTCTTTGGCACTCAGCTTTCTTTACAGTCCAACTCACATCCATACATGATCACTGGAAAAACCATAACCTTGACTAGATGGACCTTTGTTGACAAAGTAATGTCTCTGCCTTTTAATATACTGTCTAGGTTGGTCATAACTTTCCTTCCAAGGAGTAAGCATCTTTTAATTTCATGGCTGCAATCACCATCTGCAGTGATTTTGGAGCCCCCAAAAATAAAGTCAGCCACTGTTTCCACATCCATTTGCCATGAAGTGATGGGACCGGATGCCATGATCTTAGTTTTCTGAATGTTGAGCTTTAAGCCAACTTTTTCACTCTCCTCTTTCACTTTCATCAAGAGGCTCTTTAGTTCTTCTTCACTTTCTGCCATAAGGGTGGTGTCATCTGCATATCTGAGGTCATTGATATTTCTCCCAGCAATCTTGATTCCAGCTTGTGCTTGCTACTTGTTTATACTCCTATCCTCCCAGGGCCCCCTCCTCAAGGACAGAACCATTTTCCTCTCTGCTGTTGGAAGCCTAGCCTGTCCTATCTTCACTCCCCTACCAATTGATACAACAGAGGGAACGACAGAGGATCCTTCCCTCTCCAACCCCCCAACTCTTACTCCATCCCCCTCAGGATCAAGTTAAGCTCTGTGTCTTGCAGGGTTGTCCAACACTTCCAGTATTCCAGAAAGACTGATGGGCAGTCTTCCTGCCAGGAGCAGACAAAGTCAAGCTAGGTAATTCTGGGAAGGGGGTAGGTACTTAACTGTGCTTTGTTTGGAAATATATCTTAAGTTCCTTTCTATGTTTCCTACATAACTGAGGGAAGCACAAGACAAGTAGTCAACGCACACACTTACTCAGCTCTTGATTGCACAGTGTGCACCTGTCCTTCAGTTCCAAGGCCATGGTGCTTTGAATGTCAACAGCTGGAGAGCCAGTTGCTACATTTTTATTACAAACCCAGCTGTCACATTACATCTTTAGCAAATGCAGATCTATGACTGGTTGAGTCAGAGAAACTTCTATAACTTCATTCAGTGCTAACTAAAATTTAATGTTTGCCTCTGTTTTCTCAGACTGGTGCAGTTGGGGTGGAATCTGTGCCCTATTTGATTTATTTTTCTTTTTTTTAATTTAATTTTTAAATTTTATATTGGAGTATAGTTGATTTATAATGTATTTCAGGTATACAGAAAGGTGATTCAGTTATATATATACATATATTCATTCTTTTTAAGGTTCTTTTTTCCATATGGGTTATTACAGAATATGGAGTACAGTTTCCTAAATGTGATAAAAAGCTAATGAGAAGTCATTATGGGGGAGTTAAGGCTGTGGAAACATTAAGCTCTGGTCATCCCCAGCTCCTTTCTGTCACCTGCTACCTGGTAAATTCTTGTCCTCATGTTGCCTCAAAGTCTTTCTATGATTTTAGTGCCTGTTTAAAACTTTGGACTCATTTAGCAGAGACACAACTGACGTGGAAAGAACTGGGGCACCAGACTCTTGGTTTAACTTTCAAGTAACATATCTTCCATCCTCAGATGCTTACAGAAGATCCATGCCTTTCGTAGATTCTCCTCAGTCTGTTTCTTCAATCATTTCAAATATTAGAATTAGCTTCCCCCTGGATTTTTATTCTAAATTTTAATGATACATTAACAGAAGAACCAGAGATAAACAGCATTTATATTTTTGGTTTTCTGTGATTATTTATGTCTCTGCCTTCAGAATGAAATCATTTCCTTCCTGCCTCATTAGAAGGCTGAATTTAGGTAACTGAGTATGGCTGTGGACAGAAGCGAGATTTCAAAACAGAAAAAGGATCTCACAGCTGACCATGCTTGTCTCCATGGTCATTACCAGTCTGTCTTCATGGAATGCTAGCCCTGTGCACCCAGGAAACTGTATATGTCTCCTTCAAGACCCAGTTCAAACGTCTTTCTGTGAAGTCTCCTCTAGCTTCCCCAGACAGAACTGGGCCTCTCTTCTTCACTTCCCAAATACTTATTGAGTGCCTACTTTCCATTACTCAGCCCTTTATGCTCCTGCCATAATGCACACCCTGGAGTCTGTCGGTCAGGCTCCTCTCAGTTGTCCTGCACGAGGGTGAGTAGTGTTATGTACTTACTTTCATACATGCTTGAACGATGCCTAGCACAGTTCTGTGGTATCCTTTACCCCATAAGCTACCAGAGGCAATGGTGCCAGAGCAGCTGCTCAAATTACATCAAAGATGGTTGGGTGAACTGATTCTTCTGGGCTGAGGTTTTGAAGTGGAAGACTCTGTTTGGGCTTCTGCCCACTAGCAACAAAGCGATGCAGGGGAAATGGGGCTGAGGGCCTAGGAGTTTGCACCATCAACAGAGACCATCTAAACAGCTCCTGAATTTGCCTTCTATCACCTTTCAATAACCAAGCATCTGACTTCTTCAGGCTTTCTCCTGTCTTGCCTGAATTTACTACTAATGAGCTTTAAATTGGTCTCCCTAACTCTATTATAGGATTCTTTTCCTTCCTAGTCTCCTCTAATCCATCTATAACATGACTATGAGCCTAATCTTTCTAAACACTAATCCAATATTTTTTTTTGCTTAAAATCCTTTTAGTACTTAAAATCTTTCAGTGATATCACACACACACATACACGCGCGCACACACACACACACACACATGCATACATATAGGGCCTTCAGTCTGAAATCCAGATTCCTTGCTGTGATCTTCAAGTCCATCCACGATCCAGCCCTTCTTTTCTTCTCACTGTTACCTCTCCACACACACCCTGCTCTCAGTACCTCTAAGCTAAGTCCTCTGGAATTTCCAAACTATCATAACTTTATACCTTGTCATATGACGTCCCTTCTTCCTAGAACAAAATCCACTGAATAAATCTTACTCAACTTACTCTAATTCAATTTTCAGGTTACAGCTCAGGTGGCACCTTATTGGAGATGCTTTTGTTAACCATTCCCTGCTGTCTGGCTGAGTTAGGTACCCAATGTATGAGCAGACATACCACCCGTGCATTCCTCCAACTCAGAATGTTTAACATGATATTGCACTTGTTTGACTTCTCCATGACACTGAATTCCTTGAAGACAGGCATTCTTTCTTATCTGCATCTATACTGCTTCTGTGGGTTCTTCTCAGGTCACCTCACTTATTAATAAAAGAACAGTCATTTATCTGTGAACGCGCACACACGTGCACACACACACACACACACACACACACACACAGATTTTCCCTATTCCAATTCCATGCTTTTCGTTTCTCTCCATAACGTCCATCACTTTCTAATATGCTATATAATTTACTAACTTTTATCATCTATTTCACTTGAGGTAAACTGCAGGAGAGCAAGGATTTGAAAGCCTGTATTTTTCTGAATTATCTTCAATTTCCCTGGTCTCATGATTTTTCCATTCTACCTGGTCTAATCTTAAGTTCCTAAGAAATAACCACTCACACCTTTCTGGGGAAAACTGCTGGGGTCTTTTTGCTCTTGCAGGTGACTATGCATATCACCAATATTCTGTTTTGCTAAAATTTGAACACCAGGATGCTTGAAACTTTGTTCTGGTTTCTGTTGTCAGAATTTCTAGTACCTATTCTCAGACTGGCTCCTTCTCACAAGGCTATAAAATCCTGTCTCTGCTTCATCATTTTGTAGCAGCTACTTTAGAAGCTGTCTTACCTGCTGCTCAACAAGTTAATAAAGAGAAACATTTTATTCCTCTGTTTGTTTTTTCTTTGTTTGGATTTTCTGCTTGTTTCAACATATCTTGTCTGTTTCCTCCACTGTTGAATTCTGAAAGTATAGGACAGTGCCTGATGGAAAGCATGTGTCTATGAAATATTTGTTGATTAACTGAATTTGTATCTCCAGCATTTACTATGACACCTGGCACATAATAAACCCTCCATACATGTTAACTGAATAAACTAACAAAGTATTAGAAGAAACAGGCATGCAGAATTGCATTGAGAATTTCATCAACGAAGTAGAAGAAAATACCTTTCTAAACTCCTTCTTTCTCATATTTGACGTCTAATCAGTCACGAAGTGGTCAGTTCACTTCTTAAAAACCTTCCTAGTGTTTTCTTCCTTTTCCTGCCACTTCCACTACTTAACTTATGTTCCACCATCTCCATCCTGAACTATTAGTCCCATGCCTTCAGCCTTGGGTCTTCTCCAATCCAGCCTCCTGTTAATGACACTGCTAACATGTGTCTAGGTAGGAGTACCACTCCCCTGACTTGCAAATCCCATTGTCTGAGGGATGGAGTTTGGATTCCTTTGCCAGAACAAGGCTCGTCCTGACCTGCTCTCCTTCTGCTACCACCCACCTCACAGATGCTTTGCACTCTTGTCATTTTCAAACTACTATAGTTCTTTACGAAGTTCTCTTTTGTGTTTGCATCTGTGTCTCTGTTCTCTTTGCTTGAAACAGCCCTCATTTACTTTGAATACCTGAGGAACTGTTGTTCCTCTCCCAAAATTTAGCTTAAATGTCACTTTTTCTTTGACCCAAGTAAAATCTGTTGCTCCTTTCTATGTCTGTCAAAGCCCTCATCACCTTGTACATTGTCACCATCTGCTCATGTGTCTGTCTTCCTCCCTCCCAGATGATGTCTTCTGCATCTTTGTATATCTGGACCTCAAGTCTATGATTGACATACAGTAAGGGCCTAAGAATATTTTTATCACAAAGACTTACACATTAAGCCAAATGAATCAAAGCCCTGCTTTATGGAAATCAGTTAACTTTGAGTCTTTCTGAAACACATCTGGTGTATTTCAAATTCTAATGACGATGGATTCTTAGTTGAATCTTCCTCTGTGGGTTTCATGGCAAAGGTCAATGCTTTTAAAGGATTTTCTTGAGTTAAATCTTATGTTTTTATACTGAAAGTGAAAGTCGTTCAGTCATGTCCGACTCTGCGACCCCATGGACTATACAGTCCATGGAATTCTCTAGGCCAGAATACTGGAATGGGTACCCTTTCCCTTCTCCAGGGGATCTTCCCAACCCAGGGATCAAACCCAGGTCTCCCACATTGCAGGCAGATTCTTTACCAGCTGAGCTAGCAGGGAAGCCTATGTTTTTATACTAAAAGGCCCTTTTCAAGGCAAAGTTTCCCACCTACATTATATAACTTATAGAAAGCCAGGTTTGTTTCTTGCTTCTTCTTTTTTTTTCCTCTGGCAATTCTCCTGAGTTGTCATTGGGACTGGGCAACTGCTATCCTGAAGGTAAAGGTGAGAATTTGAGTGTGGGCTTTTTCTAGATTATAAGAAGCTAGGCTTAGGGATTTTTATAAGCCACTCAGAGGTGAATGAACCTAGAACCTATTATACAGAGTGAAGTGAGTCAGAAAGAGAAAGATAAATATCGTATTCTAATGCATATATATGTGGAACCTAGAAAAATGATTCTGAAGAATTTATTTACAGGGCAGCAATGGAGAAACAGACATAGAGAACAGACTTATGGACATGGGGAAAGGGGAGGAGAGGGTGAAATGTATGGAAAGAGTAACATGGACACTTACATTACCATATGTAAAATAGATAGCCAACAGGAATTTGCTGTGTGGCTCAGGAAACTCAAACAGGGGCTCTGAATCAACCTAGAGGGGTGGGATAAGGAGGGAAATGGGAGGGAGGTTCAAAAGGGAGGGGACATATGTATACCTATGACTGATTCATGTTGAGGTTTGACAGAAAACAACAAAATTCTGTAAAGTAACTTTTCTTCAATAAAAAATTAATTTAAAAAAAAGCTGACATTAACATGAAGAGTTATTGCCCCCATCCCTCATGTTAGTTTATAGCATAAATTATACTTTTGGAAATCCCTGCAACTGTTATTGCCTCTTCTTCCTGCTTAAAAAGCAAAATAGAAAATAAAACAGTGAAAAATGCAATTAGCTTTAAAGATAATTTACCAACAGAGAGTTGATAATATTAAGAAAACAAGGTTGAATTAGACTGAGTTTTGTCCCAAGAGTTCTCTGTGAATGCAGAGTCAAGGAAAAAGATAAAAGTTATATTCAGGAGGGAAATGAGATTGAAATGCAAACAAGATTGAAATGAGAGAGGACTGGGTGCTGGAGTGAAAGGGCAAGACAAGGACACTGATGGGCAGCGATGATGGTGGCTTGAAGCTCAAGAAAATAAAGCAGAGCAGAGTCAGTGAGACTTGGTTACTCAGGAAAATAAGCCACAACTAGTACACACTGCAGGTATAGAGACACGTCACACGTCATGCCTTATTCTCAACTAATGGCACAACCTCAGTGATTCCAGAGCAAATCCAAAACATCTGACATTGACATATAGTTGACACAGCCCCTGAATTATATTTCTGAAATGGAATCACATTATCAATAACAGATTTCAGCAAGACTGAAAAACTTTGAAAGCACAACTATTCTGAGTCCTAAAAACTTGACTATGTAGAGACAACATGAAAATGATCTTCAACTCAAGATGTTTAGAAAGGTAATGCTTTGTGGGTTAAGGACTACTTGAGCAGAAATAAGAATACTTGGCTGAAGGAGTGTCGACATTGTCTGAATAGTAACTTTGAGTTTCGACTGAGCACTGTCATCAGTGAAGTACTCAACCCCGTCCGCTGTGGAAATTCTCTGGAGTGGGCGGGCTTTCTCACCCCAGGCACGCGCTTCCTAGGTTTGGGCACTACAGGCCACCGTTGCCATCTGCGAGAAAACTGAATTGGAAGATGGTGAGTCTAATTTACTCACGTGGCAGTTTGCCTGGAGGTTTCTGCTCCAAATGGTCTCCCAGTTTCTCTTCCAGGAAGAAACAAAAGCAGCTAATCCACCACTCCTGGACTTGACTGGAATATCATAATCTATGGACACACTGGGAACAATACATCCCAGATTTCTATGGCTTAGTACCAAAAAATGTAAAATATCTCATTAGTAATTTCTTACATCAATTACTTGTTAATATGGCAATATCATATAATATGATGATATATTAGATCAAATGAAAAATTGCTAAAATTGGTTTTACCCATTTCTTTTTTTTAACCTGCCTACTAGAAAATTGGCTTCCCAGCTGGTGCTAGTGGTAAAAAAAATCTGCCTGCCAATGCAGGAGATGCAAGCAATTCAAGTTTGATCTCTAGATTGGAAAGATCTCCTGGAGCAGGAAGTGGCAACCCACTCCAGTATTCTTGCCTGGAAAATTCCATGGGCAGAGGAGCCTGGTGGGTTATAGTCCATGGGGTTGTAAAGAGTCAGACAAGGCTGATGGTTGAGCCCACATAATAGAAAATTAAAACTATGTATATGTTACACATTATATTCCTACTAGTGGTAAAGAAACTGCCTGCCAATGCAGGAGACGTAAGAGATGCAGGTTTGATCCCTGGGTGGGGAAGATCCCCTGGAGCAGGGCATGGCAACCTGCTCTAGGATTCTTGTCTGGAGAATCCCATGGACAAGGGAGCCTGGCGGGCTGCAGTCCATGGGGTCGCAAAAAGTCAGACATGAATGAAGCGACTTAGCACACAGGTTTCCACAGGTGTTTCAGGAGGGAAGGTCTGGTTCTACAGTTGTGGCCCTCGTACCAGCAGCTTCAGCATCCCCTGGGAACCTGTGAGACACGCTAATCTCAGGTCCCATCTTTGACCTACTGAATGAGACACTTTGAGGGTGAGAGCCAGTAATCTCTGTTTTAACAAGCCCTCCAGCATGATTCTGATGCACTCTTGATTTCATGCTGCATGCTTAGTTGCGTCTGACTGTTTGCAACCCCATGCACTATAGCCTGCCAGGCTCCTCTGCCCATGGAATTTTCCAGGCAAGAAATCCAGAGTGGGTTGTCATCTCCTACTCCAGGGAATCTTTCCAACCCAGGTATTGAACCCACATCTCCTGTGTCTCCTGCATTGGCAAGTGGATTCTTTACCATTGTGCCAACTGGGAAACTCGCACTCTCGATGTTAGAATTAATATCTCATTTAACATTTGCCTGTTCTGTGCATTGCAATTAGTTACCCTCCCCCCCCCCCCATTTAGCAAGTGGAGAAACTACGTAATAAAGAAATTAAGACACTCACCCAAATTACATAACCTTTAACAGGTAAAACAATCAGGCTTTCAATTCCTGAGTTGATACTAGGGTTGATACTCTTAATCAGATGTCAAAATTCATAAGAAAAATGAAATCCAAAAGAAAAACGAAAATGAAAAGAAGAGAAATAGGAGATCTAGATTGTTAAATTTTTTGGAGTCAGCAACTTGAAAATCTAAGAAACTCTGGTCTTCCGAAAAAATGCATTTTTATGCAACACTGATATAATTTCATGAGGCCATTCAAACTCTTGAGGGTCCTGCCTGCATCAAGTTTATAACCCCTCATCTAGAGCCCCAAACTGGATGATGAGTCATTCCTGATAATGAACTAGTCCCCCTTTATAGGAATAGGGTTCTGCCTTATAATGCTTCCTACTAATGTACATGGAAGGAAAAAGTTGGTCTTAAATGTTTGATAGATAAAAACTGTTTCTTCTATTGGCTTAACTTGGAACAAAATGCTTATTGGTGGCTTATAACCCCAACTGCCTTTTAGCAGAGGGAGTAGCAGATACCGATCTGATCTTGAAATCTTAAAGGGGCTGGGTCTTAGGGACAGAGGGCTACAGGCCTTAGTCACATTGGCTGTAATGTCAAAGTTTTGCTACAAAACAAATAAAGGACCTTACTTAGAGTGTCTGTCTTGCTCATTTGAAGATAATGTTAATGGCAGGAATTTCTACCTGTGATAGCTTTGGGAGCAAATCAGGCTGAAAAAATTAACATATAATGAACGTGCCTTTGTGTTAGCAGCACAGAGGCTATTTGCAGAGCCTGAAGCTGTTTGATAAGTGTAGCACAGCTCATTTTTTACCTGACCTGAAACGTTTATAATTTTTTCCCAGACGATTGTGATCAAATGCTTGGGAATGGTGGTGAAGGAGGGGAGGTTGGTCTCTTTTTATCAACCTATAAAAATAGAGCTGAACATTTATTCTTTCATAAAAAGGAAAATAGGTTGTCTTGAACTGTATTGGCAAATCCTTATTGTTTCTTTAAAAAGTGTGGTTCTACATTTCAGAAGATAGGAAAGTATTAAGGGTAAATACCTACCTCTGTTCATCTGGCATTTATTTAATGTCTTGAAGTAACAGGCAGTCACTGATATAAATGGATTGAGCTCTGAAAGTTTGTACTTGGGAAATTTGTTCATAAAAATTATAAATAATACACGCACACACACACTCTTGTGTGCTCAGTTGTATTTGGACTCTTTGAAGCCCCATGGACTGTAGCCTGCCAGGCTTCTTTGTCCATGGAATTTTCCAGGCAAGAATACTGGAGTGGGTTGCCATTTCCTACTCCAGGGGATCTTCCCTGCCCAGGGAGCTCACTAGCTCATTATCAGCAACTCTCACGTTGTCAGGTGGATTTTTTACCACTAGCACTACTTCCAGCAATATGTATATATAGGCTTTGTTTTTTCCTAACTACATGAAAGATTAGTTAAAATATATGCCTTTGGAATCATCCTGCAAAACCTAACCACTATTCATGGCACTATTACCATGGTACTATAATAATGAATGTTAGAAACCTATCTAAATCTGGCAAAAAGAGAGACTCTAACTATATTCTGTGACTCTGTAAAACATTAATTAGAGACTCTTCTTTTGATGGGCTCTGGTGGAAGCACTTTTTCCTTCCCTCTGTCAGCTAGTTTTATAAGTGGGAAGGAATTCGCCCCCTGGTGGTGACCACATAGAAGCATGAAATATTTGTAAGTCAGGTGTTAATATAGTATAGATTGCTTATGCATTCCTTCCCTGCCCCACCATGAGATTTTAAAAAACATCTTTATATCTCCCCAAACATCTATGGCATTAGCTTGCATCTAGGAGAAAATTTCCCAAGTCTGTTGAATAATTATTAAAGATACTGATTCTTTAGTGACAATTGGACAAGAGTGAATGACAGTCTTGCAAGTTCCTGTCAGAATCATAAGCAACAGGGTTTATCTTCCAATATGAGTGCACCAATATAGGATTTGCTTTAAAGTGGCTTCCAATAGTACCAATAAATTTCTAACAAAATAGTCTCTGAGTTGAAATTTCTGTGCCTAGTTTCTGCAAACTAGGCAGAAACCACTAGGTGTGGTTTCTGCAAACCACACCCTACAGACACACACCACACACACACAAACACACACCACACATAAACACCCCACCACACTTAATGTTCCAGTTAAACCAGTCTTCTTGTCATTCCCCAGACACAATTTTCACTGCCCCTCCCCCTTTGCCTTTATTTATGATTTTCTTTTGGCCCTACTGCCTAGAAGGGATTCCCTTTTTCTTTCTATATTGCCTTAAATCCAACACTCCCACCTTATAGCAATATGAGAAATAACTATTCTGCCTTTCTTTCCTGAGATATACTGAGAATCTGAGGACTATAATCTCTCTTGTCTTAAAAAACAAAAACAGAAAATAAATTAAAAACATTTTTGTCTGAACTCCCCTGCCTAAATAATTAGCACCTCCTTTTGCCTTATCTCTAATTTTCCATTCCTCACAGTTCAAAACCTTATTATATAACATCTTGTTCAAGTACTTCTAAATTATAAGTTCCTGGGCTGAAATCTCTACCTAAACTTCTTATACTTCTCCATGTATTAATCCACTCCTGGTATTGTTTACCACATTTATGCATTCATTTACCTAATTCACTCATTCAGTGAGCACCTATGAAACATGAAAGAGACATTTTGATGGTATTTTGGGGTTTTATGCCTAGGATAGGACTATTTCACATTATCTATAAGATGGAAATCTTGTCACTATAAAATTGAACAAAAATAACTGCTAAATGGTGTTTGCCAATATCCTGACATAATTATCCTGGTTCTGCCTCAGTTTAACATAATCCCCTTACATCTAGCTGAGATCTCAGTGTGTGTCAGCTTACAGGCCTAGTGGGGAAAAACATGGACCCTGAGGAACAAGAGTGTAGATTTCATGCCTGAAAGCTTCAACTTTTCACTGTGAAATATGGTTCAGTGTTAACCTGCTGAGAAAGAAGATGGCAGCAGGGAGCTAGGAACTTAAGGAAAATTGAATAATCCCTAGGAAGGAAGGAAGAGACTGTTTCCTAGAGAAGCATGAAAAGATTGCTTTGAGGGTCTCATTGAGATATGGGGACCAAAAAACGTGCAGTAACAACAACCTGTGGTTTCCTCCGCTAGCATTCAGTACCTAGGGGCAGGGACAGAAAAGACCAAGTTTACATTTAGCCAAGGTCAGGACTTGGAAGGCGGATGTCGCTGGAGGAGATACCTGGAAAGAGACTTGTAGTCAGAGGAGGGAAGGAAGCAATGAGGGGAAGAGGAGCTGGAGGGACTGGAGAACTCGGTGGGACAAGGAGGGTGAAAGTTGGACCACTAAAAAGGTGTGGATAGAGATTATTTTTATATTGAAGAGTCCAGTTCCAGAAATAAAGCTGTTCTTGGTGAGAATATGGTTGAGAACAGGTTGCTCGTGGAGAATGGAAGTTCAAATTTTGTAAATTAAGGAGATGAAGTTGAAGCTAGATGGATTTCTCACCAGATGTGACTGCTGTCTATAACTATGGCAGGAAACCTGGAAGTCATGACTCCTATGAGTCAGATAACAAAATCTTCAGTAAATGAAGGCTTATGGGATGGAGAGGGTGGTAGAGCCACCTGGCCATGAAACCCAAAGACGAGCTATCAGAAAAATGCAAAAGGGAATTTTGCCTTTTAGTGAAGTTTAGATTGGTTTATATAATCGTTTGTTTTAGTCTATGAAACTGCTTATTTTTCCCACTTAATATGTTAGAAAACATACATGTGGCAGATAATCATGCCAACTAAAGAAAAAGCCATCCAACTCTACAAGGACTGAGTGACTAGCCACTGAAGTTGCTGACCTTTAATACACCCTGAAAGGAGCTCAGGGTGAAGATTAGGAGTGAGACACTCTGTACACTGGGAAAACTGGCAGAACAGGCCTTCAGATAGTTTGATATTTTTCAGGAGAGTGTTTTATGAACACAAACTCCTGTATCTTCCCATACTTAGAAAAACTAAGAGGTCTGTTTCCTCATGACTTCATGATTAGCAAAAAACTTCTACCAGGATGTGTGCTTGGTTGTCCATATTCTCTTAACCAAACTCTCATACGTATTGACCTCCCCTGTTTACCTCTTGGAACAGTTCTTCAGAATTCCCTGAGGGGCTGTCTCCCCAGCTATAGTCCTCAGAAAGACACTAAATAAACTCAACTCACAACTTTTGCATTTTTTAATTTTTTGGCCGTGCTGGGCCTTCACTGCTGGGCAGACTTTTCTCCTGTTGTGGCAAGTGGGGGCTACTCTCTAGTTGCAGTGCATGGGCTTCTCATTGCAGTGGTGGGCAGAAGTTCATGGTTCTCTTGCTATGGAGCATGGGCTCTAAGGCGTGTGGAATTCAGTAGTTGTGGCATGCAGATTTAGTTGCCACGTAACATGTGGAATCCTTCCAGACCAGGAATGGAACCCATAGCTCCTACTGGCAGGTGGCCTCCCCACTATTTTCCCCAACAAAGAAGTCCCTGTGTGTTAAATTTTTTTTTAAGTTGACAAGTACTATTGTTGTCCAATCATTCAGTTGTGTCTGACTCTTTGTGACCCCAGGGACTGTAGCCTGCCAAGCTCCTCTGTCCATGGGATTTCCCAGGCAAGAATACTAGAGTGGGTTGCCATTTCCTTCTCCAGGAGTGGAACCAGTGGTAAAGAATCTGCCTGCCAATGAAGGAGACACAGGAGATTCGGGTTTGATCCCCGGGTCAGGAAAATCCCTTGGAGAAGGAAATGGAATTCCAGTATTCTTGTCTGGAAATTCCATGGACAGAGGAGCTCAAAGGGCTATAGTCCATTGGGTCGCAAAGAGTTAGACACAACTGACTGACTGAACACATTGTCTGACAAGTATGTCAAAAGTATACAAATTCAGAAATAAATACTGAGAAAAAACTTAGTTTTATTGTTTTTTTTTAATGAGAGGCAATTTATCAGCCATCATGAATTTCCTGTCTCATTTAAAAATATCACAAACTGACATTCTGCTAACGTATTATGTCTGATCAAATTCATATTTTGCTTTATCTAAGCTTCAGGTAGCATTTAAATGTTGTACTGGGCAACTTGTTTACAAGGATTAATCCCAAGTTTAAATATTTTAATGACAAGATGTGAGGATGTTCTCTTTCTGTATCACTTCTCACCCAATTTAGGATAAAAAGTATAAATCTTTTTGCAGCAAACAAATCTCCTCAAGAATCAGAGCCTGATTTAAAAACTGAGAAAAAGTCATAGTAATTCTTTTAAACTTAAAACAGAAGGATAATATGGGAACTCAAAGTGATAATGTTAAATGCTAGACATAAATTTTTATTTATTTATCAACTATATGAGGAATTTGGCTTCCCCTGTAGCTCAGTTGGTAAAGAATCTGTCTGCAATGCAGGAGACCTGGGTTCGATTCCTGGGTAGGGAAGATTCCCTGGAGAAGGAAATAGCAACCCACTCCAATGTTCTTGCCTGGAGAATCCCATGGACAGAGGAGCCTAGCAGGCTACAATCTATGGGGCTGCAACAGTCGGACATGACTTAGTGACTGAACCACCACATGAGGAATTATAATCTACTGGTTAGAATTTCATTATAAGTGATCTCTATATTGTGAGAGAGTCTGTAGAGAGGGCTGTCACCTCCACCATCTATGCTCCTTTTAATTCTCAAGAATATCACTGAATGAAAGTGAAAGTTGCTCAGTTGTGTCTGACTCTTTGTGACCCCACGGACTATACAGTCCATGGAATTCCCCAGGCCAGAATCCTGGAGTAGGTAGCCTTTTCCTTCTCCAGGGGATCTTCCCAACCCAGGGATTGAACCCATGTCTTCTGCATTGCAGGCAGATTCTTTACCAGCTGAGCCACAAGGGAAGCCCCCTGGACTTAACCCAAATAATAATCAGTTTACTATTGAGAATTGTTCCTCTCAGCTAAGAATATAAAATAAAAAATAATCTGGAAAGATCAAGGCATATAGTTAGACAATTCCAAGTGCATAAGGCACAAATAAATCTTTTTTCCAACTGTTCCCTTAAATTCTTGTGGATTTTTTACTGCATGGAACTGAACTAAATGGCAGGAATTTGCAGGGATAACCTGTCCAAGTCTCTTTAAAAAAAAAAAAAAGCAATGAAGAAAGGAAGGGAAAAAGAGGAAGGTAGTGAACTCCCTTAATATCAAGTCAGGTATTTTGGTTAGGGCTGAGCAAGTCTGGATGGGAATGGAACCAGCACAAGAATGGGTTACAAGTCTATAGGGTTGAAATGATGACCTGTTCCTGGCTGGTGCTCTCAGTTTCAACAGGACTATCTTGATAGTCCTATGAGCTTCTTGTTAGTCCCTCGAACTATGCAAGAATGCTTAGAAGAAGATTGATTTCCCAAGTGACAACCTTGGACTCCTATGTCTCAGCCCAACTCTATACCCACTCCCCTAGGCAAACTTGCCACCTCATCCATCACACACCAATAGAGTCATCACTGTAACATCATGACACACATTAGTTATGTGCTATGCATACTAAATTTAAAATCTATTTTAGGCCTCATCCCCATTATCATCAAACGAGGTGATGTTTGTGTGGATTCCCCTGGTATCTTCACCATCTTTGAGAAGGTTGGGGTTTACTTGAAGGTGAAGCCACAGAAGTCCTCATCTTTGCCTCTTCTGCTGATCCCCCATATGTGTGCAATAGAGCAAACCATGAGAAACATAAGGACTCTCTCAAGGTCATTAGGAATGCCATCTGAACCACCAACTATTTGACCCTCCTGACTAAGATCATCAATAAAACTTTCACATCACAGAGGAACTCACGATCACAGTCCATGTCATCAAAGCTACCCAGAGACAATGGTGGCCCCAGTCGCAAACCATGGTGTGAGGGTCACAGTGCTGTCCAGAGCATACTCCTTGCAACCAATGGTACCACCAAGAGTCTGTCCTGGATCTGATCTGCCCTTTAGAGAAAAACCTGCTAAATTCAACATCAAGGATGTGGTGGAGCAGGACTCCTAAAGAGCATCTTGGGTGCCACTGAGGACTAGACTATCTCCTGTGACTTTAACAGAGTTGCCCACTTCTCCACCTTGATGCAGGGCTTGGCACTGCCCTCATTGACCCTTTTGTTAAGCTTATTTGTGGGTATGAATTTGGCTACAGCAACCATGTAGTAGACCTCAAGGTCCATGTGGTTCCAAGGAGAAAGAAATCCTTGGAAAACAAGCATAACAGCCTTGAGGTAGAGAGAAATTCTCAGTTGCTAAGAAGGCAAGGACTCTCTACCCCCACCACACTGAGAAACTAACATTCGCAACACATTGCCCATCCCAAGCCCCTGAAGAACCCTACCTTTTCATGTTCCATCAACACAATCAATACCAAACACTGAACCCAGAGGAAAGAAATCTACATGAGTTACCCACTTAGAACCTATCCAAGCTCTTTAGTATGTTAATTCTCTTCCTAAATTGAGCTCTCAGATTACTCCTCTGTGCTCACCTCTATCATTCATCCAACCC